>NC_133798.1:27235108-27835108 GCF_043250625.1 Sebastes fasciatus | reverse complement strand
AGGTGTCACAATCAATCCTCTCTGGATTATCAGGAAGCTGCTGTTCCTCTCCTCGTCTCACACTGGTCAGATCTTCAGACAGGATGAGACTTGGATGAGCAGTGTTTGGGTCCAGAATCACAGGAGTGTAGGAGACCATGTCCTTCATCTTGTTCCAGATGTTGAAGGTCAGGTTGCCCAGGTGTTTGGCCTGGTCTATCAGAGCTCCTGAGAGCAGCTGTGGATCCTCCAGCAGGGGGCGCTGCTGGACTCTTTCCACTGCAGCCTTGTAGTTGAGCAGGAATGAGACGTCTTCAGCTCTCAGCTCGTCCTCTGTGGCTCTGACTGTGTCTGAAAGAGCTGCTATCTCTCTGCTCACAGCCTCCATCTTCTCCTTCATCATCTGACTCTTCTGCTCCTCTTCCTCCCTCAGTGCAGCCATCCTGGCCTCCTCTTCCTCTTCTAGAAACTGGTGAAGCTTCTTAAACTGCTCCTTAATCTGCCTCTCTGTGTGTCGGGCCTGGACCTTCATGTGTTCTGCTGTTTGATCAAACTCCACCTTAACTTCTTCAAAAACCTTTAACTTCTCCTTTAAGGGCTCCAGAGTTTCCTGAAGTTTCTTCTTGTGTTGTCGTGCAGCTTCATCGATGGGTCTGAATCTGTGGTTGGTGTGTTTTTCTGAATCTCTGCAGACGACACACACCGGCTGCTGATGGTCCAGACAGAAGAGTCTGAGTTTCTCAGAGTGCAGACTGCAGAGAGCCTCTGAAGATCTCTGAGCTCTCTCCTGTAAGAAACTCTCACACAGGTTCTTTAAAGCCAAGTTAGGAGGTGGGTCCTTTGAAGATCTTCTCTTACAAAGTGGACACTCTCGGACGTGTTTCTCTATCCACCAGCTCTGCAGACAGACTTTACAGAAGCTGTGGCTACATGACAGGATGACAGGATCTTTAAAGATGTCGTGGCAGACAGAACAGCAGAAATCATCCTCTAATCTGGAAGCCATTTAGTCTCTGAGTGAAGCTGAAAACACAGCAGGCAGACGGCTCAGCCACTCCCTGTTCCCTGAAAGTTACTTTCACTTTGAGTCTTTGTTCTTGTAAAACTCTGGTTCAGTTTGTGGATTCAGCAGCTGGTTGAAGTGGTAGTATTCCAGTATTCCCAGTATTCCCTCCTGTAGATGTCCTCTCTCAGTGGAAGTGGTGGATTTGGTCTGAAGGTGAATCTTATCGTCCGTCTCTCAGTGTGTGTGTGTGTGTGTGTGTGTGTGTGTGTGTGTGTGTGTGTGTGTGTGTGTGTGTGTGTCGTCTCAGTGAGGCAGAATAACAACCTGTTTTCCTGGTTTGTCTCAGGTATATTAAATGAAGGCTGAGACTCCGTCTTTGGCCTCGTGGAGATATGACTCATGCTCAGTGTGACTGGAGCTGTGATGTTGGAGGGTTACAGCAGAGGGTGCTAGAAATAAAGGGATGGTTCCCACTCAGGTGCTCTTTGGGTGGACTCAGACTGACTGATCTTTTTGGGTATGATTTCTATTTAAATTTCATTTTTCAACATGCTTTTGTATTAACCCTCTGAGACCTGACCAACTTTAATGTTTTTCAATTTTAAAACTAGAGGGAAGATACTGGTATCTAGAAAACCTAAAGAATCCATTGGTACCAACCATGTCATACTAGCTTGTCAAGAAGGAGGCTAAATAACGCTCCAAACTTACTCCATCCATCCTCTGAATGCTCTTGGTCTCTAGTTTGTGGCTGTAAAGTTTCATGAGGCTGTGATTATCCTAGAGGTCACCGCAGGTCATTTTATACACTGAGGTCACATTTCAAAACTGGTCTCACTACAATGAAATGTCTACTATGGGGACTAACATCATCACACATGAATACAGTTGGGCTCATTGGATCGACAAGAGTCTCATCTTTACAGTGATACCCAATTTATGTAATTCAAGACTGTTTATGGACCCCAGTATGCAGAAATATTCAGATACACCATTTTAGAATGGGAGAGAAAAACACATTTATACTGCATTCAAAAACCTGCATGTGATTATCATAAAGTGGGCTTGTCTGTAAAGGGGAGACTCGTGGGTACCCATAGAACCCATTTTCATTCACATATCTGGAGGTCAGAGGTCAAGGGACCCCTTTGAAAATGGACACGACAGTTTGGAGCGTTATTTAACCTCCTTCTCTACAAGCTAGTATGACACGGTTGGTACCAATGGATTCTTTAGGTTTTCTAGTTTCAGATGATACCAGTATCTAAGTATTCGCTTTGGCTCAATTCTCGTACGAGAATTATTTTTTTCAAGACAATGAGCTCAAATCTCTGAACAATTAGTTTGTCGTTCACAACAGATTATAATTTCTCATTCAGTCAAGCAAATTTCACGTGTTTTGTCTCATGTGTGCCAAAGAGTGATTATAATAACTACTTTCACATGTCTGCTGATCAAAACTGATGAGTTGACTCTCAGTGAGATTAAACATGTTCTGTTCACTGTACATGACTTTTTGTTGTTTATAATACATGTAACACATTGCTATACAAATACATTAACTATAAACACATGTACATATCTGTGTACTATTGTACAGTATTGACTTTTCCCAGTAAACTTTTACCTACCGTTGAAATGTGAATGTAAAAAGCTCTGTGTGATATATAACAGCCTTCAGCTAGACAGAACTGACATCCTGGTGTAGTACAGTAAGCAGTCAGTGTCAACAAAACAGATATTAGTATATAAGAAACATTTCCAGGGTTGATGGTGAGAAAACACGTAATCATTTTGACCAGTCTGGCTCACATGATGACAAAACAACTTTTCATTTTGGTGCCGTTGGTCAGTTTACTGACACAATAACTAGATTTTGAAGCATGAATGAAGTGTTTAGCGTGATTTACTACGTTTTGCAGACATGTAATAGAGTTGTGATGTCCCATCAAACAGTTGTGATAATTGCATTTACAGTTTAGAGAAAGTTAAGACTGTTTCAAGAAATGAGCCAAAGCGACTGAGAAAAACTGTAGTTCTGTTAGAGTTTGTGTCTCTATTGTTGTCTTTATTTTCTGCTGTGTGGACACAATGACTGAGAGGAGCCACTAGAGGGAGATAGAGTACACATCATCACATACTTATATAGTATTTCTCTCTTCCTGTAATTCTGTGTTTGAAGGTACTTGTTCTTTACTTGAGTATTTCCATTTATTCCATTTTCATTAATGTAGTGGAGTAAAATTATAAAGCATAACAAATTGACTTTATACTTCTACTTACAGCAGTTTATGTTTTAAATAAAAGAATGAAGATGTTTTGAATAACAGACAGAGAAAAATACATAAGTTATTCCAGTCGGTATATTTTCAAAGTACAGTTACTCAAGTACTGTACTTTCAGGTACTTGTACTTTACTTGAGTATCTTCTACTTCTACTCCTTTAGTTACAACTTTAGTTACTTTCCAAATTTTCATAATAAACATGACAAGCTAATAATTATGATATAAAATATGATGCAGTGCTTTATATTGAGAAATTACAACAACAAAATATATTATAATAATATAACACTCTGAAAGGAGCATTTCTGCACTGTTGTTATTATGATATTTTAATAAAAATATAAATAATGATAGTTGAATGTTAATTAAATAAAAGTGCCTAAGAAGTCCCCAACATGATTCAGGATAATATATATATGAATATATAAGCTGAAGATAGACAGGAAATGGAGAGAGTAAAGTAAAGCTACACGGGGCGACCCGATCTTATCTAAATATATATGAGGTAGAACAGAGTTTTTTTCTTTTGGTCGAAACAAACGAGGGTAAACAAACAATACTTTGTAATTCCAACTATGAATGATTTAAATACCTAAATGGGAGCAGTCTGTCTTCATACAGCAGAGTGGCGCAGCGGAAGCGTGCTGGGCCCATAACCCAGAGGTCGATGGATCGAAACCATCCTCTGCTAGCTTTTGTTTTTCTCTCCTAGCAGGAGAGCGACGGGCCTGTAAAAATAAAAGACGCAAATGTTATTCATCTTTACATTAAACTATTTCACATATATATAAATTCAGTGTTTTTACAGGCTTTCTCGTTTGAACAAAATGGCTTTAATGCTACTATTTGGTGTTGTTGGTGATGAAACACTTTAACCACAAGGTGTCACCAAAACACAGTCTGGATTAATACTTCCAGGTTTCATTACTGCAGCAACACACAAAAACACCAGAAACTCACTGAATGTGTTAAACTAACTGCTTTCTTTGAATACTCAATTAACAATTAACAAAATGGAAATATAAGTGATCATCTCTTCCTCATTGCATTAACAGGTTGTGAGAAAAACAACGGTTAGATATTATCATGGCTGGAACTGTATGATATATTAATATTAATATTAATATTAATAATTTGTAAAATGGTTTAGGTGCTGTAACTGACTGTCTTTCTGTTTTGTTTTTGTGTGTGTTGTTTGGTTTAATTTCTCACTTCATTTTTGTGTGTATATCTGGAAAAAGTTGCCTTGTATAATATTAATAACATTACACATTTATGTGTCATGTAGAATGGCTGTTTGAATAGAGGATTAATAAAAACGTAAATGACAAAAAATATATGTAATCAGCAAATAAATAATCTTTTATTAAGATAAAACTTTATTGATACTACCCAGCAGTATATAAAATGTCTCATAAATGATTCACTACATGCAGAAATTTTAAAAAGACATAAACACAAACTGCTCTTTCTGTGATGAATATTCATTCTGGTTAGACTTCTGCAGATTTGTCATTGATCATATTTTTTAAAGATTTTTCATTATTATGGGAAAAATATGGTGTTTGGTTTCTTAAAAAACTCAAGAAAATAAGACAATTCTTTTTTTATAATAAACTAGATTTTTTTTTAATTATTAATGTAAATTTAACAATAAAAATACTTATTTTGTTGTTTTCCTCAATGATGTTGAGCAACATGAGAAACTTTCTAATTGGACTAACAAAAAGGCTTCGAGACACTAAATATCTGTATGTTTTATAGTATTTGTGCCTCGTGATATAGCCCTCTGGCTCTTTTGTTAATGTTCTATTTGTAGGGCCACAAGTGAAAATATGAACTTGAGTTCTGAGTTAAAAGTCAGATTTAAAATAAATGATTCACATGTGGCCCTAATTATCTTCCATAAATCTGCATTATGTTCTTTTAAACAAGGTAAAAAAAAAGAGATTTACATTATTATTATTATAACAAAACAGAAATGAAGAGCATTATTAAACAGAGACTGAGGGAAAGGTGGCAGAAGCAATGGGAGGAAGAGAGGAAGGACGGTGGTTTTACAGAGTTCAGAGGAAAGTGGGAGAAATGAGGTGTGTGGGAAGGAACAGGAGAGACGAGACAATCATATCAAGACTTAGATTTGGACACACTGGACTAAACAGCACACTATTTAAACTAGGTAAACATGACACAGGTAGATGTAATTATTGTGGACAAGAGGAAACGGTGGAGCATGTAATAATGCATTGTGAGAGATATGAGGAAGAAAGAAGGCATTTGAGTCAAGGCCTCAAAGGGATTCATTTCATTTCATTTCAAAAATGTATTTCGAGCAAAAAAAAAAAATAAATAAATAAAATAAATAATAAAGAAAAGGAATGATCATACCAACAAGTGGACAGTCAGAAACAAGTAGTATTTACATACAATGAAAAGCGTAAGAAAAATAAATTGTTAACACTTGATGCCTTGATTTACATATTCAAAAAGGAGTGAGAAGAAGTATACATTTATTTAATCCCACCCCTTTTCCATAATTCAATTATGAATAATTGACCAGCTTCCTTATTGAGCCATACATATACTCTAATTAAATTTTCCTAAATGTGTCTAACTATAATTATTATTATTTATAATTATTCTAACTATAGTTAAAGTAGATTAAAGTCCACTTTGATTTAATAGATATTCTACAAAAGAACTCACTAAATGAGTATTATAGAACATTATTTCAGTATCTTAGACAAATTAATATGATTGGAAAAATATGAGGTTGTTTGTTTTTTTTTTATTTTATTTATTTTTTTGGGGATATAGAAATTATTAGCCAGAATGGTCCAGATGAAGAAGAAGAAGAAGAAAAAGTAGAAGTATAAGAAGAAGAAGAACGAAGGCAAAACTTACTAGCCAATCAGAGGCAGAGTAGGGCGGGACATTGGTAAAGTAGCCTCCGGGAGATCAGCCATTACTGTTGGCAGTTGTTTTGTTATTGTGCAATTAGTTTGTTTTATAACTTTATATTATATTTATTTACATCTGTATTTATTTAATGGGCGGGAGGAACTGCTGCGTGGTGAACTGCCGCCGCAGGTCTCACGACCACCGCGGGAGAAAGATCCCAAACGGACTTACTTTCCACTGTTTCCCCAGCTGGAGGAGGCAGGAAGGAGAGCAGATATCCCGGCTGACGGAGAGCCGGAGGGCGGCCTGGGTGGCTGCCGTCGCCCGGCCAGACATCACCTTCAACCAGGTCCCCACATCCATGAGAGTCTGCTCCAGACACTTCCACTCCGGTCGGTTCAAAACCTCACAAAGCTGACTTCTGTTGCACTTCTGTTGCACTGGCTCATACAGCTGTCTGTCCACTTTATTAGGTACACCCCCAGTAAATACTAATACAAGTTAGTAAATACTAATACAAGTTAGTTAATACTAATACAAGTTAGGCAATACAAGTTAGGCAATACAAGTTAGTTAATACTAATACAAGTTAGTACTAATACAAGTTAGTTAATACAAGTTAGGTAATACAAGTTAGATAATACTAATACAAGTTAGTTAATACTAATACAGCAGTCTGACCACTTTACTAGGTACACCCCCAGTTAATATTAATACAAGTTAGTAAATACTAATACAAGTTAGTTAATACAAGTTAGGTAATACAAGTTAGATAATACTAATACAAGTTAGTTAATACTAATACAGCAGTCTGACCACTTTACTAGGTACACCCCCAGTTAATATTAATACAAGTTAGTAAATACTAATACAAGTTAGTTAATACAAGTTAGGTAATACAAGTTAGTTAATACTAATACAAGTTAGTTAATACAAGTTAGGTAATACAAGTTAGATAATACTAATACAAGTTAGTTAATACTAATACAGCAGTCTGTCCACTTTATTAGGTACACACACAGTTAATACTAATACAAGTTAGGTATTACTAATACAAGTTAGTTCATACTAATACAAGTTAGTTAATACAAGTTAGATAATACTAATACAAGCTAGTAAATACTAATACATGTTAGTTATTACTAATACAAGTTAGTTAATACTAATACAAGTTAGTTAATACTAATACAGCAGCCTGTCCACTTTATTAGGTACACCTAGTTAATACAAGTTAGTTCAAACTAATCAAACAGTCCTGTAGTAAATCTCCCAGCAGTGTAAGATGTAATCAGATCTTGTACTTTAGTAATAGTAGTAGTAATACCACAGAGTAGAAATACTCTTTTACAAATGAAAGTCCTGCACTCTAAATGTTACTGAAGTAAAAGTACAACATTTAGCATCAAAATATACTTAAAGGCAGATTAATGTAATACATGCAAAATGTTTTTCATGTTAAATAAAAAGTACATTCATGTCAATTCTTAATGTAAACAATGATATTGATAATAATGCACCAGGTTGGAGGGTTCATTGTACAATTTACAGCATTAGTTCTCTGGGAATCTCTTTCATATCCAAAAAATATTAATATAGTAACTGAAATATCCTTAATCTAATCCCATACATCTCGCAGAGCTGCATTCAAAATCGTACACAAGTAACAGCATCAAAATATACTTAATGTACCAAAAGTAAAAGTACTCATTCCGCTGAATAATCTATATTATAATATATTATTCCAATTATTGATGCATTAATGTGTTCATCACTTTAATGTGTCAGCTGGTAAAGGTGGAGCTACTTTTAATGACTTTATATACTGCTGGTAGTTTAATCTATATTAATACATCATCATTTATTAGTTTATTATATTTTGTTTTAATAAATCTGAATCGTTAAGGTCTGGGGACATCAATATTCTAAACACAAGCTGTTCCCAGAGCTTTTGACCACATCCCACAGTCTTCTTCATCATAATGGGTTCAGGTCATGTGATGACACCAGTGTCTCTGTACCACATAAATAATATTCATCTTCTACAAACAAACAGCTTCAACACAGACTGAATATTATAACCTTCTAGAAGAGCTGCAGTTTAAAACTGATCATCAAAATACTGAAGAGAAAATCAATCTGCTACTATTTTAACAATCGATTAATTGTTTTAGTCGCTGTTCAAGAAGACGTCTTCCATCGTGAGGATGTCCTGCTTGTCTCTGTTTTATATCTCACTGAACTGAATCTCTGAGTTTTGACTGTTAGTCGAACAAAACGAGACATTTGAAGACATCACGTTGGACTTTTTCTCAGTTCACTAAACGATTATGAAGAAAGTAATCGGCAGATTAGTCGATAATGAAAATAATCGTAAGTTTCAGCTCTACTAAACAGTTGCAGGTGAATCGACTGATGGATTAAGCTCTATAATATCTAGTAGTATCTATCCTCTGATATAAACTAGGCTAAATTCATCTCATGATATAAACACAGATAAATCAGAGTCTGATATTAAAGGGTCTGTGTGTGTTTGCAGGTAAACCAGCTTATGAAATGCTGGAGTCGGATCCAGACTGGGTCCCATCGCTGCACTTGGGTCCCAGTGAAGGAAACACCCGGCACACCGAGCGTCTCCTCCTGTCGGTCCAGAAGGGCCAAGACCAGAACCAGAGACGCCCTGCAGAGACCATACCGCCACATGAGACAGAACCAGAAACAGCACAAGGTGAGACTTAATTCTGTTTCTCTGCAGCTAAAAACAATAGTCCATGTGTTGTGAAATCAGTCATTGATTGAAGAGACACTGCAGATGAAGGAGGGGGCTTTAAAGATGATGAGATCAGCTGCTTGTTGGAGGAACTGGGACTGACATTAACCAGATAGACTGACATAATTACACTTCATAATTCAGTCTGACTTCAAGTTTATTATTTATAGTAAGCTGTTTAGACGTTTCCAACCCTCACCTGTGGTCATGAGCTTTGGGTAGTGACCAAAAGAATGAGATCACGGATACAAGCGTCTGAAATGAGCTTCCTTCATAGGGTGGCTGGGCTCAGCCTTAGAGATAGGGTGAGGAGCTCAGACATCCGGAGGGAGCTCAGAGTAGAGACGCTGCTCCTTCACCTCTAAAGAGGCTAGCTGAGGTGGTTCAACATCTGATCAGGATCCTCCTGGACGCCTCCCTTTGGAGGTTTTCTAGGGTACGTCCGGCTGGTAAGAGGCCCCGGGGTAGACCCAGAACACGCTGGAGAGATTATATATCTGGTCTGGTCTGGGAACGCCTCGGGGTTCCCCAGGAAGAGCTGGAAAACGTTGCTGGGGAGAGGGACGTCTGGAATACTCTGCAAAGCCTACTGCCCCCACCACCCGGATAACAGGAAGATGATGGATGGATGTTTAGACGTCTTTAGTTCTGGATTTAAAGTGAACAGCGACGTTAGAATCAGTTTTCTTTGTACAATATGTTTCAGGTGCAGCGAGGCCGGCGGTCCGTCCCTGGAGGGAAGTTAAATCTCTGCTGCACGCAGTCCTGCGACGTAAAACCAACTTCAGCAAGCAGCCTGTGAAGAAGACGGACTTCGACTTCAGAGTACGACAGTAACCAACACTTTGACTCACACATGGTTTCTCTGAATTAAAATGTGATTTAGACTGTCGCTAAATAACAACAACTAATGCCCACGATGATGATCAAGGAAGAGGTGAAGACATCTGGGTCATGCATCGGGTAAAAATAAGAGATAAAATGTACAAAGAAGTAAAGAAATGTGGATCTACACATGAGATCTGCGGACTGATCCTTTAAAATAGCTCAGACTGACCAGCAGCCAAAAGTCACATTAAAAGAAGACCTGATTAATATTTTATTATATTTACCTCTGGTCGTAGTTTCAGTAGATAAAAGTTGTTTTGATGAACTAACAGGTAAAGTGATTGTTTCAGGACTTCTTCAGAGACGCTCTGGAAGCTTCTCTGGAGGCCTCCAGTAGGTTCAGGGCTCTTTCAGGCCGACAGCTCTCCACCTCTGTGGATTACACAGTGGAGCTGAACCAGAACTGCTCCTCCTCCTCCTCCTGTGTGAACTGTGTGAGGCTGCAGAGGAGGAACATGGAGCTGGAGGAGAAACTGTCTCGTCTGACAGGAGATCAGGAGGACATTGAGGCCACACCGGTCTTCAACAAGGCTCCTGTCCAACCAGACCAGGACCTGCAGAGTCCTGAGACTGCCCACGTATAGGAGCAATGTAAGTGTCAGAAAATCAAAGATACATTTTTTTTATTAGTAATAGAATAGAAAAGCCTTTGTTGTCACTTTACAGGATACAAGGAAACTAGATCAGTGCAGTTAAAAGACACAAAACTACTTCAGCAAACAAACAAGCCAGCAATGCAGGTTTTAGCATAATTAAAATAAATAAATAAAATGTAATTTTACATAATTACATAAATGTAATTATTACCAGAATAAATATAATTATTGCACTAAAATAAATGTAATTATTGCACTAAAATAAATGTAATTATTAAGATTAAACAAATGAGATGAAGCATGTTAATCAGGGAGCTTTAGAGGAGCTGGTAGGTGGATTCTTTTATCTTGAGACAGAGCCAGGCTAGCTGGTTCCAGTCTTTATGCTAAGCTAAACTAGCTGTTTCCTCCTGTTTCCAGTCTTTATGCTAAGCTAGCTGTTTCCTGTATCGAGCTTCTCATTGCTTTAAGATGTTTTACAGATGTGATTCCAGCGGTTGATTTGGATCCTCAGTGGAGGTTAAACGTGTCCGTCTGTCCTCACAGGGATGGAGCCTCTCCACCAAGCGGACCGGGACGTGGACTCGGCCAACGATCAGACTCGGAAGGACCAGGCGTCCGAGCGTAAACCTCGACGGCCTCCTCGCTTCCAGAAGGCCTGGCTGAAGCAGTTCTGGTTCCTCCGCTACTCGCAGACCCTGGATCACATGTGGTGCCACGTCTGCCGCCTCCACTCGGACAAGTCCTACCACAACAACGGTTTGATCAAAGGTTCCAGGCTGTTCAGGTTCCAGAGCATCAAGCAGCACAGTGTCAGCAACTACCATAAAGACTGCGCGTCGCGCCACATGCTGAACGTGTGCAGCCTGTAGCTGTGAGGCTTCACACGACCAGAACAACTCTGCTCTCCGTCAGCACCGGTGCCTGTACTACGAAGCAGGATTTATGGTTAGCGAGGTGAACAGCTGACCTGCTCCGGAGCAGGTTATGTTCTAGATAAGAGATCAACTCGTATAAAAGCACCGCCTACTGACCAATCAGAGCTCGGTGACCAGATCGTATGATGATATTACACAAATATAGAAATAAGAAGTAACTACACCTAACTAGCTAACTACAACTAACAAACTAACTACACCAAACTACCTAACTAACTAAAAAGACAAACTGACAGATAAACAGATTTATCGGTTTGCTGCTCAGACTCAAACGATCATGAGAGCGCCTGCAGCTTGGAGGATGACCTTTGACCTGCAGCTTCTACTATAGTCACACGTCATATTCACATTTTAACAACAACCTTGTTTTTTTTTTTAACTTTGATCACAAAATGTTGGCGAACAATATGGCTAATAAACTTAGTCAGGAAATGACTCAAATAAATATGAACTCTCATATAAATGACAAAATACACTGGAGGGGGGCTTTAAACCGCTTTAGTTTTGTCCCCCGTGTAAATATCTGCAGTGTAAATCACTTACTGTGAGAAAAAGATCCAAAACCAAAAGTGGATTAAAGGGGTAGTCAGCAATTCTACACCCAAAACAAACAGCCGTCCCTTCGGTTCCACGCCACCAGGAAGAGCGCCGGGCTTTGAAGTTAATTTTCGTAGTGGCCAAACGGCGGTACTGCAACTTCTGTGTCCGTCATGTGATGCCATTGGACCCAAAAATACTTTTTCCCATAGACTTACATTGGGAAAGAGGCGTCTGTAACCCCAGACCGAGGCTGGAGCGAGGGCGGGGAGGCGGAGTTAAAGGAAACACTACTGCGCCTGCTCTATGGGCCCAATGGATGAGGAAGATCACCGGATGATCCAGGTACTTAATTACTCGGTAGTCGGATGTTTTGGCTTCATGCGCCACTGAGACACTTTAGTAGGAATGAACAGGAGCCTCCAACGCTGTAGTTGGCTTTTCATATAACTGATGACTGTTAATTCAGATTCTATGGAGCCAGTAGCAGAGGTGACATGCTGCCCCCTAGTGGTTTGGAGCAGGTATTACTTATTACAGCTTTCAGCAAACATGTCAAACTGCTTTTCTCTTTTTTATCTCATTGTAATCACCTATCTTCAGGCTGATGAGTCTAGTAAACTGTGATATACTTTTTTCTCTATTTTCTCGTTATTTGCAGTCCTGTTATTAAACTGTATTTTCAGCCGATACGTCTTGTTTTAAAATTTGAACTTAGTTAATAATAAAATGTTGAATGAAATATAGTGGATGTATACACAACGTAATAACAGAACTGAACTTTAATTAATGTCCAGCAGTTACATTATTAAAAGCTACGTGTTAAAAGCATCAATATATAAATTAACTATTCTTCATAAGTAATTTAACTCTGGATCATTAAGTAGCCTTCATTAGTTATTAATATTAAAGACTGCAGAGCTAGACTTGTAGCCTAATAGATAACTTGTACTGTATTGTTCCATTATATTATATTATACTATATTATATTGTATTGTATTATATCATATTATAATTTATTGTACTATATTATATTATATGATATTATAATTTATTGTATTGTATTATATGATATTATAATTTATTGTACTATATTATATTATATGATATTATAATTTATTGTACTATATTATATTATATTATAATTTATTGTACTATATTATATTATATTATATTATATTATATATTTTATAATTATATTGAGTAGCAGCAGGTCTCCAGGTGAGGGGGTGAGCCCTCAGGTGAAACTGTCCACATTGACTGTTATTATATTATATCATATTATATTGTATTATACTATATTATATTATATTATATTATATTATATTATATTATATTATACTATATTATATTATATTATATTATATTATGTTATATATTTTGTAATTATATTGAGTAGCAGCAGGTCTCCAGGTGAGGAGGTGAGCCCTCAGGTGAAACTGTCCACATTGACTTATATTATATCATATTATATTATATTATATTATATCATATTATATATTTTAAAATTATATTGAGTAGCAGCAGGTCTCCAGGTGAGGAGGTGAGCCCTCAGGTGAAACTGTCCACATTGACTGTTGTTATTATATTATATTATATTATATTATATTATACTATATTATATTATATTATACTATATTATATTATATTATATCATATTATATTATATTATATCATATTATATTATATCATATTATATTATATTATATTATATTATATTATATTATACTATATTATATTATATTATATTATATTATATCATATTATATATTATATTATATTATACTATATTATATTATATTATATTATATCATATTATATTATATTATATTATATTATACTATATTATATTATATCATTATATTATATTATATTATATTATGTTATATATTTTATAATTATATTGAGTAGCAGCAGGTCTCCAGGTGAGGAGGTGAGCCCTCAGGTGAAACTGTCCACATTGACTGTTGTTATTATATTATATTATATTATATTATATTATACTATATTATATCATATTATATTATATTATATCATATTATATTATATTATATTATATTATATTATATTATATCATATTATATTATATTATATTATATTATATTATACTATATTATATTATATTATATTATATCATATCATATTATATTATATTATATTATATTATATTATATTATATTATATTATATTATGTTATATATTTTATAATTATATTGAGTAGCAGCAGGTCTCCAGGTGAGGAGGTGAGCCCTCAGGTGAAACTGTCCACATTGACTGTAGTAAAGTGGAGTTTCTGCGCACCGTCTTTCCTCCGTTCTTTATGTCATTTCCTGTGATGAAAAATGGTGGTCACAGCTTCATGAGGCGACTGAGTCTCTGCAAAAAAATTAACGGGAAACTTTGCATCGGCGGGCGGCCAGGCGCGGAGCCAGCGGCTGGGACTCGGTGCTCGGCGGCCGGGGAGGAGACAGCGAAGCTTCACCCAGGACGGAGGGTCCGTGTGCCCGCTGCATCTCTGCTCAAGGTGGGTGTCTGTGTCGGTAGCCACTGTGGCCAGCGAAAATGGCTTCCGAAAACAGCAGGCAGATTGCCAGTATGATGTCTGCAGAGCGACGGTGAGCAGAGAGACGTGGCGCAGATTAAAACTGAGTCTCAGTTCACATCTAATCCGAGATTATCTGGAGACACCGAGTCTTTAAAGTTAAACACAAGTTTAGTTTCAGAGTGTTTGACAAGTGTTTAGTGTTCACACTGCAGACAGGAGGAGGAGGAGGAGGAAGACCACAGTTCATAAACCCTCAATATTCACATTTATATATACTAAACTATACAACTACACATTAACAGTCTATGTAAGGAGGAGTCTTATAATAAGATCTATAACTAGTTATTACACATTAACAGTCTATGTAAGGAGGAGTCTTATAATAAGATCTATAACTAGTTATTACACATTAACAGTCTATGTAAGGAGGAGTCTTATAATAAGATCTATAACTAGTTATTACACATTAAAGTCTGTGCATGGAGGAGTCTTATAATATAATAATATCTATAACTAGTTATTTCACCTTTACAGCCTATGTAAGGAGGAGCCTTATAATATAATAATATCTATAACTAGTTATTACACATTAACAGTCTGTGTAAGGAGGAGCCTTATAATATAATAATATCTATAACTAGTTATTACACATTAACAGTCTGTAAGGAGGAGCCTTATAATAATATCTATAACTAGTTATTACACATTAACAGTCTGTAACGAGGAGTCTTATAATAATATCTATAACTAGTTATTACACATTAACAGTCTGTAACGAGGAGTCTTATAATATAATATCTATAACTAGTTATTACACATTAACAGTCTGCATGGATGAGTCTTATAATATAATATCTATAACTAGTTATTACACATTAACAGTCTATGTAAGGAGGAGCCTTATAATATAATAATATCTATAACTAGTTATTACACATTAACAGTCTGTGTAAGGAGAAGACTTATAATGGAATACATTTACAGTTACCCCAGAGCTCCACTGGTGCTGTATCTATGAGTGAAGGCTGATATATAAAATATAAAATATACTATGTGTATATATACAGAATATATAGGTTCTATACTGTTTGTTTTTACATAAACATCTTTGACTCAGCGATGTAGGTTATTAGAGTCACAATTGTGATATTTAGAGCTGAAACAATTGGTAGATTCACAATAAAAAAAAATAATCAGCAGCTGTTGTGATGATTGGTTCATCATCAAAGTATTTTTTCTAATAGAAATAATAAACAGTCTCTGGTTCCCAGTTCAGAGTTTCTGTTTACACCTAGGTGAGAATAATCACACACTGACTCAGGACTTTGACCCACGAGACCAGAAGTTCAAGTCCCAGGAGAAACCCTTTTTAACACTTACAGTAATTGACTTATTATAATTTCTACATAATGACACAACATGCAGCTTTTCTTCACATATATACATACAGTACATACAGTATATATAGTTTATATAAATATATATATACAAACACCTTCATCACTGTGATGAAGGTGTTTGTTGCTGAGCTGTTTCAGCAGCACTAACTGATGGTTCTTCTGTTGTTGTTCTGCAGAGCTGATGTGCTGATTTCTACCAACATGGTTCCACCATGAGCGATACGTTGTTGGACCTCTGGTGTAAGTTTCACTGTGAACCAGCAGTAAACCAGTTAACCAGACTGAGTCTGCAGCCGGTTACAGATTTAATGGGTTAAAAGTCTCTGTATATTTAATAACTGGTACATTAGAGGTTGAACTAAACCGTGACGTTAACACTTGGTAAAGATGAGATGTTTGTCCTCCAGTCTGCGAGCAGTGCCAGGACTATTTCCAGAAGGAGTGTCCGTCCCACGGGCCTCCGCTGTTTTTCCCCGATACACCTGCGGTGCCGGGGTCGGCCAACCGGGCGGCGCTCACTGTCCCGTCGGGCCTGGAGGTCTTCACCGTGGGGGACGAGGTGGATGTTCGCTGCCTGGATCCAAACATCCCCAAGGGGGCGGTCTTCGGTCCATACGAGGGGGAGCTGGTGTCCAAGGACAAATCCTCCGGCTTCTTTTCCTGGATAGTGAGTTCAAACCGTCCCACACCAGTTTAGAACCAGTCTAAAACTGTTTAGAACCAGTCCCATACCAGTTGAACCAGTCCTACACCAGTTTAGGACCAATCTAAACCTGTTTAGAACCAGTCCTACACCAATTTAGGACTAATCTAAACCTGTTTAGAACCAGTCCCACACCAGGTTAAAACCAATGTAGACCAGTTTAGAACCAGTCTAAACCAGATCCAGCTCTGAACTAGTTTTCTGTGTTTTTGTGACGTTCCAGATCGTTGATTTTAACAACACGTATCAATCCATCGATGGCAGCGATGAGACCAAAGCCAACTGGATGAGGTAATGCTTTTTATTTAAACGAACTCTGCATGTGTCTCTAAAAAATACTGATAATAAATAATAATACTGATAATAAATAAAGAGTATGAAACCATCAGTCGATGGACAGAAAATTAACCGCTAACAACTGTCAAAATGTACCTTAAAGGGAGATTTGTCAAGTATTTAATACTCTTATCAACATGGGATTGGACAAATATGCTGCTTAATGCAAATGTATGTATATATTTATTATTGTAAATCAATTACCAACACAAAACAATGACAAATATTGTCCAGAAACTTTCACAGGTACTGCATTTAGCATAGAAAATATGCTCAAATCATAACATGGCAAACTGCAGCCCAACAGGCAACAACAGCTGTCAGTGTGTCAGTGTGCTGACTTGACTATGACTTGCCCCAAACTGCATGTGATTATCATAGAGTGGGCATGTCTGTGAAGCGGAGACTCGTGGGTACCCATAAAACACATTTTCAGTCACATATCTGGAGGTCAGATGTCAAGGGACCCCTTTGAAAATGGACATGACAGTTTTTCCTCGCCAAAATTTAGCGTAACTTTGGAGCCTTATTTTACCTCCTTCATTGATTGGTACCGATGGATTCATTAGGTTTTTCTAGTTTCATATGATACCAGTATCGTCACTCTAACTTTAAAACTCAGCCGCTACAGCCTAAAAATCACAAGTTGTGTTAATGCATTAAAGAAATTAGTGGCATTAAAACAAATTTTGCATTAATGCATTATTAACGTGTTAACTTTGACAGCCCTAATTCCACTATTCCACCGTTGTCTTCCGGCAACACGTCACCTCGCCAGATTTCAAACGAGACTTCTCCTTGAGCTAGACTTTTCCCATAACGTCAGACACTTATAGTAACAATCAGAGCCTGTCATGGCAGAAACAAGCACTTTTAGTAAATGGCGGTGCCAGCTTGACCCGATAGGATTACATTACAGCCTGTGAGCAGCTGCCGTCTACAGCGCTCTCCCTCAGTACTGGACCAGTTTCAGATGTTGTTGTCCCCATTAGTCACAAAAACATGAGAACATAGGGTCCAGTTAGCCTCTTAGTGTCCCTGCTGATGTTTGCGACCTGCAGGTTTGTCCGGACCTCGTCAGAGGAGAGCGACAGGAACTTGACGGCGTTTCAACGCGGTAAAAACATCTACTTCAGAGTGAGTCGGACGCTGGCGGCAGGAGAGAAGCTGAGGGTCTGGTACAGCGACGACTACATCCAGCGACTTCACTGTGTCTCTCAGGAGAGCATCGACCGCAACCTGGACTCTGGTAAGCTGGATGATGGTGTCCAGGTGTCCCACTTTATGAGGGACTGCACAGCAGTTTTATCCTTTGTCAGACGCTTTTTAAAATCTGTCTTTTATCCAGTGGCTGTGAAGAAAGCAGGGAAGGCTGTCATCATGTTTGCTGTCAAACTGAGCACACAGGGGTCAAGTGCAGGTTAACATTTCACCGTCTTTGCTACGCTACGCCCAACGGAGAAAACTACGAGTCACCACAAAGTCACAAGCTATGCAGATGTTATTTTTCAATTTCACACACAGGCGGAATACGACATGAAGCGACACAGTTCATGTGAGTCTCACAAGAAACGTTTGGCTCAAAAAGAGATGTACCGATCTCTGGATGCATTCAGGCATTGAAGCATAGAGATGTTACAAGATAAGGGCCAGAATAGAAATGTTTATTATTTAAGTTAGATAGACATTATATCTAAATAGTAGACTAGCTCTCAGCCTTGGTAATATAATATGTCATAATATAATAGAAAATAATATAATGAAATATATTATAGCATAATATAATATAACATATAATCATATTATAGAACATAATATAATATAATATAATATAATATACAATGAAATGACTTCCTCCATTTTAGCGATCATGCTTTCAGTCTATAGGCTACCGCTAACACTGCTACTGATATTACTATTATGTACATACTAATAAGAGCAATCAGAATAACAGGCAAATAGTAGTACATAAATAGATAATGGTAACAATAAATATTAGTATAATAATATTAGCTATGATCTGAATTCCTTGAAATAATGGTGATAATACAGCAATTATAAAAAACTAAATAATCTAATAGTGTAGTTGTTAACCAAGACATGCCATAAGTTTTATTGTTTGCAATGTTAGACACATATTGTTTTTAATACGTATCGTACATTTCATGTTTTAAACACGATATCATGTTATATATGAACATCAATAAGTTAACATTAGTTTATATCGATTATCTAACAATAAGGAACGTTAGCTAGCTCTTATCTGATGTTACAGAAGCAAACGTTTTGTAAAGATGTAACGTTAACTTGAACAGTTGATAATGTGAAATATGCTTAAAGGAAAATGTGATATGATAGTAGGGCCTACTAGTTTTTAATAATTACCTAATATGTATACGTTAACGTATTTAACAGTTTTTCACCAAAATCTTTGGGAAAAGAAATAAAATCGTAACGTTGACTTATGTTACTCCTCGTAGATCATAAACGTTTGAATATAAAACGACACGTTGAAATCGGTTGAGAAATGTAGACGTTATAGTGCTTTTTATCCAGAAAAACAGCTGCTCCCCTGTTCACTTGTATAGGGTTACAGGCCAGTCTGGCCAGGTCCAATATGGCGCCCACGTTTACGTACGATCCAGGGGTCAATGCATCGTCTATGTACAGTATTTATGTCTATGTATATATACTGTACGTCTATGTTGACTGCTTGCAGAGTATTTTACATGTTTGACTCTGATTTGAGAGGAGGAAGCAGCTCATTGTTTCAGTCAAAGACCGGCTCAGTGGGATGACAGATGAGTTGCAGCTTTCTAAAGCTAAGAACCCTGTTTTGTTCCAGATACCAAGACGCTGTCGGTCCTGCCCAAAATTCAGGAGGACTTCAAATCTCCAGCTCTGCAGGGCAAACCCAGCCCCAGTAAACAACCCAGTGAGGAGTCAGACGGCCAGCCTCCTGCCAAGAGGAAGAAGATCGACCTCATCTTCAAAGACGTCCTGGAGGCCTCTCTAGAGGACTCCTGCCAGTCCAGGTCCCAGTCTTCCCTCCACAGCGACTGTAAAGCACCAGTCGGCTTTAACCTGTCTGACGGCAGCTTTAAGGTTCTGAACCTGAAGGTGGAGGAGAAAGAGGAGGAGAACCAGAGCAGCGAGGAACCCTCCACCTCCTTCTGCCCCAACTGTGTCAAACTGAAGAGGAGGATCCAGGAGCTGGAGGAGGAGCTGTCCCGTGTCAGAGGACAACGGGGGGACCGGGTTGGCCCGTCAATGTCTGGACAGACCCAACGGGATCAGGCCCTCCCCCACCCGGAGCAAGGCCCCGTCGAGGACTTTCAAGGTACGCTCTGAAAAATGTAACCCTGTCCTTTCAAAATGACGCTCCCATACAACTAAACTACACTGTGAATGTTTTTTGACGTATCACAAATACGTTTGTAATGACAATCCGCATCCTGAGGGGACCACGAATGTCTTTACAAACGTTCATGGCAATTCATCCAATAGTTGTTGAGATATTTTAGTCTGGACCAACAGATGTTACCATGTTACCCTCCACAGAGCTGTCCCGTTAGCACAGCTAAAAATGATGTGACCGTAAAGCTGCTATCAGAAGTTGAATGTGCTTCTCTTTGCAGGTATGGAGCCCTTGACGCCCACTCAGGTGGTTCTTGATGAAGACGACCAGGACGTGGACTCGGCTGATGAGTCGATTGCTGCAGATCTGGTGATTTCTCCAGAAGACCCGTTGAAGCTTTCCTCTGTAGGAAGCCGGCGGATTCGTCGCTTCAAGCAGGAGTGGCTGAAAAAGTTCTGGTTCCTTCGCTACTCGCCAACCCTCAATGAGATGTGGTGCCACGTCTGCCGCCAGTACACCGTCCAGTCATCCCGAACCTCTGCCTTTATCATCGGCTCCAAGCAGTTTAAGATCCACACCATCAAGCTCCACAGCCAGAGCAACCTCCATAAGAAGTGTCTGCAGCTATATAAGCTGCGCATGCATCCAGAAAAGACAGAGGAGATGTGCAAGAACATGATGATGCTCTTCAACGCAGCGTACCACTTGGCCCTGGAGGGGCGGCCCTTCTCTGACCTCCGCCCCCTGGCAGAGCTCCTGAAGAGGTGTGAGCTCAAAGTGGTGGACCAGTACATGAACGACGGAGACTGTCAGATCCTCCTCCACCACATCGCCCGGGCTTTAAAAGAAGACCTGGCTGAGAAGATGCGGCTGTCTCCCTTCCTAAGTGTCATAATGGACGCCCAAAATGACGACCTTTTCTCAGACATGGTGGCAGTCTATGTCCAGTTCATTACCAACGAGGGCTCCCCGAACACAGAGTTCCTGTCCTTGCAGAGGCTGAGCATGACCAGTGTGGACGGATATCTCCAGGCTATGGATCGGGCCTTTGGTGTCCTTGGCCTCAGGTTTCAGGACTTGCTGGTGGTGAGTCTGGGAGTAGATGGCACCAACATCTCTTCAGGAATGAGAGCCAATCTGTACATAGCTGTACAAAAGACTTTTCCTTGGATCCTTTGCCTTCCTATCATGATCCATCGACCCCATCTGGAGGTGTTGGACGCCATCAGTGGGAAAGAGCTCTCCTGCCTGGAGGATCTGGAAAACAACCTCAAGCAGCTCCTCAGTTTCTACCGCTACTCCCCTCGCATGATGGCCGAGCTGCGATCCACTGCTCCAACACTGTCGGAGGAGACAGAGTTCCTCGGAGACATTAGAGCCATTCGATGGATCATAGGGGAACCAAACGTCCTTAACGCGCTCATCAAAGATTACCTGGAGGTCGTGGCCCATCTGAAGGAGATCAGCAGCCAGACGCAGAGGGCGGACGCTGCAGCCATCGCCCTTACCCTCCTCCAGTTCCTCATGGACTACCAGTCAGTGAAGCTCATCTACTTCCTTCTGGACATCATCGCTGTTCTCTCACGATTAGCCTTCACCTTCCAGGGAGAATACCTGCTGGTGTCACAGGTGGAGGCCAAGATAGAGGAGGCCATTCTGGAGATTGGCCAGTTGGTGGACTGCCCCGGAGAGTATCTGCAGGAGTTTGAGGAAAACTTCCGCGAAAGTTTCAACGGAGTTGCTCTGAAGAACCTGCGTGTTGCCGAGTCCAAGTTTCAGTCCATCCGAGAAAAGATCTGTAACAGGAGCCAGGGCATCCTGTCTCAGAGACTGGACCTGCAGAGCCGCTCATTTGCCAAAGCCTGCAAGGTCCTGGACCTGTCCACCTGGCCTCACAACCGGGAGGACCTACAAGCTTACGGGGAGGAAGAAATCCAGGTGATATTCAACCATCTGGAGTCCATTCCCTCTGGGGGTCAGGAGACCAGGACGGAGGCCAGGGGCAGCTTGGTGGTGGAATGGAAGGATCTGAAAGCGGACTACTACAGTATGAACGGTTTTAAAGAGGTCATCAGTCACATCTGCAGGTACAAGCAGCGTTTTCCTCTGCTGAATCGGATCGTGCAGGTCGTCAGGGTCCTGCCCAGCTCCACAGCCTGCTGCGATAAAGGCCGGGGGTCTCTACAGAAGATGTGTAAGAACAGTCGTTCCCGGCTGACTCTGGAGCAGATGAACGACCTGCTGACGGTGGCAGTTAACGGGCCGCCCATCGCCAACTTTGATGGGAAGCGAGCGTTGGACAGCTGGTTTGAGGAGAAGTCTGGCAGCAGTTACTCTCTGTCAGCTGAGGTGTTGAACAGGATGTCAGCTGGTGACCAAAAGTCTGTCCTGCACAGCGTTGACGTCAACACAGAGTTCTACCCCGACGTCTAACAAGCTGACCCAGTGGTGTAGTACTACTACAACACAACACCAATACCAACGAGAACGACACCAGTGATTCCCAACCAGGAGGTTCTTCTGCAGTTACCAGGGTTACAGGGAAAGATTTGAAGCTCAGCAAATTAGAAACTAACATGATTTGAAAATATATCCACATATTTATGTTTAGGAAAAAAATCAACACACACATTTGGATTACAGGATTGCAAAATGCTATTTAGTATAGTTATTGTCACAATAATTTACCAACTATGGTGGTCTGACTAGTCAGTCGTAAGTCGGTTAAAACTGCAGAAAAGTTACTTAGAAAAAACACAAAAAAGCTAAACGTAAAGATTCTGTAAATGGTTGAAACATCCAGTTTCTGGCAGTAGTACAAAAGTAAAAGACCAAGCCTAAACAGAAACAATTACTGTATTGTATTTCCCTGCAGTAAAATACTATTAATACAATGAAGCCATCCCATCTATGAGACGGGTATGAACAGGGCTTACTGAGGTAGTAGGGACTGGGAACCACTATGCTGCACCACTGGGCGAACCTCTGTCTATGAGAAACTCCCATTCAGCTGGATAGATCGATTACAGAACGGGCCTACCAAGGGGTTAGCGTCCCCTGGGCTTCACCTGCAAAATGTCTCTAAGAGAGACACAAAACGACTACAAAGAGATGCAAAAAGACCACAAAGAGACACAAAACAGCCACAAAGAGACACAAAATAACCACAAAGAGATGCAAAACAACTACAAAGAAACAAAACCAACTATAAAGAGACGTAGAACGACCACAGAGACACAATACAACCACAGAGAAGCAAACGACCACAGAGATGCAAAACAACCACAAAGAGATGCAAAATGGCTACAAAGAGACACAAAACGACCACAAAGAGATGCAAAACAACTACAAAGACTCACAAAACGACCACAAAGAGACACAAAACAACTACAAAGATGCGCACAACAACTAGAAAGAGACGCACAATGACCACAAAGAGACACAAAACAACCACAAAGATGCAAAATGACCAGAAAGAGGCGCAAAACAACTACAAAGAGACGCAAAACAACCACAAAAGACGCAAAATTACTACAAAGAGACGTAAAACGACCACAAAGGACGCAATATGACTGAAGAGACACAAAAAAGCTAGAAAGAGACACTAAACGACCACAAAGAGATACAAAACGAACAAAGAGATGCAAAACTGCTACAAAGAGATGCAAACCATCAACCACGAGACACAAAACGACCACAGATGCAAAATGCCTGAAGAGACACAATATAGAGTCTCAAAGCGACCACAAAGAGAGACAACGTGACCACAACAGCCACAGAGACGTAAAACAACCACAAACAGCTGCAGCTACCAGCTACTACGCAGCCGTGTTGTCGTGGTTTTTCTGCTGGTACCGTCTCAGAACCCGTCCATGTTCAGCTGGATGTTGATCTGAACTCTTCGTACTCGGACTGACTGATGAACATTCTTAAAATGAGCTCTGCTGAGTGGCCCTGCTCTCGCTATAAATATAATAATAAAGCACTTGTTGCCAGAATAAAAGTCAGTTATACGTTGGGAACAATCAGTTAGTGTCAAACTACACGTCTATTGAGCCGCTCTCCGCTTCAGCTTATTTGCCAGTGGGATAGTGAGTCATGTAGTGCCTGACAGAGAGTGTACGGATGTATAAAGGCTTTATATTTCTATTAGAAATGCAGACATCCCTGCTTCACACTGTATATATTGTATAAACTGTATATATTGTAAATGCTTTTGAGCCTGTTTTTAAGGAGAGTATTTTTCTCTTGAATTAGATGATTGTGCCATAATGATCGAATGCAAGAACCGAAAGAAAAAGGTGCTATCCTGCTATATGCCATACTGTATTTTGCCATATTTGTTTAGATGTTTACTGCTGCGAGTTCTATATTTGAAATATGTTGTTTTTCACCGATGCATCGGCTTCATGTTTGAGTGTTTCCAGCCAAAGCTCAGGCTTAAAATAATTCAAATAAGTTTAAAAAACTGCATGATAATACTAAACTGTTGCTTTTAGCTCACACTTCAGTAGAAGTTTATAATGTTACGATATCTGTATTTAATAAATGTAAGATGGTTAGAATACAGTGAACTGAGTCAGGAGGACCTCAGTAGGCAGACAATCACGTTTTTTGTTTTTTTTACAAAAGTTTTGTCAAATCTGCTAGTCAAGTTGTACATTTTGGGAAATACGCTTAATCACTTTCTGACGGAGGGTCTGATGAGAAAATCTGTATTAGCGTCATGTCATTTGGACCGAAATTACATGCAGCCAAACAACTGTTCAGCCTTCCACTTGTAATCCTGACTAGATTTTTGACAGCAACAATATCTCCAGAGGTGGAAGAAGTACTCTCTTTCACTCTTTTACTTCAGTAACAGTACAAATACCACAGTGTAGAAATACTGTGTTACAAGTAAATGTCCTGCATTCAAATACTAACTTAAAGGAATAGTATGTAGCATTTAGGGGGATCTATTGGCAGAAATGGAATATAATATTAATACGTTTTCTTTAGTGTACAATAACCTGAAAATAAGAATCGTTGTGTTCTCATTACTCCAGAATATAGCGTTGTCACGATACTTGAATTTCTAACTTCGATACAATACCTTGAAAAATATCGATATTCGATACCATTTTCTATACCATGGGGAAAAATTGACACAATATTGAGGGCATAAATTATTTTATTTTTATTTAAGATGAACAGCAGTATGTGTGTGATCGAAAAGTGGCTGATGGTGTGCCACTGTGGTTCAGTGGCACAAGCCGGTCCCTGTCATACCAGCACCGGCTCCTGATATTTGTTTCTGTCTTTATTAACAGCACAGTGCCGTTAAAAAAACAAGCCAACAATACTTGCTAGCCAGCGTTAACTAACGTGTTCAGAGAATTATTCTGCCTCCACTTAAATACCTCATCATGGTTACTAACAGAGAAGAGGGCTATACTGCTGAGTAGTTTAATCTATAATAATATATCATCATTTGTTTTAATAATCTGAATCTGCAAAGTAATAAATATATAACAGTTTCCATGATGGAGGTGTTGGTCAGAGCCAAGATAGCCATTTCCACCTGCTTCCAGTCTTTATGCTAAGCTAAGCTAATCGCTCTAGCTCCACACTTCTCTAACTTTCAGCAAGAAAGTGAATAAGTGTATTTCATACATTTCTCTAAACTATTTCTTAATGTTTGCTGTATGGTTAGCTCTAAGCTACTTCATTTCACTGAAAGATGAAACCTGTATGCCTTTGATTTCGTTCATCCAGTATATAAAGTATAGTGCATGTCTGTATCGTATGCATGCAGTTATTACTTTTTCAACCCACCTGTTGTTGAAAGCATCATGTCAGGATGCTGTTGTCAGACTGATGATGGATGATAAATGATTGATTGATCACATTTCATTTCAATCCAAAAACATGTGACTTCAGAATGCCGACATGTTGTGTTATGCCTTATTCTGTATCAGTGTTTTAACGGCTGTTCATGATCTTTATACCAACGTCTGGCTGATTGTACTCTGACTCCAGAGCTGAGTGGAGGCGCCTTTAACTTGTTCATTTTTCACTGCTGGAGTTGAACTTTGGTTACAGATGAAACACAAGAAAATAAGTGGTGACTTGATTTCCCTGTTTTCTTCTGTTTCAAATGCTTTAAAAAAACAAATACACTTTAAAAGACATTTGATCTGAAGTAGTTTTGTCAGTTGAATGAATTCTGTTGCTGTCGTCAACTTTTTTTGGAAGTAAAAAATAGGCTTGTTTTAGCTGGATGGCACTGAAGCTTTGACACAATCCAAAGTGCTTTGTCTCAACTGAAATTAAAAAAACTTTAAAAAAGTTTCTATTCTTTTAATTTTGATTTTAATGTTTATGTTTTAATGCATTAAGATTAGATGAAATAAGATGAGTCTCTACTGATCTCCAGAGGGGTATTTCAGGTGTTGCACCAGCAAAAAGACAGAGAAGTGAAAACATATATAACGTAAAAATAAAGACTACAAGCAATTAAAGACAACATTAAGAGGTAATTTATCTCAAATGTGTCTGAAAGCATGAAAAGCCTCCAACAGCAGAGCTACTAGACTTTCACCTGAAACTGCTGTTTGCAGAGTGTTAGCTCAGATATTAGCATGTTCCTCCATTGTTGATAGATAGATAGATAGATAAAAAAATATTGACTTTATTGATCCCCGAAGGGGAAATTGAGGTGTGAAAGCAGCAATGTACATACATCCCAGAAACATCACTCATCGTTGTATATGAGTCCAACCATGACATAAAGCACAAGTCACAATATCCAATAAAACTATAAAACAATTTTTTAAAAAACATTACCGTATGATTTTTAGCTATATCGGGAATATCCAATGTTACTATTTAAAATTGTTTTTGAGTGTCCACTGGTTCTCAACACAGTAAACATCATTATATGAATGTAGAGGAGAGTGTCAGTAACAGGAATATAAGAACCATGGTGATGAGGCATTCATAGTATCAGTAATGTGTATATATATACATATATACTGTATATGTAATTAATTATAAAATAATATTAATTATAAAATAATTATACTGTATATATATCATATTCTACCGAAATGGCCTGTGTTGAACAATAAAATAAAATAAATATAATAAGCGTTTTCAGTCCAAAATGGCGGTGGAGTTTCATCTGCTCGCTTCTATACTCTTTGAAATATCTATGGTGTCTAGAAGGTAACTATGATGTGTAGATCTTATTATACATACATGAAGGTAACCCACAAGTTGCGAAACTGTCGCGAAAGAGTCTCGCGAGAGTTTCTTCTTGACACAGCCGTTAGCTGTGGTTAGCTGTAGCCTTACTACATCTTCAACCCCGTTATTTTTTAGCCTGTTTACATCTAGTCTCCATTAAAAGTATGCCGAATTGTCTATTAGGAGCTCCTGTTTGCAGTGTACTCATGGATGTATAGACAACTACCACTGGATTACTGTGATACCGAAGACAACTTAAAAACACGACGATTCTCAGGCTAGTTCTGCAGCGTCTCTCTTCCTCTGATTTCGGGGCGAATTCGTGGACGTTTACTCAAGATAAAGATATCCTCGGTAAGTGTAAGTCACACTAAATCTAAAATATCTGTGTATCATGTCTGTGTGTTTGGGTTGGACTGAGTTTAGAAGAAGTGGACTGACTTAAAGGTCCCATATCGTGTTCATTTTCAGGTTCATATTTGTATTTTGTGTTTCTACTAGAACATGTTTACATGCTGTAATGTTAAAAAAAAACACGTTATTTTCCTCGTACTGTCAGCCTGAATATACCTGTATTCACCCTCTGTCTGAAACGCTCCGTTTTAGTGCAGTTCAATTGTATTGCAACTGAATTGCAACAGAATTGCGTTGCTAGGCAACAGCTTGGGTTCATGTTTACATCCTGTCAGCTGATTTCATTAACATACACTGCAACCAGGAAATAAACTGGGACACATTTAGAATGTTTACGTTTAAAACCGTGTAATGGTCTAAATATTGTATATTTGTGACATCACAAATGGGACAGAAACGGCTTGTTTCAAACGCGCAATTTCTTAATAAGGGCTGTGTGTATTTCTCCGTATATTGAGCGTTTTGATAATTTAACAGTATTGATATAGCATTTAAAGTTGCTTTATAATGTAAAAGACCTGAAAATCTCACTTTTTACAATAAGGGACCTTTTAAAGGGACTGTTTGTAACTTCTTACACGTATAAATAACCCGGGTCGGTGTCCCATGCACCAAAACCGCAAAGTTATATCTAGTGAAGCCCGTCTTGCAAAACAGTGTTGGCTGCGGTGAGAGGACGCGGGGGAGACCGTAGCTTTAGACAAATTAGAGTATTTGCCAAAATGTTGAACTATGCTTTTAATACAGCCAACAGTCTACAGAGGAAGCCAGCAGGAGGTAAAGGGGGTCAGGAAACAGACCCCGGGTGGGTCAAAGGTCACAGATCAGGGTGGAGAGGCTGTTATTTAATGGTGAATTACCCAGTTTATGCATCACAGCTAAACAGTTTATCCCTTTAAGTTATTTAGTGTGAGGGAGGAAGTGAGTGTGAAAACAGAAAGTGTCTCCTGCTGAGTTTAACAGCCGCCTGGACTCAAGTCTATAGAGACGGAAGGAAATGTGTCCTCTAGACTGGATGGATCAACTAGCACAGACAAAAGAGGGCAGCAAGAGATCTGACACCCCATAATATACTCTGAATATGTTCATGTATTTGGAGCCAAAACTGCTTTTCAGCTTAACTTTTACAACTGTGGAGCAGTGATGTGCTGCTGCTGCCATCTCAATGTGTCAGAGAGTGAATGGACGCTGGCTGGTGGTGAAACTGTGACCTCTTTGTCTGCTCAGTGTTGACCAATGAAATGACCTTTTGTCTGCTGGCGTCTGGTAATGTGTTGTTGACCAGTCTGCAGCTGCCTGAGGCTGACATCACCTGCTGAACCGACACACTGCATTCACACTTGTATACATATATATATCTATATATATATATAGATATATATATAGATACACATACTGTATCTATATATATATACAGATTTATAAAAAAATTGCATTTGATAGTGCTTTCTCTATTTAACACATGCTCATTAACAGAGGTACAAACTACGATGGAGTATTAGGGCCACATTGAGGGAAAAACTAAATCTCAGATTTCGATGAATAAAGTCATAATATTACGAGAAAAAAGTCGTAATTTAATGAAAATAAAGTCAGACTATTTCAAGAAAAAAGTCGTAATATTATGAGAATAAAGTCATAAGTTTACGAGAAAAAAAGTAATCTCCTCCTCCACAAAAGAGGCAGTTTCCCCAGCAGGTCCGTGTGGTTCTTTCTTCGGAATAAACATAGATTCTTGCACAATCTTTTCAAAGTCCTGATACTTCTGATAATGTGGTGCTGATGTGCCAAAAGATGAACTATTTTGTTATTTGTGAAACCTAAACTAAAGTATAACTTCACAAGAAGCTCCTCGTTCCTCATTTTCACACTATTTCCCCTTTAAAATAACACGTAAAATTACTTCTTTATAATATTAAAAATATAAATAATAAAACAACAGCTGCAGTGTGTCAGTGTGCTGACTTGACTATGACTTGTCCCAAACTGCATGTGATTATAATAAAGTGGGCATGTCTGTAAAGGGGAGACTCGTGGGTACCCATAGAACCCATTTTCAGTCACATATCTGGAGGTCAGAGGTCAAGGGACCCCTTTGAAAATGACCATGACAGTTTTTCCTCCCCAAAATTTATCCTAAGTTTTGAGGGTTATTTTGTATCTTCACTCTAGCTTTAAAACGGATCCTGCTAGAACCTACAAATTGCAAGTTTTGTTAGTGCGTTAAATACATTTGTGGTGTTTAAACGAATTTCCGTTAACTTTGACAGCCTTAATGACGTTCTGGCTCCAGAAGGCGTCCTGATGGAGGATTAGGGGGAAAGGTGCTGCTGTGTATTGCCCAGATCGGTTCTCTGGTGACTTCAGGGAAAGTGAAGTAGTTTAAATGAGAAACGAATGTTTGGACAAACAGGCGTCCATGCAGCTTCAGACAGCAGCTGGACGCAGACACAGTCGCTCCTCTGTGTGACCGTCCCGTGTGTCACAGCCTGGGACCGATTCACATCCATCCACACCAAACCCCAGCACAGTAAAGTCTGATTTGACTGTGTCTTCACCACACAAGCTTATGCACAATGTGATGCTCTACTAGACTGTTTTAGATTTCATTTAGTTAGAGATCTTTGCAGTGTATCAGACACAGAACACAGCAGTTAGGGTTCGTTAATGATAGTTTGTTTAGCACAAACTCAGCTACAGTCTGACGTCTCATTTTGTCCAAATATTATTGTAGAGCATTTGAAGGTTATACAAATATTGGGCCTCATGCTAGAACATGTTCTTATTCTTAGTCTTAACTGTCTCCTAACTTCAGGTAACTGTGTAAATGACCTGCGTAAACATGATGTTTATCATGCTTTTATTGAATTTTATTGATGAATACCATGAGCGTTCGTTCATGTGGATTGAACATTAGCATAATTAACGCCCCAATGATACCATATATGGCTACGCATCCTGCCCCATTCATCTCTCTCTGCCAATATATCAGCACGCCATCTAAAGACGCGCTCTCTTCATGACGCGCATGGTTACACTTCCTGTTGATCTTATTATGTAAAGAGACAAATTAACCTCCAATTAGTGTGTAATTTATGTTGTTTTGCGGTTTGAAATGTTCATATTGATTTTGTATACAATAGCATCAATGGCCAATTTAAATTAATGATGATATCGTTAGGTTATATGGATACATTTAGAATTATATTATAATTCGAATTGCAGATACATCCTTTTATTATTATTAAATTAAATTATATTAAATTATATTAATTTAAATTAAATTAAATTATATTAAATTATATTAATTTAAATTAAATTAAATTATATTAAATTATATTATATTATATTATATTATATTATATTATAATATATCAATTATAACAGTCAGTCTGCCTATAGAGCAGCTGTAACTTCATATCATTAATATTTAGTAATGATTGACTCAGCAGCTAAACCAGCGTTAATGTTCAACTAGTTGAGTTTCACATTTAAAGAGAAGTTAATGTTGGACTTTGGTTGAAGTCCACTGTTGTTCTGGTTTCTAATGTCACATTATGGGATGGAACGTAACACTTTCCATACCCAGTACCCATGAACAACAGACTTTAGCTAATGTGAGGCAGCATGCTAACACCTCTGTTAATGACAGTATTAATAGACTGTCATAATAAAACTTGAACATTGAATCTGTTGTAATTCTGCCTTTTTTAACAAATCAGATAACAAAGGCTGGATTTTAGATTCAACTTTAAAAAATTTGTAAAATCTGGATGAATTGACAGAGTTTCTATAGTCTGACTGTAATATTTTTATATATCTGTGCAGACTATTAGAAGGTTAATTAGGGTCAGAGACAATAAGAGATAACAATCATCATGTCCATAACTATACAGCAGAGACACAATGTGACTATAAAAGACCTTTAATAGATGAAAAGCAGCACACATAAACATGATAAAGACTCAGTGAGGCGGTGGCCAAGTGATTGTTGGAGGAGGAGGAGGAGGAGACAGGGAGTCTTTGTGGTCCGCTGGACAAAGAGCTGTCCTCAGTTTACTGCCGCCTGCCTGCTGGAACGCATCGCACGCCAAAATCTGACTCCTGTCTCTGGTTTTAGCCCTGGTCTGACAACATGAAGCGCTGCCTCGGATTATTCCTGCTGGTTTGTTGTGGGATGCTTCATCTGGGTGAGTGGACCAGGACACATCACAGACACTCCTTCAACATTTATATTCATAATTAATATCAGCCCTTATAAGCTCCATATATACATTTTATAAATGGTTTATAATACAGATAGTTAGATTAAAGAGTCAGAGGGCCGTTTATCTCCTCTGAGGTCCTCTTCAGAAAAGATGACAGAAATCAGGCAGGAAGAAACACATGCAGCACCAAAACAAACAAAACTAGTGGTGGAAGAAGTACTCTGATATTTTACTGCAGTAAAAGTACTAATACCACAGTGTAGAAATACTCTGTTACAAGTAAAAGTCCTGCATTTAAAATTTAACTTAAGTAAAAAGTATTTACCAAAAAATACACTTTAAGTAGCAAAAGTAAAATTCTGCAGAATAATCTATATCATATTATTGTATTATAATTATTGATGCATTAATGTGTTCATCACTTTAATGTTGCAGCTGGTAAATGTGGAACTACTTTTAATTCTTTTTTGGATATTTTACAAATAATTTTTTACATATTTGACTAATTTGTGTCTGATAATTTATTAATATTTGTTGATATTTAACTTATATTTTTATTTTATGTTACTTTTCTGATATTTTACGAATGTTTAAAGGATATTTTACTAATATTTTTGGAATATTTTACCAATATTTTAAGGATATTTTACTCAAATTATTTTGGATATATTACAAATGTTTGTCTGATACTTTACTAATATTTTCTGCTATTTTACTAATATTTTTGGGATATTTTATTTGTTCATCACTGTTAAAATTTGTTGCAGATAGTAAAAGTGGAGCTACTTACGAATTACGAATTTGTGTCTGATCATTTATTAATATTTATTGATATTTAAGTTATATTTTCTGATATTTTAGTAATATTTTTGGAATATTTTACCAATATTTTACTAATATTTTTGGAATATTTTACCAAGCTTTTTGGGATATTTTACTAATATCTTTGGAATATTTTACCAATATTTTTAGGATATTTTAATAATATCTTTGGAATATTTTACCAATATTTTAAGGATATTTTACTAATGTTTTTTGGATATATTACTAATATTTTATATGATATTTTACTCATATTATTTTGGATATTTTACAAATGTTTGTCTGATATTTTACTAATATTTTGGGATATTTGTTAAACTACCTCTTATAATACTAGGTCTAAATGTGTTTCGGAGGTCGTTGGGAGTTTCTGGAGATTTGCTGCCCCAGAAGGTGGCAGTATAATCAAAGTGACACTGAAGTATATCAGCCAGAATATTTTAATGTTGTACTGTCTATCAGGGATATACTGTAGATAATCTCAAATACAACCTGAATTAAAGCTGCAAGCAGCGATGAACAGTTTAACAACTTTCTGAGCACTGTAAGGCCCTCAAACATACGATTCATTTTAATAATAATGATAAAAAAAATATGAATTCTTTCAGTTTCAACAGGGCCTTCACTGCCCGACGTTGTCGGTGCTCAAGCCGTAATAATAATAATTACCAGCAGTTTTTGCTGCTATTTCTGACTGATCTACTTTAACTAAACGTTCTGGATATTTTCTTTATTTTGACTAAATACAAAAGTAATGGTGAAGAGAGAGCTTTTATTTATGATGTTAACAAAGAAAGAGATCACATGAGCAGATAGATTATTATTATTTAATAAAAGGAATATGACTCTACCCTAATGGACCAGATAGCATCCATTAACATCTGCTTTTCAAACACTAATGTAGCTGTGAGCGGACACAAGTGTTTATTAATGTATGTGTGTTATATATACATTTATATGCTGCTTAATGTAAAGTGTTACCCAGCCCCCCTTTAAAATAGAGTTGTTGTTTTTTAACAGATATTTATTGATTTTATACATTTAACACATTGAACATACAACACCAAACCTTCCCCCAAATTGAACATATGGCAGTGTCTAAAATAATAATAATATAAAAATGATTATAAAAAGATCTTAATTGAAAGTAAATAGCTAAACATTAAGTTAAAATGATATATATTTACAATTAAAATATAATTTAAGTAAATCAAATAAAAAAACGAAATAATTAAATAAAAAAAATAAAAATAAAATAAATTAAATTAAGAATATGGTCACAAACATAAAACAAAGCACAGCACACATTCCTCACAATAGATTAGTAATTTTTACTCTAACTTCGCCCTTCTAGTAAGGGAGTTATTAATGTTGGATGAGAATACATTCATTTTACATTATCTTTTAAATAACACCTTAATGTTTGTCATATATATGTTTGTCAGTGAGCGCACAAATGGACAATAAAGTAAAATGTTTGTTAAATGTTTTCAGTGTTTGAAGGTTGTCTCACTTTCAACATTAAAAGTATTGTTACTGTTTTATTTTGTAATGATGAGAAAATAAAGCTGTTCATGACTTGATGTGTATATGAACTCTGAATGAGCTGAATACAACCTTCTTCTTCTTTTTCTTCTTCTTCTTCTTCAGGTTCTGCACTTCGCTGTTACAAGTGCTCTGATTACACCGGACGCTGTCAGAATGTGCAAGAGTGCACGTATGAAGACTCCTGTATATCTCTGAGTGAGAGAGGTGAGCTCAACCACTGATACTCAAGTATTTAAGCTGCTGTGTGTCAAAGCATCAAAATGTACTGAGAGTATGAAAAGTACTCGTTATGCAGAATGAGCCCACTCAGTGTATTATATATATATATATACTATATACATTATTGAACATTATTATTGATGCATTCATATAAGTAGCATGAAGCCAAGGCTTTTTCTTTTTTTAAATCATGCTTTTTATTGTTTCCTGACAAAAATGACTACAACAAACCATAACAAAGTATTCAACAACAAGGGAGGAGAAAAGAAATGTAATAATGATAATAATGATAATAATAATAATAATAATAATAATAGAAAAATAATAAAGATTCTAAAATAAAATAGGTTTTTAGATAAATAATAATAATAATAATAATAATAATAATAATAATAATAATAATAATAATAATAATAATAAAGCCAAGGCTAATTTATTTCTTTTTAAAAAGCATGCTTTTTATTGTACTTAAGAAAAATGACTACAACAACCTAAACCATAACAAAGTATTCAACAACAAGGGGAGGAGAAATAATAATGATGATGATGATGATAATAATAATAATAATAATAATATAAAAAATAAATCTAAATAAAATAAACATATTATTATTATTAATAATAATAAAAATAAGAATAATGATGATGATAAAGCCTTTTTTTTTTCAATCATGGTTTTTATTGTTTCCTTAAGCAAAATGACTACAACCTAAACCATAACAAAGTATTCAACAACAAGGGAGGAGGAAAATGTTTTATAATTATAATAATAATAATAATAATAATAATAATAATAATAATAATAATAATAAAGCCAAGGCTAATTTCTTGAACTTTGCATGTTCCACTTTGCTCAAGTGTGTTTCCTGAAGAAAAATAATTCCTCCTTCTTCTCTCTTAAGTTTTTGGAGTATCCGCTTCCTTTTTATTGGATGATTTAGGTCCATTTGTATTGAGAGAAATTAATTTAAGGTTCCCCATTGCAATTACTTGGATGAGCTTTTTTCACTATTTGACTATTTAGACAGTAACAAAATAAGAGTTTTGTGTGCAAAACAAGCATGAAACCCTAACAAAACAGCCAACAATGAGCTTGAAAAGCATACCCTGTTTTATGGTCTATTTGACTCTAAATGGGACCATAATTTACTAAATGAATATCATGCTGTATTGAAGAAGACTTGAAACTAGCGATTGAGTCCATAAACTCATGTATACATACAATGTTTACTAAGGTAATAAATCAAGTGAGAAGTAGGCTCATTTTCTCATAGACTTCTATACAATCAGAGGAGTCGCCCCCTGCTGGCTGTTAGACAGAATGCAGGTTTAAGGCTCTTCAGCATTGACTTCACTTCTCAGACCCGGAGGTCGACCACTGGTCATATGTTCATCCACTCAGTGTGTGTGTGTACTTGTATATCTATCTTTGTGAGGACCAGTTTGAGTTTTAAACCCTCAGATTGAGGACATGTTGGTTGGTCCTCACTTCTTCAGAGGTTCAGACTTTGTTTAAAGATCAGGTTAGAATCAGGTTAGGTTGTGGTTAGGATAAGGATCTAGAGGGAGTGTCCTCACTGTGTGTGCGTGTCCTTCCAGGTGGGAAGACCATTCGTCAGTGTATCAGGTACACCGACTGCGACAACTCTCGTCTCAGCCAGATGTTCCCGGCGATCTCCGGCTTCACCTACCGCTGCTGTAGTAGCAACCTGTGCAACTCTGGCATCACTAACGCGGCCCCGCCGGTCCTGGCTCTGGTTCTGGCTGTGGCGGGGTCCCTGCTGAATGTTTGGTGGTTCTGGGTCTGAAATATCGGTTTAGTGTTTCAGGATTTAATGACTGTAAAGTTAACATGAATTAAACTGAGTGTTTGTGTTTAGTCTCCTGTGGCTCGTACAGGTTCTCAGGTCAATAAGGAATGACTTTTTCATTTTATACTTTTCCCAGTTTAACAATAAATACAAGAAGAAATAAAGATGATTTGTTTTGTTTTATTTTTGCATCAATTTCACATTCTAGTCTCTTCCTGTAACAACTCAGGCAGGGCTCTAAACTAACTTTTTTCACCTTCCTCCCAGAACCGTCCTGAGATACAACCTAAACCGTCCCAGATTTAAAATCTTTGTTTTTCTACATCATGTTTAGTTATCCGTTCAAAGTGACCTTTCACATAAATAAAACATCAAAAGTGGTTTATTTTTGTTAATTAAAATATAATTCATCCCAAAACATTTTTTTTTATAAAAGTAATTTATTGGTTTGTTATTTATACATTTTTTAAATTTTTTATTTTGATGTTAACGATGCAGCTAAGTTAAATCAAAATATTTTTTTGTGTGTAAAAAGTAACATCTGGTCAAAAGACAAGATTTTGCATATGGCCCCCCCAAAAAAGCTGGAACCGGCCCTGTTAGCTGGAACAGGCCCTGCTAGCTGGAACCGGCCCTGCTAGCTAGAATCGGCCCTGCTAGCTAGAACCGGCCCTGCTAGCTGGAACCGGCCCTGCTAGCTGGAACCAGCCCTGTTAGCTGGAACCAGCCCTGCTAGCTGGAACCGGCCCTGCTAGCTGGAACTTGGAATTTTCATCCTTCCGACCCTATTTTTTTCGTCCCCGGGACGAAGCCCTGAGCCCTGAACTCAGGCCTATTTAATGATGACTTAAAACTTGAGACAGCTCTGCACGGAGTTAGCCGCCATGTTTCTACAGTAGCCCAGAACGGACAAACCAAACACTGGCTCTATATCAGGACATTTACGCTTTGGCGTCGGCCACCGTAGTTCTCCTACATGTTTGGCACACGGGAGGTTTCAGTTGGTTGCAATCTGCAACCTCACCACTAGATGCCACCAGATCCTACACACTGCACCTTTAAGACTCTAAACATGGAGTCTGGTCCGTGTCAGGACCCCTCCAACAAGGTATTTGCCCCATTTTCTAATAATATACATGTTTGATTCAACTTTAAATAATGTGTAAAATCTGGATGAATTGAAAGAGTTTCTATAGTCTCTAATATTTGTGTATATGTGCAGTCTCACATACTGTATATACTGTATGCTGCTACCAGTTTATTTATTATATATGTGAGTTGTTGGGTCTGGCAATTTAATCTTTTTATCTTGCTTTTATTCTTTTTTGTTAGCGTTGGCCAAGTGATTGTCGCTGCTACAACTGCTCTGATTACACGGGACGCTGTCAGAACGTGCAAAAGTGCACGTATGAAGAAGACTCCTGTTTATCTCTGACTGAGAGAGGTGAGCTCAACTACTAATACTCAGGTATTTAAGCTGCTGTGTGTTGATTTATATGTGATGGAAGTATTTTTTACTCAGGTAAAAGTAGTAATACCACAGTATAAAACTACTCTGTTTCAAGTAAAAGTGTCAGCATCAAAATGTACTGAAAGTATGAAAAGTAAAGTACTCGTTATGCAGAATGAGCCCACTCAGTGTGTTATACATATATACTATATATATTATTGGAATATTATTATTGATGCATTTATGTAAGAAGCATTTTAATTGTGGTTGTTATGTAGAGCTAATTTAACTACTTAATTCACTGTTTTATAGTTTTATTTATGAATTTATAATATGTTATAAACTGATGAAATGTTTTACATGCAGTATAGTATACAGTACAATACCTACAGTATTATGATGGTGTTTTTTTTTATTCTGTCCAGATGGGAAGATCATCCGTCAGTGTTTCAGGTTCACGGACTGCGACAGATCTGTTCTCTCCCAGATATTTACGGACATCTACTCCCACAGCAGCTGCTGCAGCGGCGACTTGTGCAACTCTGACGACTACGACGACTTTCGAGATGTATCTAACACGGCCCCGCCGTTCCTGGCTCTGATTCTGACTGTGGCGGGGTCCCTGCTGAGTGTTTGGTGGTTCTGGGACTAAAATAACTGTTCAGTGTTTCAGGATTTAATGACTGAAACATGAACTAAACTGAATTTAGTCTCCTGTGGCTCGTACAGGTTCTCAGGTCAACAAAGAATGGCTTTTTCATTTTATACTTTTTTTCCAGTTTAACAATAAATACAAGAAGAAAATAAGATATTTTTAGTATTCCAGTATTGTAATCATGAACTTTTAGATATTCTATATACCTTCTATATCTCTATATTGACTGTCCTTTAGGCTGACTCCAGGTCAGTGTCCTCCCGGCTCCACAGGTTTCACAACTCCACATCTGGTGTTCATCGAGCTTTGTGTTGCTCAATGGACACACTGATGGCTGGGAGGGTCTCAACTCACACAACATCTGCCTTCACACATATAATCAGTCGGACGTGTTCTTGGCAGATTCTCTGGTTGTTCTTTGTACACAGAGACTCCGTCCACATGTGTGAATAAATCAGCCTGAACCAAGAATCTCCTCGTTGCCTGATTGATTTCAACTTCCTCAAGAAATCTTCCTTTCACTACACTATGCTATATTTCCCTCTGAGATGTCTGAGAGTAAAGTATTAAGACCAAGTACCTCAGCATTATAATTACGTAGAAACAGGGCCGGCTTAAGACATAGGCCAAATAGGCGGTTGCCTAGGGCGCCACCTTCTAGGGGGCGCTGACCGCCCTCTAAAAAAATGCAGGTGGGCACCCTTACTCATTTTCTGCATTGAGGTAACAAATGAACAAATAAATAAATACAAATAAAATAAAATAAAAAAAATATGCCGGTGGGCGCCCTTCCTCATTTTCTGCATTGAGGTAACAAATGAAAAAATAAATAAATAAAAATAAAATAAATTTGAAAAAATGACACTTGGCACCCTTCCTCACTTTTTGCATTGAGGTAACAAATGAGGTCGTTTTGCCCTCTCTTTGTGGTCGTTTTGTGTCCCTGGGTTATTTTTGTCTCTTTGTGGTGGTTTCGCATCTCTTGGCTATTTGTGTCTCTTTGTGGTTGGTTTGTGTCTCGTTGTGGTTATTTTTGTCTCTTTGTGGTTATTTTGCATCTCTTGGTCATTTTGTATCTTTGTGGTTGTTTTGCATTTATTTTATATTTATTTTAAATGTCTGTATGTATTTATTTATTTGCATTTCACCCCTTATTTATTTCCCCAAACTTATTTATTTCTGTATTCTTTTCTTTATTCATTTGTTTTTACATTTCTTTATGCACTTCTGCCTCCTTATGCAAATGAGGGGGCTGTCACTCAATGTGTGTGTTGGGGTCACAATAAATAAATACATTTCAAAATTAATAAAAATAAGCACATAAATAAATAAAACAGAAAATTAAACAAAAGAGTAAATAAATAAGGGAATTAACACAAAGATAAATAAATAAAGAAGTAAATTAAAACAGAAATATCAATTTATGTCACATTTTATCAATTAATTAATGGCTAAATTAATTTGTAATATTATTTCTGCTACATTTAATGACATTTGTTTATTTATCAAGTCATTTATTCATTTATTTTTGATTTTGGCAGCTTCCGTCCTCCATAGTGTCCCAGTTGGTCTGCATACTGAGGAACACTTGATTGTTCAATGTGCTGTTAATGGACACGCCTAACATGCAATACACACAGGAAGTGTGTAGGAGCGGTTCACAGCTGGAAAACATTAAAACAAACTATGTAGAAGTGGCTCACAGCTGGAATACATAAAAACAAAACAAAACTGTAAAACAGCCCCAGGAAAAACAAATAAATAACTTTAGTTTCTTTGTAGTTTTTTTTCCTTCTTTTTGGTCGCTTTGTGTCTCTTTGTGGTTGTTTTGCGTCTCTTTGTTGTCGTTTTGTGTCTCTTTGTGGTTGTTTTGCGTCTCTTTGTTGTCGTTTTGTGTCTCTTTGTAGTCATTTGTGTCTCTTTCTGGTTGTTTTTGTATCTTTCTGGTTGTTTTGTGTCTCTCTGTAGTCATTTTTGTCTCTTCTTGGTCATTTTGCGTCTCTTTGTGGTCGTTTTTGTCTCTTTGTGGTCATTTTGCATCTCTTTGTGGTCGTTTTTGTCTCTTTGTGGTCATTTTGCGTCTCTTTGTGGTTGTTTTACGTCTCTTTGTGGTCATTGCGTCTCTTTGTGGTCATTTTGCATCTCTTGGTTTTGCCTGTCAAAGAAATAACTTTTACATCCTTGAAGGATCTCTTTGTTTAGTTTAATCAAGTGCTGAAGGGATAGATCAACAGGATGCGTGATCATCTCCCTGGTTCCCTCCACTAACAGGAAGTGATCATCTCTCTGGTTCCCTCCACTAACAGGAAGTGATCATCTCCCTGGTTCCCTCCACTAACAGGAAGTGATCATCTCTCTGGTTCCCTCCACTAACAGGAAGTGATCATCTCCCTGGTTCCCTCCACTAAGAGGAAGTGATCATCTCCCTGGTTCCCTCCACTAACAGGAAGTGATCATCTCTCTGGTTTCCTCCACTAACAGGAAATGATCATCACCCTGGTTCCCTCCAAGGCCTATGGAAAGGAGGCTGGGTCACGCGTCATCAACGCGTCATATCTTAGGGGGTACAACACATGCGCAGTAAAATCCTGCCTGCACTTGCCGAAATTGAGCCAATTGCAACGCACGACCGCAGCTTCAGTTACACTGCGCTTGTGTCATACCCCATACCCAAGACCAATGTCCGCCCGTGACCCATCCTCCTTACCATAGGCCTTGTCCATTAACAGGAAGTGATCATCTCCCTGGTTCCCTCCACTAACAGGAAGTGATCATCTCCCTGGTTCCCTCCACTAACACCCAATGGGATTGTTCCATTTGGTTTTAGATTATTACAGAAAATAATCTCTGTGGCAAACACACGTTTATGACACTGACATGTTTTGTTCAGTAAAATAATCTCCACTAATAAACACCACTTTATGATTAATGAAGTGTGAATCTGAATGGGGCTGAAGACACTGAATGTATTGTATATAATCCCAGTATGAAGTGTGTTACTGGGACACGCTGTCTGTTTACTAGTTCTCAGTCGCTCATCTCTCCAAGTACGTCCTCTTCAATCTGTCGTCCAATCACCTCCAGCTGCACCTTCTTCTTCTGCCCTCTCTGCTCCACTTCTCTCTCCGGCTTCTCTGATTGGGTGTACCAGGGCTCAGGGGCGGAGGTGCCATCGCAGGCCCGGCCTCCTCCTCTGCGGAAGCCCCCCCTGCCGGCTCGGACCAGCCCCCAGCCCTGCAGGTTGACGGGGTCGGAGGAGCTGCCCTCCTGGACGCCCCTGGTCTGGTCCAGCTCCTTGGCGCTGAGAGACGACATCCTGACGGGTACCGTGTTGCCGAACTTTGAGTAGTCGACGCAGTAACGGCCGTCCTCCTCCGTCATGATGGAGACGAAGCGCCTCCCCCACAGGATCTCCTCAGGAGTGTAGGAGGTCCGGGCCTGCATGGTGATCCCAGTTGTTTCCACCACACCTAAAAGAAGAGAGACACTGATGATGGCGACCGAAATTCACTTCCTGTCTCAGTGTTTCCAGCAAATACTGAACACACGTTCGATAAAACGTTATATTGTACTTTATTATATTATATTATATTATATTATATTATATTATATTATATTATATTATACTATATTATATTATACTATATTATATTATACTACATTATATTATACTATATTATATTATATTATACTATATTATATTAAACTATACTATATTATATTATATTATACTACATTATATTATACTATATTATATTATATTATACTATATTATATTATATTATACTATATTATATTAAACTTTACTATATTATATTATATTACATTATATTATAATATATTATATTATATTACATTATATTATATTATATTATATTATATTACATTATATTATATTATATTATATTACATCCTATTATACTATATTATATTATGTTATACTATACTATACTATACTATGTTATATTATATTACATTCTATTCTATTCTATCATATTACATTGTATTATATTATATTATATTATATTATATTGTATATGACATGATAATATATCACATGATACTACATCAGAGCTCTGAGTGTTTCTGTTCTCTAGTGAAAAACATTACTTCATGCGGCTTTAAGCTTATTTTAAAATTTTCAGATGAATTTTCATCTTTTGAGTCGACACAAATGTTATTTCCACTGTGTAATTGTTAATATTCTGTTTGTATTTTATTCACAGTAAGTCCTGTAAAATGTGCTATTTTCATTTAAATTTGTATTTATTTGTTAATTTTCAAGGTTTTTATATGTCGACATACTGTATCTCTAGAAGAACTGTGTCAGTATGTATGTTCGTTAGCAGGAGGTCTGCGTGGTTGCTGACCTTCCAGGACGACGATGATCTCCAGGTCCTCGGAGGCCAGCGACTGGGCGGACAGCTCGTACAGGGGACTCCCTCTCTCCATGGTGTGGCTGATGATCAGAGGGGAAACCAGGAAGATGCCGTTACTCCTCAGAGGGTTCTCCACCTGGATGTCCAGCTGGCACACCGGGATCACTTCGCCCTCTGCTGTCACCGTCCGCCGGATGACCTGGAGGGAAAACGTCCAAACAGAGTGTGAGTGTCTTTAACAAACTGACAGCTGGACGGAGACTCGCTGGTACAAAATAAGCTTTGCAGACTTTCTGATGAACGTTAAGTTTTGAGTTCTGACAGCATTCAAAGTTTTTAAAGGAATAGTTCAATATTTTGGAAAATATGCTTCCTGGTGTAGAGTTAGATGTTCAGATTGAGACACTCTCCTGTCTGTAGATAAATATGAAGCTACTGCCAGCAGACAGTTAGCAGAGCTTAGCATAAAGACTGGAAACAGGGGGAAGGTAGCCTGTTTTCCCGAGTTATTTTGCATCTCTTTGTGGTCAGTTTTGTCTCTTTGTAGTTGTTTTGCATCTTTGTGTGGTTGTTTTGCGTCTCTTTGTAGTTGTTTTGTGTGTCTTTGTCATCGTTTTGTGTTTCTTTGTAGTTGTTTTGTGTGTCTTTGTCGTTGTTTTGTGTTTCTTTGTAGTTGTTTTGTGTCTCTTTGTAGTTGATTTGTTTCTATTTGCTGTCATTTTTGTATCTTTGTGGTTGTTTTGCATCTCTTTGTAGTTGTTTTGCATCTTTGTGGGGTTGTTTTGCGTCTCTTTGTTGTCATTTTTGTATCTTTGTGGTCATTTTGCATCTTTTTGTAGTTGTTTTTGTCTCTTTATAGTCGTTTTGCATATCTGTGTAGTTGTTTTGTGTCTCTCTGAGGTAATTTTTGGATATTTCTGGTCATTTTGCGCCTCTTTGTAGTTATTTTGCATCTTTGTGTGGTTGTTTTGCATCTCTTTGGAGTAATTTTTGTCTCTTTGTAGTTATTTTGCATCTTTGTGTGGTTGTTTTGTGTCTCTTTGTGGTAATTTTTGTCTCTTTGTGGTCGTTTTGCGTTGGACTTCAGTATTTAGTTTAACACTGGAAATGAAGAGAGGCTGTCCAAAGACAATCCACTCTAACACTCCTCTGAATGATATTAATGCTAAAGCTCACTACACTGAATACTACAGGACACCATCAAAGAAGCCTGAGATTCCGCTGCCTTACTGATTTAGTGTAACTGTAATGTTACTGCAGTCTGCTGTGCAGCCGGAATATGAAATAAACAACAACAGATATCGGATTGGGTTTGATTGAGAGTTACTCAAATGTTAAAAGACTCAGATCAGATCAGGAGCACAACCACACGATGAGGACGTCCCTACTTTTAACTGAGCTCTGGGACTTTCCATGAAGACATGTTAATCACTTCACTTCCAGTGTGTCGGGCGTCACCTGCAGCTGGACGGTGGCAGAGATGATCATACTCTTCCTCAGGTCTCCAATTCTGAACATGAAGGTCGGCCGGCCGTTTCGAGAAGCGATGACGGCGTTTCTGGAGAAGATAAGTGTCTCTGCTCGGCGGTTGGCCTGCGCCGTCTTCATGAACACGCAGCCGAGCATCACGGCGTTGATGATCAGCCCCAGAATATTCTGGATGATCAGCACGGTGATGGCCAGAGGACACTCCTCCGTCACCATCCTGCCTCCAAAACCGATGGTCACCTGCAGCAGACGGGACGTCAGAGTTCACACCACAACCAGAAACAACAACACCTGGATCAGTGGGACCAGCGACAGCTCTCACCTGGACTTCGATGGAGAAGAGGAAGGCCGAAGTGAAGGAGTGGATGGCGGTGACGCAGGGCACGGGGCCCGGCTCGCCGTCAGGGTCGCGGGGCTCCAGGTCTCCGTGAGCGAAGGCCAAGAGCCACCAGATCATAGCGAACAGCATCCAAGAGCAGAGGAAGGCCGAGGTGAAGATGAGGAAGGAGTGCTGCCACTTCAGGTCCACCATGGTGGTGAAAACATCCATCAGGAAGCGACCCTGAAACACACCCAAGGAGAGGAAGGTGAGTAGAACTGACCACAAGGAAAGAGGGACTGGGTCTTGAACTTGTGTATGTGCAGAAAGCAAATTGTCTAAAATGTACTTTTCTCGATTTTATCAGCTCAAAAGCATCTTTATATTTCAAAGATAGATGGGAATCATTCATATTATTGGAGAGTAAGATTTAGAAAATCAATACACTATAAAAAAGATCCTCTAACTATGTTCAGACTCGCAGCCCAAATCAGATTTTTGTCACATTTCAGCGTTGAAACAAGTTTGCTTTCATCGAGCCTGGACACAGTGAAACCACAGGATCTGTACTGATTACCTGTTTTATCATTCATATCTTTAATTAGTGTGATTGACAGTTATGCTGAATGAAATATGAAATAACTGTTTGTGTTACTGTGTTTGGGGTGATTCTTGTTTCTTTGTGGTCAATTTGCGTCTCTTTGTGGTCATTTTTATCTCTGTGGTTGTTTTGCATCTCTTTGTGGTCGTTTTGTGTCTCTTGGTCATTTTTGTCTCTTTTAATTAGTAAACAAATAAATGTTTCAGATGATGTCAGGATATGAAGTCAAAGTGATGAGAGTTATAACATATTGGTTCAGGAAAGGAACAACACTTTATATATCTGTTAATGGCTGTAAATGTGTACATACTGTATATACTGTATATACTGTATGTCAATGATGGAAGAGGTATTCAGATCTTTTACTTAAGTAAAAGTAGTAATACTACAGTGTAGACATACTCTGTCAAGTAAAATTCCTGCATTCAACATCTTACTTAAGTATAAGTACAAAAGTATTAGAATCAAAATATATTTACTTATACTTATACTATACTCATTATGGAGAATGTTCCATATCAGAATGATAACCTACTGTATATGTTGTATTATTTGATCATCGTATGTTTCTGTATGTTCCCCCTCTCCTCTACCTGCTCCCTGATGTTCTTGTGAGCCACATTGCAGGATCCGGTCTTAGTGATGAAGCGGGCTCTGTGGGATCTGGAGCGGCTGCGGTTCGGCTGGTTCTGGTCCTCCGCCAGACGGGTCAGCAGGAAACCGTCCGGCAGGAGGCCCTTCCTGGCCAACATGATGCTGCATACACACAAACATTATTATATTAATATTATATGATAATGAGTTAGGCTTGTATCTGAAGACAGAAATCCTTTTTCTCATTAGTGCAGTAAGTATTAAAACTGTCTTTGATTTCACATGGAACTTGTTTAAGGTCAAATAAGTGCATCATGTTATTAACCTGTTATTGATCTATTAAGTCAGACTGCATGTCAGCACCAGGTACTGTAGTTGAGGTCTGCATGTCCCTCTACACATAACGCAGTATTACAGGTGATATTATTGGCACTAACGCTGTTATCTGACTAGTTTTAGAGAAACTTCAGCTTCTGTCGGGAGGCCAGATGTAATGAAAGCTGCTTTTTGTAAATTATGGGGGATAAGGGGGTGCCATCTCAAAATAACAAAAATCAATAAATATCAGCAGTGTAACTGTGCTGTGTATTGATAAATCCATGGTGCTGTCCGCGGCGCTGAAGTAGGAGAGTCCCGCCCTTCTGTCAGTTTCATCTTGATTTCATCTATAATATTCTCTAAACTATAGACTATAAATAATCAATTCTATACTATATCTTAGCCTATAGCCACTTTCTACACTATTTTATAGAGTATATAGGCTATATAGTTATAGATATTACAGCTGCTGCTGGTAGTCCTCCTGTCTGTGGTATTTAATGTGAATTTATTTCATAAATGTTAATATGTAGTATGATTTATATAATATGATTTAATATCTGACAGCGTTTCTGGTCCACGATCTGTCTTCTCAGTTGAGATCGAGAGAACAGATTTAGATAAAAGGGTGATCATTTATTTATTTATTTTAATGAATGTCAATCCAGCAAACAGTGGAATATTTGAGCCATAATTGTAGTTTAAGGAATAATTGTCACCAAAATGGTGCTATTTTTTTTTAGCAGGATATGCTTTGAGGTATGTGTAATAGCAATATAATAGTTTATTATATTACAAATTATTATTGAAGAGACAGAATGAGGACCAAAAACGTCAAATATCATTATATAAATCATACTATATATTAACATTAATTAAATATATTCTACCAGCAGCAGTTGTATAATATCCATATCGTTGCCTCAGAATGATCAACATGGAAGGTGTTTATTATCAGATGAGCGTCACATGACGTCAGAGTAAACGCAGGTGAATAAACTCAGTAAAGTTACCTGTTCAGGAAACAGCAGCTCCAATAAAAACCTGATTTATCTGATTTATTTACGTCGACGTGAAGCACAACAAGGACTCCATCATCCACCCATCAGGTTCTTCATCTAACCTCAGCACCAGGACCAGAGTCAAGGTAGAACCAGATACCTGGCACAGAATCCGGTCAAGACCTACAAAATAAAATACTAACACACCCTTTTTTTTCTTCCCAAGTAGAGGGCAGATGTCACATGAGAAAGCCAGATGTTCAAGCAAAAATACATAAATGAATGAAGTAAAATAATAATAATAATAATAATAATAATAAATAATAATAATAATAAATAAATGAATTGTAATGTGTCTTGCAAATGTATCTTTATTAAACATACTAACAATTGCATTGAGTCACATTTAATTAGGCTAGTTTGTGTTGAGGATAAAATAAAATAATAATAATGATAATAATAATAATGATAATAATAATAAAAAAGAAAATTATAATAAATCAAATTATAATAATAAATTAATTTTCATGTGTCTTGAAAATGTATCTTTATTAAACTTTATTAATTATACTAACAATTGCACTGTGAGTCACATTTAATTGGGCTAGATTGTGTTGAGGATTATACTGTTATTGAAGTGGAGGGTTGCCAGATCTGGTGGAATTTGTTTTCACTCCTTCTCAATGACAATTTCATTTTTTCGTAATCCAGGTGCTGCTTTGATGCAGACAGGTGAGTCAGAGTCTGTGCTGGCTTCCAGTTTAGTTTCAAGGAATTTAAATAAAAAAATAAAAAAACTTTTTTGTGAAATATTTGACTCGTTTCCGGTGTTATGTGATCGGATATTTCGATCTTGACAGCTGCTCGTGCTGCAGGATGCTGAGGTTCACACTGCAGAGGCTTCCTGCCGCCCATAGAGGGCACGAGAGACCTGTTGACTTCCGGTAAACAGTGAAATAAATCAAGTTAATTATTCACAGAAAAACTGAGTTTGAGTGATATTTATTTGATAAAAAAAAAATCACCCTTTATGAATTTTAATCAATTAATTAATCAATTCATTATTTTTCACCATCAGAATATGTAATTTCCATAGAAACCAGATGTGTTTGGTGTTGAATAAAACTTTTACTATGGTATTTGTTCAGTGTGGCGGTAAGGACTCAGAAGTGTGGGACAAGTGCATTTAGATGAAACAAAATCATTTAAATAATTAGTAAACAAATAAATAATGTTAATATGGTTTAGAGTAATGTGAATATGAAATAATGTCATATTATAATTGAATTAGCTCATTTATCTCAGCATTGAAAACACAGTGGGACATGAAGAAAAGTGGTGTTTGGACCCATAAAATGCTTCATCATTTTTATTAAATCACAATATTTAGTAATTATTTATTTTTTATCAAGATGGGTAATAACACGGTGTATATATTTATCAAGCATTGCACTGCAAATTTAAACATAAAATTTCATTCCTGGGACTTTTTTCTCAGTCGCTTTTGCTCATTTTCTGAAACAGTCTTAACTTTCTCTAAACTGTACATGAAATTATCACAACTGTTTGATGGGACATCACAACTCTATTGCATGTCTGCAAAACGTAGTAACTAACCTACAACACTTCATTCATGCTTCAAACCAGTTATTGTGTCAGTAAACTGACAAAATGAAAAGTTGTTTTGTCATCGTGTGAGCCGTATACTGGTCAAAATGTCAACCCTGTAAATGTTTCTTATCCAAATCTTTTTTTTATTGTTTTTTTTATTTTGCAGACAAGGCAAAGGTCATCTCATCAAATGCAGAACATTACTCAGTGCCTGTGACATGAAATTAAAAACAGAAAATCTGTCATCTCTGTCAGTCCAAACATGTTTGTGCAATGGATTGTCAGAGTTGTATTAACAAAATAACAAAATTCAGAAATAAACTCTGTTTAAAAAAAAATAGTAATAAAATAATTTTAAAAAGTAAATAAAATAAAAAAAAAATAAGATAGGATAAGATAAAATAAAATAAAATAAAATAAAATAAAATAAAATAAAATAAAATAAAATAAAATAAAATAAAATAAAGTAAAATAAAATAAAATAAAATGAGATAAAATAAAATGAGATAAAATAAAATAAAATAAAATAAGATAAGATAAGATAAGATAAGATAAGATAAGATAAAATAAAATAAAATAAAATAAAATAAAATAAAATAAAATGAGATAAAATAAAATGAGATAAAATAAAATAAAATAAAATAAAATAAAATAAGATAAGATAAGATAAGATAAGATAAGATAAGATAAAATAAAATAAAATAAAATAAAATAAAATAAAATAAAATAAAATAAAATAATACTGTAAAAACGCTCGGAGTTGCAGAAACACCGTAATATATATATATATATATATATATATATATATATACACGCCTGTAGGTGGCGGAAAGCGCCGCCGGCGAGTCTCAGCTGCCGTTTATACACAGAAGAAGAAGAGAAGCAGTTCCTCTTCCGGTCCACACCGGATGTTTTGGTGTTTTGGAGGGAGGAACCTGAATCACCTGAATGCGTGAAAAATGGCAAAAATGGAGAGCACATACAGAAGTAATGTGATTTAAACATATTTATTTACATATTAAAGATGATGTTTTGTGATAATAGTTTGTGAACAGACTCACAGATGTTTAATTAAACATGTATTTTGAGTCGTTGGTGTTGTGATGGAGATGCTACTGCTAGCTAATAGTGATAAAACACTGTTGTGTTTCTAGATAACGTTCCTCTCACTGGGCAGGTGACTTAGCTCATTAAGCATGTAGTGACAGGGACATCAGAGGGTTTAATAACATGTTTATGTTAATGATTATTATTATAACCAGTGTTGGAGGAAGTACTCAGATCCTTTACTTCAAGGCAAGGCAGCTTTATTTGTAGAGCACATTTCAGCAACAGGGCAATGCAAAGTGCTTTACATAAACATTCAAGAACATTGCTACAAAGTGCAAAAGAACATTAAGACATAATTAAAACAGTTATAAAAACATTAAAGATTAGAAAATAAAAACAAGCTAAAAATAAAAGCTAGGATAGAAGCTAAAATAGAGTAATAACACACAAGAGTAAAAGCTCTAGTGCAGTATAAGATCATTATCTGGTTTAATAAAAGGCAGCAGCAAACAGGAAAGTGTTAAGCTTTGATCTAAAAGAACTCAGAGTTGGAGTTGGTCCTGCAGGTTTCTGGGAGCTTGTTCCAGATATTTGGTGCATAAAAACTGAATGCTGCTTCTTCTGCATGTTTAGTTCTGTCTCTGGGGACACTAAGCAGACCTGATCCAGATGACCTGAGAGGTCTGGATGGTTCATAACATAGCAGAAATGTATTTTGGCCCTAAACCATTTAGTGCTTTGTAAACCAGCAGGAGTATTTTGAAATCAATTCCCTGAGAGACAGGGAGCCAGTGTAGAGACCTCAGAACTGGACTGATATGATCCACTTTCTTGGTCTAGTGAGGACTCTAGCAGCAGCAGGTTCTGAATCAGCTGCAGCTGTCTGATCCATTTTTTAGGAAGACCAGTAAAGTAACGGACTAATATCAAACAATATAAAACTGGGAGGCTCATGTTTAAAGTTTACAGCAGAGATTTTACAATTTACACTGACTCAGGGTGTTTTATTCTACCAGGCTGTATTAGAGAGCATATTCAGGTAGGGCTGCACGATTATGGCGACAACATATTTTACTGCACTTTCACATTAAAATAAACAGAGCACTGTTTTCACCTCTATGCTGTGCTACATTCCTGTTAACGTACATTTAGGGCTGCACAATGTTGGAAAAAACTCACATTGAAATATATCTTTTCTGCTATATTTATTCCAATATGAAAAAAATACAGGAATATTCACCCTACCTTCTTGTTAGCCACATTTTAAAGTTAAATGCTTCAATCTGGTGCACTTTGAGAGCAAAATTTGGAGGCAATTTCTGTTGAAAAAGGACTAAAAAACAAGAGAGCATCTTTCAGAGTTTTAATACACACTTGCAAGTGGGCACACAACCATCAACATAGAATGTTCAGGGCTGAGAGCACTGAGTCTCTCAGTTTAGCGACATTTATAACCTTGCATGAATGCTCACAGTCGTATATCTCACATTGTCCTCTCTGTCTGACACTTCTGTCCATTTAAGGTACTTGTCCTCAAATAGGCACTACATGTTTGTTGACTAGGTATGCAACACAGAAACTGAAATAGACTTCAAGGGCAATGATTGTCACCTGCCAAGACCGTAGGAATGTGCTGTATGTATGTATTTTTCCAACATTAGCAACATTAAGAGGCTAGATAAATACTTTTATGTTCTTAATTTAATCATAAACTCATAGGTTGTATAGATCATATCTATACCCAAAAATGAAGCCAAAACATCTTGATCAACAGCTGGTGGCTGTTTGTTTTGGAAGCACTTGATTTGCTCTGCAGCAGAGTTTTCTATGAGCAGAACGTGCATTTTAAGCGTAGATATCTCAGGCGATCATGTTTATTTAATTGTGGAAAGCCCAAATTGTGAACGCTATTAATATTCAATTAATTATGCAGCCCTATATTCAGGTAACCTTATGGGATGTCAGCATGGCATGGTAATCTCTCTGTAATGCCACAGAAAAATCTCATTCTTGTTCGTCTGGTACAGACTACCATGAAGGTCATGGGGAGGAATGAACTCCAGTCCCTCCAGTCAATATATGAGTTGTTCTCTCTAGCAGCACAGAGAACATTGTTTTTTATTTTTCCACACCGATTATGAGCTCTTACCCTCTGATAGACGATATCTGGGGAATGATACTAGCACCTGCAACCTGCCAAATACAGGCTAAATGTTGGCTGTGGCAGGTTAAAATTTCAGGTCACCTGCCACCATGACAGATATGTTTTCCTTATATTAAATATTATTTTTTAAAAAGCAATTCCTTAATTAAAAATAGTCAGAAAATATAGAATATCGCAATATTATGTTTTATGATACTGTATCAATTCTCAAAACCTTGTATTGATTTCTAATTAATAGGAGAAATAGACCAGAGATAAGACACACAACAACAACAACAATAGCATGAGAAACAATCACACACATCTCTAAAATGTTCAAAATGAAAAGTTTAAATTCATCCAATGGGATTAACTTTCAGGTTTTAATGTTCAGTGTTCACTGGTGGGGTCTTAAATTAGAGAAGACAGCTTTAGTAGGAGACATTCATCAACTCAAGTGTGTGTTTCATACACAGTGATACAGTACACAGTGATGATATTTATGCCCTGTAACGAAACGCAGGGCACAGTGGTAAACTGAATGGATGAGCAGGGAGAGGACAGACGTGATGTTTGATAACGGTGGTTTTCCTCAAAGTCTTCAAAAGAAAAACAGGTTTTATTCTGATATAAGAAATTATTTTTATGATGAGAGTGTTGCTTTAGTTACAGATACTGAAGTCTTCTTTGACTTTCAGTAGGAAACATGACTCTAAAGACGAGGCAGCTAAATGTAATAATAATAATAACAAATCTGAATGACAGATGTCAGGCTGATGATAAATGTGTTTCCATAGTGACAGACAGAGACATCAAACTGATGATACAGCTTCGTGCCGCCAACGCCAACATCTTCACGGGAAGGAAGAACTCAGCCATGAGAGGCTGGAGGTCAGTCTGGTCTGGGTCCAGACTACATTCAGATCCTGTATCTGTGTGATCCACATCACTGATGATGGACTCTCTGCTCTGCTGCAGGGCCATAAGGAAAGAGATGGGCATCCAGGGGATGTTGTCAGCACAGCAGCTGAAGAAGAAGTGGGACAACCTGAAAGATAAGTACCGGGTCAGTCCAACTATTCTTGTTGTGTTTACATTCAGTGTTTCTCTGTGTGTTTCCTCGAGGTCTCAGACTCACATAGATTTAGTGTGTAGTCTGGATTTGGGACTACCGTCCTCTTCTTGGTATCTTGGCTGAATCAAAATGTGCACCTCAGTGATACGCATTGTGACGTGTTCACCGCCATCACATCAAGACTGTGAGGAGGCTGAGCTGCAGAGGGATAACGTGATGGGAGGCGGACTTAAAGGGATAGTTCATTATTATTATTATTATATATACACTTGGAGAGCACAGACCTCCGCCCCCCGTTCAGCTTGCGCCATCATCCACGTGTATTTTTGTTTATGATAAGATCAGCTGTACGCAGCGGAGCATCGTAAAACACTTCATTCAAACTGGACAGAAACAAAGTGAAACGCACCTTAAACCGTCGTCGTCACTTTTTCCAACAATCACCAAGTGTGCTTTGGTCAAACTCAACTGTAATTTCACTAAGTTTAATGTGAAAAACGTTGAATCTACAGTTGTCACTGCGCATGTGTTATACCCAGAGGTCCTAATGTGGCTGATTGGAATCCTTAAAAACATTCCTGAATCCGGACCATGATCCGGATCGCCACCAAAATGTAATAGATTGTTCATTGTACCACACCCCAACCCTCCATAAAATGTCATTCAAATCCATTGCGGACTTTTGAGGTAATCTACCAAACGGAAAAACAAACATACCAACGCCGGTGAAAACATAACCTCCTTCCTAGGCCTTTGGTCTTGGCGGAGGTAATAAGAAATATGTAAAACAACAGTGCAAATGATAAATAAATACGAATATTTGTCATGTTAATGATGTATTAAGTCAGTATTGCACAGTTGACAATATAATAAATTGGTTTTCTTCATGTTTTAATGACGCCTTACTGCCACCTGCAGTCAGCAAGAACATGTTTCACACTACCTTCATGCTTGTGTACGGGGAACCGTTCATCAAACCATCGCTCCATAGTGCCACTCTCAGTTTTTATGGTCTATATTTTTTAACCTCTATGTTTCATGTTCTATGAGCTGCTGCTGTCAGTTTAAATAAAGTTATATAAACTAATGAAACTCCACAAGGTTCCTTTAGATTCTCACGTCCTTTTCCTGTGTAGGCGCTGAAGAACCCTCCACTGGGCATGGAGACCCTGGCCCAGACCAGCTCGTGGCGCTGGTTCCACCTGATGGACGAGGCCATGAGCGGCCGCCTGGCTGGGACCGCCGCCATCGTCCAGCCGTCCCCTCTGAGCGAGGACGAGGAGGCCTACGCAGCCCTGCCTACGCTCATTCTTCCAAAAACAGAAGCAGTTTTTTCTGATCTGAGTGTAGTTGAAACAGGAAGTCTGGAGGGCGTCGAGATGCTCGGGGATGTCCTGGAGCTCAGCGGGATGGAAGCATGCGGGAGCGTCGAGGCGATGAGCAGAACACAATCACCCGCTGAGGCTGTTGACGGAGATCAAATGAGAAGAAGCCCCGAGTGTGAGACGCAACCTGTGATGATCAAAAACCAGACTGCCGTACTGTACTCCAAATTACTGTCTGCCTGCACCTTCCAGACCAGCAGGACGCCTTCCTCCTACAGACCCACAATCAGGGACGACGCCGGCAGGGGGGACGCCATCAGGGAGGATGCCTTCAGGGAGGACGCCGTCAGGGAGGACGCCGAGGACGACGGGAAGCTGGTTGAGCTGCAGAGAGAGTGGCGGGCTCTGGAGAGAGAGCAGGCCGAGTTCGACAGAGAGCTCATAGCTTTAGAAAGAGACCGAGAGATGCTGAACAGAGACATGGCCACACTGGAGAGAGGCAGAGTGGTTCTAGAGAGAGACAGAGCGGCTGTAGAACGAGACAGAGCGGCTGTGGAGAGAGACCGAGTGGTCCTGGATCGTGACCGAGCCTTTCTAGACAGAGACCGGGCGTTTTTAGACAGAGACCGGGTGTTTCTAGAGAGAGCCAGAGAGGATTTAGAGAGAGAGAGAGCGCTGTTGAGGAGAGAAAGGGCCGTCCTGGAGAGGGAGGGGGCGGCGGCGGTGGACGGACATCAGGTCGAGATGACCACAGAGAAGGAGGTCGTGCTCCAGACCAGGTTCTACCAGAGTCTGATGGCTGCAGATCTGGATCTAGAGCAGCTGGAGACCAGACAGAGACTGCTGTCTTTGTTCCAGAGGCTGGTTGAGAAGCTGTGAGCGGAGGATGTATTGATTACATGTCACAGATTTTCTGATTCTGTTTCCAGCCGCTGCTCATGTGTTAATAAAGACTCTGATTGGTGCACCAACTTCCATTTAAGACCTCTTTACTTTCCTCCGTGTGATTCTGCAGGGCCGGCTCTAGCTTGTGAAATTCGGATTTGGAGGGTTAAGCTGGGGACACACCAACCCGACATCAGAGAACTAGCGGCGACGAAGGCCGACTGTTGAGTCGCCTCACGTTACCTTTGTATTAGCCGACAAGTTGCACTTGATCACATCACAAAGATAACAGTCGACGGCCGGTTAGCACGTACGTTCTGTGCCTTCGTGAGTGGAAATAACTCTCCACACCAGCAGGTGGAGGTAGTCTGTATTCATCATTGAAAAAATGAAACAGGAAGAGCGAGGACGGCGGATATACAAGCCGTTGTTATGATGCGTACATGAAAAAAAGGGAGTCTGCCGACCATTTTCACACCACTCTCACTCACCACTTAGCTTCATTCCAGATGTTCATGTTGCTATGAAAATATCCGTGTGTTGGACAAGGCCGATGGAAAGGAGGCTAGGTCACGCGTCATCAACGCGTCATATCTTTGGGGGTATAACACATGCGCAGTAAAATCTGGCCTGCACTCGCCGAAATTGAGCCAATCGCAACGCACGGCCGCAGCTTCAGTTACACTGCGCATGTGTCATACCCCATTCCCCAAGACCCATGTCCGCCCATGACCCAGCCTCCTCTCCATAGGCCTTGGTGTTGGAATGCTCAGATGAGATGAAGATAAAAAAATAAGAAGAGTCTTCTGTGTGTGTCCTCTTAACTTCCTTTAACAAAAACAAGTTCATCCAAGTGTGCTATTATAACTGTGTAACAAATGGTATCAACCCAAAAATTGCTGCAACAACTTATGAGACATAATAGAGCATGGGGATGACCATCATATACTTCTATCATCATGTTCTAAGAACCCTATACACTTTCACTATTTATTTTAATTAATTCATTAATGTTTATTTCTTATTAATGACTAGAACAACTTGACACACAGTGCTGAGCTTTATCTCAAATTAATCTTCCAGTTCCCAGCTTTCAGATGATGTACACCACTTCTATGTGACATCTACTGTTGACCTGCTATCTCCCCCTAAAGACCCCCTACACCTCCCTAAAGACTAAAGACTAAAACAGGTCTATCGTGGGTCTCAGATGGTTAACCCTTGTGAAATTATTCTGTTGTTTGTAGGATTATTTACCCCCTTCCCTTTTTTAACAGTTTTTATTATGGAATATTTGTTTTTTATCTATGGTTTTATTTTTTAATCAGTGCTGTAATTCAAATGATTCTACTGATGAATAAATAGACTGATTAATTTATAAGTCAATCAACAGAAAACTATGGTTATAATTTATTTATTTTTTAAGCAAATATATCCTCTAGTTTTTTCTTGTTCAATTGAAGAATATATTTTTTTTTTCTTTGTATTATATCACAGAAAACTGAACAACTTTGAGTTTTGGACTGTTGGTCAGACAAAACAAGATGTCACCTTGAGTTTGATTGCTAAGACTTAAGCATGGCACAACATGAAAGCATGAAAGCAACGCCCCCTCATTTGCATAATGAAGCAAAAATGCATGAAGAAATTTAAAAACAAATGTATGAATAAATGTATAAAGAAAAAAATACAGAGACAAATAAGTTTGGGGAAATAAATAGGGGGTAAAATGCAAAGGGAAAAATCATGCATAAATAAATAAATGCTTAAACATATAAATAAATACATACATATATTGAAGAATAAATATAAAATAAATAAAAACAATAAATGCATAGATAAATAAATATGGGTGAAATGCTAAGGGCAAATCATGCATATATAAATAAATGCTTAAACACGTAAATAAATACATGTATTTAAAAATAAATATAAATAAATAAATGCAAAAATTAATTAATTAATTAAAAAATTCATAATAAAAATAAACACATAAATAAATATCCTCTAGTTTTTAACAGGTCTGTTGTGGGTCTCAGAGGGTTAATTAATTGTTATTATATTAACTAAAATCGTGTTTCAATAATCACTCTTAGTGTTTTAAGCATTCAGGGAAAAAAAACAAAAAATGTTTTTATTATTATCATACACCTTAAAGGGACTGTTTGTAACTTTTTAAGCGTATAAATGTACCGGGCGGGACACATGCGCGCTTTCGCATATGCGCGCTCGTGTGTGGCTGGAGTCTCTGCTCCTCTGCCAGCTCGCCTTCACTAACACACCGCGCGCGTTCTCGCTGTCTCGCTCCACCTCTAGACGTGAACGCGCACTCACTCCACACTGCAGAAGAGTTCATTTAGCTCTGAGAATATCTAGTGAATGTACAGTGGACGTTTGTGCAGAAATAAATGCTGCCGCTCCTCCAGAACAACAGAGGTTTTCCGTGTCTTGTGAAGTGACGGGGCTCCGCAGAGAGAAACGTTAGAATCAGAATCAGAATTGTGTTTATTGCCAGGTGTAAGAGATTTACACTAGGAATTTACTTTGGTTATGTTGGTGCAAGTCAAACAGTATAATAACAAAATAGATAAAAAGTTAGAATAAAAAAAATTTAAATTTTAAGAATATACAATATACAAAATAAGCTATAAACAAAAATAAACATGATATAAACAGATAGTGCAAATATTGCCGGAGTGCAAACAATCAGGTAACAGAGGGAGAGAGAGGGATACAGTAGGGGGTGTTATTTAGAGTGTATGAAAGAGGGGGAGAGCCAGTGTCGGCGGGGCAATAGTGTGTGTGTGTGTGTGTGTGGGACGGAGAGAGTCACAGGGGGGCAGAGGGGCTGTTGGAGAGCCCCACTGATATCGTCTCCGACCGGGTTTCGGTGTCTCCCTCCGGCCACGGTCAGGAGGCTGAAGCAGGAAAAGCCAACACTAGGATCAGCATTGATTCATGGAGAGACCTCCGCCTGGTCAGATAACATTACTGCAAAGCAGCTGAAATATAGAGTGATATTGTGGTTTTAGCTGACGTGTGTCGCCTCACTGCTTTGAGCGATGCTCGTTCATGTCTATTTAGAGCGAGCACAAGCGCGATGCTGACTTTAGTTGACTTAACGGCCACAGGTGTCGCTGTCAACAAGCATTTCTGAAAGTTACAAACAGTCCCTTTAACTGTTTCTGTTTAACCCCGCCCTCCCCGGTTGTAGGTCACGTGATGGACGGCATCTCCAGAGCGGGTGATCGAGCGCACCCTCTCCTCTCAGACAGAGCGCTCCGGTAACGGTGCGGTGCTAAGCTCCGGTAACGGTGCGGTGCTAAGCTCCGGTAACGGGGAAAACGGCTTTGTTTACCGCTATATTCACTACAGCGACGATGGCACACAATCACGTTAGACAACGGATGTCGGAATCAGCCCCAGCTAACGGAAACCGGTGTCGTTGTGTGGCGGGAAACTGTTTGTTGTTTAGCTTTAGCTTAGCTTAGCTTTAGCTGCTTGTTTTTAACGGTTTACCGGGAGTTAGTTAGCCTCGGGAGGAGACAGATAACCGGTTCAAGTTAACGGTTAAATCTGTACCGGGACTGCTTCACGTGATGGACGGAGGAGCGCTGCTGCTTTGGGACAAACGGAGCCGGTAAAACCTGCAGGATGCTAACTAGCGGATGTAGCTAGTTAGCATCAGGCCTGAGTACCAGCACACTTCCTTCCTTTCCTTCCCTGCTCTCCTCGCTCCCTAGCTGCCCCAGGAGTACAGACCCTCTTCTTCCATGATCACGATGGAGTCAGCCCTGAACCCGCTGCCACAGTTCCCAGAAAACTCCTATAAAAGTAAGTCATCCTGGAATAAACAGTATGAAGTTCATCCTTATTCCCCCAGTGTCCTATTCTCCCAGTGTCCTGTTCTCCCAGTGTCCTGTTCTCCCAGTGTCCTGTTCTCCCAGTGTCCTATTCTCCCAGTGTCCTATTCTCCCAGTGTCCTGTTCTCCCAGTGTCCTGTTCTCCCAGTGTCCTGTTCTCCCAGTGTCCTATTCTCCCAGTGTCCTGTTCTCCCAGTGTCCTTATTCTCCCAGTATCCTTATTCTCCCAGTGTCCTATTCTCCCAGTGTCCTGTGATCCCAGTATCCTATTCTCCCAGTGTCCACTATTCTCCCAGTGTCCTTATTCTCCCAGTGTCCTTATTCTCCCAGTATCCTTATTCTCCCAGTGTCCTATTCTCCCAGTGTCCTGTGATCCCAGTGTCCTATTCTCCCAGTGTCCTATTCTCCCAGTGTCCTATTCTCCCAGTGTCCTATTCTCCAAGTGTCCTATTCTCCCAGTGTCCTATTCTCCCAGTGTCCTATTCTCCAAGTGTCCTATTCTCCAAGTGTCCTATTCTCCAAGTGTCCTATTCTCCCAGTGTCCTATTCTCCAAGTGTCCTATTCTCCCAGTGTCCTATTTTCCAAGTGTCCTATTCTCCCAGTGTCCTGTGCTCCCAGTGTCCTTATTCTCCCAGTGTCCTTATTCTCCCAGTGTCCTATTCTCCCAGTGTCCTGTGCTCCCAGTGTCCTATTCTCCCAGTGTCCTGTGCTCCCAGTGTCCTTCGCTCCCAGTGTCCTATTCTCCCAGTGTCCTTTGCTCCCAGTGTCCTATTCTCCCAGTGTCCTGTGCTCCCAGTGTCCTGTGTTCCCAGTGTCCTGTGCTCCCAGTGTCCTATTCTCCCAGTGTCCTGTGTTCCCAGTGTCCTGTGTTCCCAGTGTCCTGTGCTCCCAGTATCCTGTGCTCCCAGTGTCCTATTCTCCCAGCGTCCTGTGTTCCCAGCGTCCTGTGCTCCCAGTATCCTGTGCTCCCAGTGTCCTATTCTCCCAGTGTCCTGTGTCCCCAGTATCCTGTGCTCCCAGTGTCCCGTGCTCCCAGTGTCCTATTCTCCCAGTGTCCTGTGATCCCAGTGTCCTGTGATCACAGTGGCCTGTGATCCCAGTGTCCTATTCTCCCAGTGTCCCGTGCTCCCAGTGTCCTATTCTCCCAGTGTCCTATTCTCCCAGTGTCCTGTGTTCCCAGTGTCCTGTGCTCCCAGTATCCTGTGCTCCCAGTGTCCTATTCTCCCAGTGTCCTGTGTTCCCAGTGTCCTGTGCTCCCAGTATCCTGTGCTCCCAGTGTCCTATTCTCCCAGTGTCCTGTGTTCCCAGTATCCTGTGCTCCCAGTGTCCCGTGCTCCCAGTGTCCTATTCTCCCAGTGTCCTGTGATCACAGTGTCCTATTCTCCCAGTGTCCTATTCTCCCAGTGTCCTATTCTCCCAGTGTCCCGTGCTCCCAGTGTCCTATTCTTCCAGTGTCCTATTCTCCCAGTGTCCTGTGTTCCCAGTGTCCTGTGTTCCCAGTGTCCTGTGCTCCCAGTGTCCTGTGCTCCCAGTGTCCTGTGCTCCCAGTGTCCTGTGCTCCCAGTGTCCTGTGTTCCCAGTGTCCTATTCTCCCAGTGTCCTGTGTTCCCAGTGTCCTGTGTTCCCAGTGTCCTGTGTTCCCAGTGTCCTGTGCTCCCAGTGTCCTGTGCTCCCAGTGTCCTGTGTTCCCAGTGTCCTATTCTCCCAGTGTCCTGTGTTCCCAGTGTCCTGTGCTCCCAGTGTCCTATTCTCCCAGTGTCCTGTGTTCCCAGTGTCCTGTGCTCCCAGTGTCCTGTGCTCCCAGTGTCCTGTGTTCCCAGTGTCCTATTCTCCCAGTGTCCTGTGTTCCCAGTGTCCTGTGTTCCCAGTGTTCTGTGCTCCCAGTGTCCTGTGCTCCCAGTGTCCTATTCTCCCAGTGTCCCGTGCTCCCAGTGTCCCTTTGCATGTTAACTGATGCATCAGATGATCTCGACCCTAACTCTTGACCTTTGACCCCTCTACCTGCAGTGACTGAGGAGGATGTGAAGAGGCTGATTGAGTTCAGGGCGTCCAACGAGGCTCTGTTCACGGGGAAACGAAACTCTGCCAAAATAGCGTGGAGGTATGAACCAAAACTTCTGTTTAACTAAGTACATTTACTCAAATACTGTATTTAAGTACAAATCTGAGGTACTTTACTTGAGTATTTTCTTTTCATGCCACATTTATCTGCTTTAGTTACTAGATTTCTGCACATAAAACATATAAAGAGCTTATAAAGTATGATGTTTCGGTATAAATCAAACTCCCCACACACAGCTGAAACCATTAGTCCATTAATCAGTTAGTCCATAAATTAATTAAGGATGTAAATACTCCCTCCCCCGTGGTCTGTTGGTGAGTGTTTCCTCTCAGCTGACACTCCTGTTTGTTCCTCAGCACCATCTTAAAGGGCCTGGGTCTGGAGGGGAAGCTGACAGCTGACCAGATCGCCAAGAAATGGGACAACCTTCGGACAAAATACAAGGTAACGTTGTGATACGCTGAGGCTTTAAGTTAGCCACAACCATCTGTGTTTATCTGAAACAGCAGCATGTACCACCATCACAGTTTGTTAAAACTGCTCTCTGAAATAGAGAGGCGAAGTCCTGCCCCTTCAGGTGGACCACCATGGGTGTGGTGAAAAAATATGAACGGTAGTCAACGGAGAGGACAAATATTTTTTGATCCCGTTTGAATTGCTCCGTGGGGACCTGATCTGATCTGTTGGTCACACTTTTGACAATAAAGAGTTAAATAATTGTACATGATAAAATACACAACAGAATATAATAGGTACACTTTTAAAAAAGAAAAGATTTTACTATGATATTATAAAGGGAATCTGTCATTTGAACACTGAAATGTATGAAATTTACTTGCCTCATAAATATACTGTATATACTTGGATTGAAAAAAAAAATGTTTTAATTGGAATGAGTTTCTAAATTAAAGCTAAAGGATTAAAGTCATGCAATTAAATCTGCTTCATTAATGCACACATCACTCACAGTCTAACAGCATTCACTCATAATAACTAACTTTATAACAATAATGGAAGTGTCATCAAATGAGACTTAAGGCCATGAATCTGTTGTTCATGATCAGCCAATCATATGAAAGCTGATCTTGTTGTCTTTATTTCAAAATAAGAGCGCACTGTTGGTCAATATAACTAGATTCAGGGTTAACAAATCAATCCTTTGGCTGTGTTTGAAGAGCCAAGTTAGCTGGATGAGTGTTAACAGAATCATGTTAGCCTGGAGGACGGGATGTCTGTAAGTCTTTGCTGTGTTTTGCAGGACCTGAAGCAGCCCTACCAGGGCCAGGACCACATCGGGGGTGTCGTCGAGTCGTGGCCCTGGTTCCACATCATGGATGAAGCCATGCACGGTCGCCTCTACAACAGCAACCTGGTGCTGAGCCCGGAGACCGCCGGTAACGCCGGCCACCGCTGCAACAACCAGCCCAGCCAGAACCAGGAGAACACCGACATCCTGGAGTTCCTCATCAAAACGGAGATGGAGGACACGGTGGCGCAGGAGGCTGCAGAGCATGATGGGACGGGCCACGCTGAGGCTGCTCCTGCTGAGGGAGTCCCTATGGGCTGGAGGAGAATGAGCGAGTGCTCCTATAAAAGTAGGTTTTACCGCGATACGGAGACACACAGTGGGTGGAAATATAACTCACATTTAATCTATTGCAAAGTTATTTTCTTTCTCTTCCAATCTGTTTTATTCTCTTAACCATCGTAACCAAAAACTGTTGTTCTGGTTCACAGTGACCGAACCAGAAACGGAAAGAATGATCAAACTTCGAGCTGCGAACGAAGCTCTCTTCACCGGCAGGAAACATTCAGCCAAACCAGCCTGGAGGTGAGTCAGGTTTCCCTCCTGTGTTCACTACCTGCACCAGCAGAACAGCTTCCCCTCACTCATGTAGAGCTGTGAGACGCTTAACAGGCAGGCAAACTTGTCACCTTTAGACGAAATGCGCTGTTTTGAATCCAAAATAGGTCACCTACAAGATTTGTGCAGACAAACAAATGATATTAAAGCCCCCCTCCAGCTAGAGTTACTTCCTGTTTTTTGGTTAACGTTCTTTCTCAAACAGAGAATGGGGGTGTGGTTAATAGTCAGACGTAATTTATTACCATGGCAACCAGATTGCATAGTTTTTCAACCCAGTTTAGATTAAACCAGTTTCGATGAATTTCCTGTTTATCAGACCACAAATGAGACCAGAATTATCTCAACACACCGACTCTCTCTCACTCACTCACTCGCTCTCTTCTTCGCCGCCTCCTCTTGGCGAGGCGGCCGTTTGGCTGCTGCTGCACCGAGGAGCCACACTGCCACACGCCAGCCACAGCGCACCGGAGGACAGATAGACATGTTGCTGAGGTCCGACGTTTGAAATGCAGTTTCAGGACTTTTTGGAAGTTCACCGTCTTCTCACTTCCAGCACCGACACCGCACCGGGCTGCACTGAGATTCGCTTATTTCTATAACGGGACTTTTATCTGGTTTTCTTTGTGAAAATAAACACACTAAGCTAAGGTGGAGGAAACTAAAAATAAAATGAAAACCCTCAGTTAATTAAAGCAACAAGTTGGACTAGCTAACTAGGTAACTTCCTCTTCTATGTCTCTGGCAACTCATCAGATAATTAGCAGGCCTGTATTTAATAGTGGTGCAACGGTTCAACAAGGTTCGGTTCAGTTTGTACAGTCATTGAACGGTTAATTTTTTTACGGTTCGGTTTTACATCCCTAGTAAAAATATATATATATATATATATAATATAAACTGTATCATCTTAAAAAAAACTTTTGAATATTCATTGTTGTTATTTAGTGAAAAGGCATGTTATTTAAAGACACAGCGTCATCTAGTGGAATTCTTTTAGCATAACGTACCTAAACTGAGCGATAGAGAGGCTCAGGTTCAGCACATTTTTCTATTAGATATAGTGACTCAAAATGTGCTCTACCAAACAGTCGAGCAGAACATTAAAGTGTTAAGAAAGGCGAACCATGATTTGTTTATTTACAGCCTTCAGTCAGGGATTCACCCTTCATGTGGTTTCTTTCAGAGCCATCCTGTACGAACTGGGTCTGCAGGGGAAGCTGACCACCGATCAGTTGGCAAAGAAGTGGGACAACCTGAAGAGGAGATACAAGGTAAGTCCTACCACCTCCCACTCCACAGACCACTTATCCACGACTCGTAGCGACGTCTCTGTTTAGGTGACACTGGGCTTCGTGCAAGAACCGCTCGTACCAACAGATTCCTTCTTTAGTGGAACGCATGAGAGAATTTAGAGAACTTGGAGAACAAAGTTGAGAAGTGGTGGAGTACAGACAGCCTGCCTCTCTTCACAGGGGGAACACACTAGTTTGACTTGTTAATTATAACATAGCCATGTAATAAGCAGCTACGTACTAAAGAAATCAATAATTTAACACAAATATTGATTTAAAAAATAATAATTTTGCTTATAAAAATAGTCCGTTCGACACGGTTCTCACCAACATTTCAAAACCAAACCATATCAGTTCTACTGATGATCAGATCTCTAGAATGGTCTCTGACTCATGAACGTTCATCAAGTTGAAACGAGCGACTTAAGAGAGTTTGGTGAATTTGACTTGGAACAACCGTACAAACAGGAAAACGCAGAGAGGTTTAGGATAAGAGGTTCTTGCATGAGGCCTGATGTTTGAGGGTTAATTCCCCTCATTACTTCACAGCTTGTGACCAAATCTTCCTGCCATCACCATCACTTTTTAAATACGTGACATCCTTTTGTTACGGTGCACAAATTAAAACGGTTAATGACTTGATGGTGTAGAGACGCAGTGATGTCGCTGTGAGTTGTGGATAAACAGGAGTGTTGACAGGAGGATAAGGTCCCTCTGTGGACGATCTGTAGAGCTTTCTGTCTCTACCAGGAGCTGAAGTTTCCCGCTCGAGGTGTGGAGACCAACCCGAGCTCCTGGCCCTGGTTCTACCGAATGAACGACGCCATGGAGGGGCGCTTCGCCGGGGGGGCGCCCATCCTCACGCCTATCGTGGAGGATGAAGATGAGGACTGTGAGCCGCTGTCGCCGACGCCCAAGAAACGAGCCCGCCGCAGCCGAGGGGGGATGGCGGAGTTCCTGACGGAGTCGGAGATGGACCTGCTGGTTGATAATGAAGACAAGAACGGGTCCACGGCTCTGGGAGATCTGCAGCGGATGGCCGAGTTCACTTATAAACGTAAGAAATGCTAGAAAACTATTTACCCTTTAATGCTCTGCTCTGAGCACATTTTGAGTCAGTATATCTTAAAGGGGTGGGAAAAAATTCAATTCACCTATTCATTCATTCATTTGTTCATTATCCGTAACCGCTTATCCCATTCGGGGTCGCAGGGGGGCTGGAACCGATCCCAGCTGACATTGGGCGAAGGCGGGGTACACCCTGGACAGGTCGCCAGACTATCACAGGGCCAACACATAGAGACAGACAACCATTCACACTCACGTTCACACCTACGGTAGTGGAGTAGAAGTATAAAGTAGCATAAAATGGAAATACCCAAGTAAATAAAAAATATGCTGGGTGTTCTCAATGACTGCCGGAATCATTCATGTTAAAGTGATGAGATGTTCATCTGTTAGCAAACTCTAAAATCAGAACTGTAATTGAGTTTTTGACCTTTAACCTTCATTCCAGTGACAGAAGAAGACACCAGGCGACTAATTGAGTTACGAGCCGCTAACGAGTCTCTGTTTACGGGGAGGAGGAACACTGCCAAGCCGGCCTGGAGGTAAAGGAGCACTAAGTATAATCTCTTTAAAGGGCAGTCCATCTGCGTTCTGTTCTGGTGTTTTCAAATGGAAAAACCCACTCAGCCGTCAGCAGAGAGCAGTGATGTAGGTTACCACAGTAGACTAATCAATAAGATTAGGAATAATGTGAAGCACTAGCTTCAACGTTAGCTGTGCTAAGTTTGAAAATAACTGAAAGGGTTCAGATTTTCCCAAGTAGGGTTGTTTGTGTACTCCCATGTTCTGTGAGGTAAAACTACTGTTTTTGTGAATGGAGTCTGGTGGCTTTGAAGACGGCTTCAGTTCCCCGTCAGAAAGGGCTGTCTGACAGCAAGGTAAAGCGGCCGTGGACGGGAGCAGCAGAAAAACGGATTTCAAACACTTCAAAAAATCAATATCAGTTTAAGTGTACGCTATATTTAGAATATTGTCACAGCATTACCTGGCCATCAGACAGCCCTTTCTGACAGCGAACTGAAGCCACTTTATCACTGCATTTAACCCATCCTTAGCTTAAGGAGCAGTGGGCTGCTGTAAAGAATCATTCCTATACAAATGCTGTTTAAATGATTCTCTTATAATCCCCATCCAGTTGTAAATAAAGCCAACATTGTGAATAATCCTGTTTTTATGTCATTAATTAGTTTTGTTTTGTCCTCAGGGGGATAGTGAAGGAGATGGGTCTGACGGGGAAGATAACACCTGACCAGGTCGCCAAGAAGTGGGACAACCTGAAGACCAAATTCAAGGTGACGACAACTAATAGTCTTACCTGTACAGGAAGGTTGGCAGTATTTATTTATTTAAGGGCGATAACGCATTAACGCAAATTTGTTTTAAGGCCACTAATTTCTTTAACACATTAACGCAATCGATATTTTGGAGGTTGTAGCGGCTCAGTTTTAAAGCTAGAGTGAAGATACTGGTATCATATGAAACTAGAAAAACCTAATGAATCCATTAGTACCAACCATGTCATACTAGCTTGTCGAGAAGGAGGTTAAATAACGCTACAAACGTGTGCTAAATTTTGGCGAAGACCACATTATGATAATCGCATGCCGTTTGGGGCAAGTCATAGTCAAGTCTGACACGCTGACACGCTGACAGCTGTTGTTGTCTGTTGGGCTGCAGTTTGCCATGTTATGATTTGAGCATATTTTTTATGCTAAATGCAGTACCTGTGAGGGTTTCTGGACAATATTTGTCATCGTTTTGAGTTGTTAATTGATTTCCATTAATAAATATATACATACATTTGCATAAAGCAGCCTATTTGTCCACTCCCATGTTGATAAGAGTATTAAATACTATCTCCCTTTAAGGTACATTTTGAACAGATAAAATATGTGCGATTAATTGAGATTAATTATGGACAATCATGCAATTAATCACGATTAAATATTTGAATCGATTGACAGCCCTAATCTATTTACATTGAAACATCTTGTGTCCTGTTTGCACAAATGTAAGATTAGAGTTGCAACGATTAGTCGATTAATAGATTGTTTGATCGACAGAACATTTTTTTTATAGTGATTTAATCGTTTAAGCCATTTTTCAAGATCAAAGATTTGATGGTTCCAAGTTCTCAATGTGAGAATTTGGTCTTCAGTTATGTTAAACTGGAGTTTCGATAATCAGTTAATCGTCCCTGTTAAACATGTGCTGCTTCCAGCTTCTCCTCTGTAAAGACTGTGTGTGTGTGTGCAGGACCTGAAGTTCCCTCCTCGAGGGATGGAGGGCCAGACTAACCCGGCCTCCTGGCCCTGGTTCCAGCTGATGAGTGACGCTCTGGAGGGACGGCTGGCGGGAAAAGCTCCGAGAGTGACGCCCGTCTGGAGCAGCGAGGAGGACGGTGTCTTCGGCTCGTCTCCGCCTCCCGACAGAGACTGTCTGATGGCGGAGAGGAGCAGCGTGTCGGAGCTGGAGAGCATGGTGGGAGGCGACACCGCCGATGCTGATGGGAACGTAACCTACATCGACGCCAGTGGAGAGGAGTGTTCGACGCCCTCAGACCTCTCCTATAAAAGTAAGATGGCTCCTTCTTTATTAGTAGAAATGTCTCTGATACAGATGATTTTATTTAGTGTTTTATTTGAGTGTATCTATATTGTTAAAGACCTTTTATAGTGTTTTGTGTGCTATATTCTATTTTATGGATATTTAGATTTTGTCTTTTAACATGGGCGATCCCGACAGACTTTTCTGTCTTTCAGAGGCTTTAGCAGGTTCAGTCTAGAGTGAAGGTGAGGGAGGTCAAATAACGCTCCAAACTTATGCTAAATTTTGGCGAGGAAAAACTGTCATGGCCATTTTCAAAGGGGTCCCTTGACCTCTGACCTCCAGATATGTGAATGAAAATGGGTTCTATGGGTACCCACGAGTCTCCCCTTCACAGAAATGCCCACCTCATGATAATCACATGTAGTTTTTTTGAATGCAGTAGAAATGTGTTGTTGTCTCCTGTTCTAAAATGGTGTATCTGAATATTTCTACATACTGGGGTCCCTAAACAGTCTTGAATTACATAAATTTGGTATCACTGTAAAGCTGAGACTCTTGTGGATCCAATGAGCCCAACTGTATTCATGTGTGATGATGGTAGTCCCCATAGTAGACATTTCATTGGGAGACCTTTTTTTTTTTTAAAACGTGACCTCACTGTATAAAATGACCTGTGGTGACCTCTAGGATAATCACAGCCTCATGAAACTTTACAGCCACAAACTACAGACCTAGAGCATTCAGAGGATGGATGGCTTTCCGAGCTAGATTGACAATAAGGGGGTTTCTGAGCAGTTTACACAACAGAAGTGCTCGCCATCCAATCGGCGAAAAATAAGTTTGGGGAAATAAATAAGGGGTCAAATGCAAAGGGAAAATCATGCATAAATAAATAATTAAAGAAATAAATGCTTAAACATATAAATAAATACATACATATATACATTTATTATTATTTTGTCAGGTTCCGTCCTCCATACAACCGGTGTGTGTTGCTCTTAACTTTATTGTCTTCCATGTTGAAAATTGTCTTTGGCTTCACCACAGAGCATACATTCAATAAGACCGGCATCAAGCTGACATTTAGCAGCTGTATGTTGTTTCTTAGCCTCTCTGATGTTTGTGTCTGTCGGCCACAGTGACGGACCAGGACACCAGGAGGATGATCAAACTGAGAGCTGCCAACGAGGCGTTGTTCACCGGGAGGAGAAACGCTGCCAAAGCTGCCTGGAAGTAAGAGGCTGTCTGTATATCAAGAATACATATAATGGTGCCGTCTGTTATATCATGAATAGATATAATGGTGCCGTCTGTTATATAGTGAATACATACATATAATGGTGCCGTCTGTTCCTGTAGAGGTACAACAGTCTCACATCAGTCTGAGTCTGTCTTGGTGTTCATGGTGTCTCTCCTCTCTCCTCTCACTCCTCTCCTCTCCTCTCCTTTCCTCTCCTCCCCTCATGGTGTCACTCTACTCTTCTCTCCTTCCTCCTCCTCCCTCCTCCTCCCTCTCATCTCTCCTCCCTCCTCCTCGTCCCTCCTCCTCCTCCCACCTCTCTCCTCCTCTCACTCTTCCCTCCTCCTCCTCTCTCTCGTCTCTCCTCTCGTCTCTCCTCTCACCTCTCTCCTCTCAGGGCCATCCTGAAGGAGCTGGGGCTGCAGGGGAAAGTCTCAACCTACCAGATGGCAAAGAAATGGGACAATCTGAAGAGGAGATACAAGGTTAGATCAGACTGATTTTATTCTCTATCAAACCAACAACATGTTGTTCCGTCCCTCTGTACGGTCTGACTTCCTGTCTGTTGGTCCGTCCCTCTGTACGGTCTGACTTCCTGTCTGTTGGTCCGTCCCTCTGTACGGTCTGACTTCCTGTCTGTTGGTCCGTCCCTCTGTACCGTCTGACTTCCTGTCTGTGGCTCTTAGCTCATTGGTTCCTACTGAAGATCTTTAAAAACACTGATCTATAGATCCATCAGTGATCTCCTCAAACAGCTGCTCACTGTAGTTACATCAAACCAACAGGAAGAAATAGTGACTTTGTTGAGGACTATTTTCTCTCCTTTATTTTTCCTCTGTCCTCCTCTCTCCTCCTACCCTGTCCTCCCTCTCTCCCCCTTCTCTCTCTACTCTCCTTTTTCTCCCACCTCCTCTCTCTCCTCTCGCTACCTCCTCTCTCCTCTCCTCTCTCCACCTCCACCGTCTCTCTTTCCTCTCCTTTCTCCCCACATCGTCTCTCGTCTTGCTACCTCCTCTCTCTACCGTCTGTCTCCTCTCGCTCTCTATCTCTCCTCCTCTCTACTCTCTCTCCTCTCCCTAACCCCCTCTCCCCTCCCCCTCCTCCCTGTAGGATCTGAAGTATCCTCCTGTTGGGATGGAGAACGTAGCAGACAGCACGTCCTCCTGGCCGTGGTTTAACCTGATGAATGAAGCCATGGAGGGCCGCCTGACGGGCAGCGCCCCCCTCCTCACCCCCGTCACCCAGGACGATGAGCAGCACCCCGACCCCGCCCCCAGACACAGATCCAGGCCCGCCCCTCCCCCTCCCCCCTCATCCTCCTCGGACTACGGACAGGAGGCGTTCAGCGACGCCGGCGAGCAGAACCAGCGCGTCTCAGAGGCGTGTGACGGGCCGCTGGGAGGACTGGAGAGGGAGTGGGAGATGGTGGAGAGGGATAGGGCGGCGCTGGAGCGAGACAGGGAGATGGTGGAGAGAGACAGGGCGTCGGTGGAGAGAGAGAGGGCGGCAGTGCAGGCCGAGAGGCTGTGGCTGGAGAGGGAGAGGGCGGCGGTGGAGCGGGACAGAGCCATGGTGGAGCAGGAGAGGGCCACGCTGGGCCGAGAGAGGGAGGTGCTTGACCAGAGGGCCTTGATGCTGAACTCTGTAGGACACTCTGGACACCTCAACTCCCTCATGTAGTCCAGCTGGGGACGTAGACCGTCCCTGTAGAGACATTCTGGTCTGTGGTGGAGGTCTGGACCTTGTAAACCTCACTGACAGACCACACAGGAAACGTAGACCTGGTTGGTCTTCCTCACAGAGCTGGTCTTGGAGACGTACACCACCTGTGGATGTAGACCATTTCAACAGGAGGGCTGCACACTTCCTTAAATCTCGTTCAGCCTCGTTCGTCTAAGGTATGATTTTAATTTTTTAGGCCAATACGGAAAATTTTAAAATCTTTAAATCAACCAACACACTGTTATTGGATCTTTTTTAGAACATATCAATATATATATTAGGGCTGTCAAACGGTTAAAATATTTTATTGCAAATTAATCCCACATTTTTTATCTGTTCAAAATATATGTTCAAGGGAGATTTGTCAAGTATTTAATACTCTTATCAACATGGGAGTGGACAAATATGTTTTATGCAAATGTTTGTATATATTAATTATTGGAAATCAATTAACAACAAAAAAACAATGAAAAATATAGTCCAGAAACCCTCACAGGTACTGCATTTAGCATTAAAATATGCTCAAACCATAAGATGGTAAACTGCAGCCCAACAGGCAACAACCAGCTGTCAGTGTGTCAGTGTGCTGACTTGACTATGACTTGCCTCAAACTGCATGCGATTATCATAAAGTGGTCCTCGCCAAAATTTAGCAAATGTTTGTAGCGTTATTTAACCTCCTTCTCGACAAGCTAGTATGACATGGTTGGTACCAATGCATTTCTTAGGTTTTAGATTAGGTTTTTAGATACCAGTTTCTTCACTCTAGCTTTAAAACTGAGCCGCTACAACCTAAAAATCACAAGTTGCGTTAATGTATTAAAGAAATTAGTGGCGTTAAAACAAATTTGCGTTAATGCGTTATTAACTGGTTAACTTTGACGGCCCTAATATTTATCAAACATTTTTACATCTGAAAAATCAATTTGTCAGTTTTCTCCATTTGGCATTTTTGTTCTGCATTTATTGGCCGATATAAACCGACACTGACACAATAAGCTAATATCGATTTATTGTTCTTACTCTAGTATGGACATCCTGAGGTCAGGTGGTATGAGTTACGGTAAGAGGACATCATCTGAAAGAAAAGCCACCTAAATGTAGCGTGCACTTTTTAAGTGTCTAAGGGTTCTCTCACAAGCCAACATTTAGTCCGTTTTAATCAAACTATGGTGTGTTGTTTTTTTGGGCAGTTGTGAACGCAGTAATCGTACTATGGTGCGGACTAAGACAACTGGTCCGAGAGGTGGTCTCAGACCGTTTCCAAGCAAATCAAAACGCAGGCTGCCTGTGTGGGCGTTTTTTCTTTTCCCAAATTTAAAAGCTTTATAACTTGATGTATGAAACTGATTGTTATATAACAAGATGATGATTTACACAAAGGCAGGCAGTATATATATTTATATATATATATATAAAAAAATCACTGGATTTAAAAACATACTTGTCATGTGTGGCGGGCTGATACGTTTAACATTTAAAACAGATTATTGTACTTAAACAATTGTGCAGCTCTACCTGTTGAAGTTTAATACGACCCTACATGTGTACACCAGTGTTACCAGTGGACCACCACTGTACATAGACTAACCTGGGATATAGACCACTTTGGACTGATTATGTGGAGCCAAACAAAGGACATCAAACTAGATTAATTTACAAACGGTAACGTGCATTCAAGCGTTTCCTACTCACAGAATTTATTTGGGCGGTCCACCCAAAGAGAGTTTCCCCATTTTTGTATTTATTTACAAAATGTTCTTTTGTATTATTTTTTATTTAAAAGTGGTGATGACAGACAAAGCTACGTTTGTTCCTCTCATGTACACTGAAGTGACGGAGCGAAGCATCAGAAAAATAAATAACTGAATGTTTATACAGAATCCTCAAAAGAAGAAAAATATTCTGTCTGCTGCAACATGAACACAATTTTTAACATGTTTAACAAGTTTCACCTCGTTTCCTCCAAACAAAGACTGAACTGACTTCTCTTTCTCGCTCAGTTTGTACGACATGAGATTAAAAAGTTTCATTATCGCTTATTTGTCTGTGGTGATGTTACGTGTCTTTATTTTAGGGAGCAGGAAAATAACTCCACTTTGATTGTTTATTCATGCGTTGCACGAACGTTTTGGCCCTAATGCTGCATTCACGTGCTCCTCAGATGGTCCCGTTTCCCGAGTTGAAAAGTCGTTCTTTTGACTTTGAGGTGTTCATGAGCTTTAAGTCGTCATGTGGAAACAACATTGATTTTATTGCTCAAAAGCGTTTAAACAACAAGTTGATAGTTGTGTGCAGTATTTACGTGACAATGAAAATAAACTCTTGCTTTACATGACGTCTTATCAGGGTTAATGCCAATAAATATTTTTTCTAACTAATCTAGGTCACTCCACGTACTCTCATAGTATAGTATGTCGAAACAAGTCAAATAGTATGTGTGGAAAAGTAATAAAAATGTCATAGTTTTGTATGTCAAAAGAAATCCTAAAAAAGTCATAGTATAGTAAATTGAAAAAAGACAGATCAAGCATAGAATGTTGAAAAAGTCATGTCATAGTATAATATGTAGAAAAAAGTCGTAGTATAGTATGTCGAAAAATTGTCTGTCAAAAAAAATTATGGAAAAGGTCATAGTATAGTGTCGAAACATTTTATGACAAAAATTCATAGTATAACATATCGAGAAAAAAAATAGTGTAGTATGTCAAACAAATTCATGAAAAAAGTTTTTAGAAAAAAAATGTATGAAGGAAAGTCATAGTATAGTATGTCGAAAAATGTTATGAAAAAAAGTCATGGTGTATTTCGAATTTTTTTTTGAAAAAAGTCATAGTATAACATGTTGAAAAATTTCATTAAAAAAAGGAATAGTATAGCATGTGTAAGAATGTTATTAACAAGTCATAGTATATTATGCAATAAAAAGTCATAGTATAGTATGTTGAACATTTTCAGTATAAAGTATAAAATAGATACTATGACTTTTTTTCACTAAATTATTCGACGTACTATATTATGATTTTTTTTCACGAACTCTTTGGACATTCTATCCTATGACTTTTTTTCATAAAATGTTTCGACATACTATACAATGACTTTTTCAACGTATAATACTATGACTTTTTTTCACGAAATCTTTGGACATTCTATACTATGACTTTTTTTCATAACATTTTTCAACATACTATAATCTAACTTTTTCCATGAAATTTTTGACATACTATACAAGGACTTTTTTTCACAAAATGTTTTGACATACTAAACTATGACTTTTGCATAAAAGGTTTTCGACATACCATACTATGACATTTTTTCCATAACATTTTTGACATACGATACTGACTATTCTTCCATGAAATTTTGACATGAATTTTTTCATAAAATTTTTCGACACACTAAAACCGATGTTTTTCATAAAACATTTCAACATATAATTTTTCGACATGTTATACTATCACTTTATCCATGAAATTTTTCGACATTCTATACTAGGACTTTTTTTCACAAAATTTTTCGACATTCTATACTATGACTTTTCCATGAAATTTTTTAAAAAGACTGACTTTTTCAATGAAATTTTTCGACCTACTATACTATGACTTTTTCTACTAATGTTTTTGACATACTATACTATGACTTTTTTTCATAAAATGTTTCGACGTACTATAGGGCTTTTACCATCAAGCTCTATAGTGAATGCACCCTGTTCAAAATGCACCTTAAATGGAGATTTATCAAGTATTTTATACTCTTATCAACATGGGAGTGGACAGATATGCTGCTTTATGTAAATTTATGTATATATTTATTATTGTAAATCAATTAACAACACAAAACAATGACAGCTATTCTGGTATGATACCAGGATCTTCACTTTAGCTTTAAAACTGAAAGACAGTAAAGTTGGTCCGGTCTCAGAGGGTTAATAAAAAAGGCATGTTGTGTCAAATAAAGGCAGGGTGTCATACTAGCCTACTTTACGGGTGAGAAATACAACTCTGCAATTATTTAAAGATCTTTAATAAAAGACCATAGTATTTGAAAAATAGAAATCATACCCAAAACGTTCAGTCAGTCCGAGTCCACCCAAAGAGCACCTGAGTGGGAACCATCCCTTTATTTCTAGCACCCTCTGCTGTAACCCTCCAACATCACAGCTCCAGTCACACTGAGCATGAGTCAGAACTCCACGGGGCCAAAGACGGCGTCTCAGCCTTCATTTAATATCCTCGAGACAAACCAGGAAACAGGTTGTTATTCTGCCTCACTGAGACGACACACACACACGCACTGAGAGACGGACAATAAGATTCACCATCAGACCAAAACCACCACTTCCACTGAGAGAGGACATCTACAGGAGGGAATACTGGGAATACTGGAATACTACCACTTCAACCAGCTGCTGAATCCACAAACTGAACCAGAGTTTTACAAGAACAAAGACTCAAAGTGAAAGTAACTTTCAGGGAACAGGGAGTGGCTGAGCCGTCTGCCTGCTGTGTTTTCAGCTTCACTCAGAGACTAAATGGCTTCCAGATTAGAGGACGATCTCTGCTGTTCTGTCTGCCACGACGTCTTTAAAGATCCTGTCATGCTGTCATGTAGCCACAGCTTCTGTAAAGTCTGTCTGCAGAGCTGGTGGACAGAGAAACACGTCCAAGAGTGTCCACTTTGTAAGAAAAGACATTCAAAGGGCTTTCTACCTCCTAACTTGGCTTTAAAGAACCTGTGTGAGAGTTTCTTACAGGAGAGAGCTCAGAGATCTTCAGAGGCTCTCTGCAGTCTGCACTCTGAGAAACTCAAACTCTTCTGTCTGGACCATCAGCAGCCGGTGTGTGTCGTCTGCAGAGATTCAGAAAAACACACCGACCACAGATTCAGACCCATCGATGAAGCTGCACAACAACACAGGAAGGAACTTCAGGAAACTCTGGAGCCCTTAAAGGAGAAGTTAAAGGTTTTTGAAGACGTTAAAGTGAAGTTTGATCAAACAGCAGAACACATGAAGGTCCAGGCCCGACACACAGAGAGGCAGATTAAGGAGCAGTTTAAGAAGCTTCACCAGTTTCTAGAAGAGGAAGAGGAGGCCAGGATGGCTGCACTGAGGGAGGAAGAGGAGCAGAAGAGTCAGATGATGAAGGAGAAGATGGAGGCTGTGAGCAGAGAGATAGCAGCTCTTTCAGACACAGTCAGAGCCACAGAGGACGAGCTGAGAGCTGAAGACGTCTCATTCCTGCTCAACTACAAGGCTGCAGTGGAAAGAGTCCAGCAGCGCCCCCTGCTGGAGGATCCACAGCTGCTCTCAGGAGCTCTGATAGACCAGGCCAAACACCTGGGCAACCTGACCTTCAACATCTGGAACAAGATGAAGGACATGGTCTCCTACACTCCTGTGATTCTGGACCCAAACACTGCTGATCCTAAACTCATCCCGTCTGAAGATCTGACCAGTGTGAGACGAGGAGAGGAACAGCAGCTTCCTGATAATCCAGAGAGGATTGATGGTTACTACTACTCTGTCCTGGGCTCTGAGGGCTTTAACTCAGGGACTCACAGCTGGGACGTCCAGGTTGGAGACAGTACATACTGGTCACTGGGTGTGTTAGCAGAGTCTGTCCAGAGGAAGGGAGACATACGGTCTGGATTATGGAGAATATGGTTCTATAATGGTGAATACAGAGCATTCTCCCCACCAGGTTCATCCACTGATCTCGTAGTGCAGAAGAAGCTCCAGAGGATCAGAGTGAATCTGGACTGGAACAAAGGAAAGCTGTCGTTCTCTGATCCTGATACTAACACACACATACACACCTTCACACACACTTTCACTGAGAGGATGTTTCCATACATTAACACTGATGATGATGAGGATCTCCCACTGAAGGTTTTACCAGTGAAGGTCTCTGTGACTGTAGGACAACAGAAATAGATGATGATGATGATGATGATGATGATGATGATGATGATGATGATGATGATGATGATGATGATGATGATGATGATGATGATGATGATGATGGTGGTGGTGATTATATCTTTAATGTGAAGTTTCTGTGTATTTGAACAGCAGGTTCAAACATTGATTTGTTTATTCATGTAAAGTGTTAAAGAGATTTTATTTCACATCATCTGTTCACTGTAATTCATCATTAGAAATGAGATTAAAGCTTCAACTGGAAAATTAAAGTGTGTCATGAAGCAGAAACCGATGGTGCTTTTGTTTTTGATCTGATGTTGTAACTTTAAAATGTAATATGTAGTGTATATATACAGTATATATAAGGGCTGAAGAGTTTCTGTTCTAGTCCTCAGTAAAACTACCTGTCAGAGTCAAAGCTTTATTAAATGTTGCTTTATACATCAGGCTTCAGTCACACAGTCGTGGAAACCTGCTGTTAGTAATCTGCTGCAGTCAGATGTGTGAGAGGACGACTCTATATGTCTGAATGGTACAACGTCCTCTTTACTTATGTTTAGTTTAGTTTTCTTATATTGGACACATATTTGTCAGATATTTGTTCACATATTTTCCTAATCATTTTCTGATATTTGTCAATGTTGTTTTTTACATATTTTACACAGATTTTTCAGACATTTTTTTTCCGGATATTTGTTCACATGTTTTATATTCTCCTGGAAGATGTTCACATAATTGTGTTACATCACTCCACTCCTTTTTATCGTCTCTAAGTACTGAAAAGAAAACAAACAAAATCCCAGTCAAACTGTTCATCAACAAATTAGAATTAAAGTTTATTATTATGCTGATTATTATTTGTAGTAGGGCAGTCAATCAATTAAAATGTTTTAACACGATTAATCTCATGATTGTCCATAGTTAATGATTAATTTCAAATTAATCACACATTCATTAATGTGTTCAAAATGTACCTTAAAGGGAGATTTGTCAATACTCTTATCAACATGGGAGTGGACAAATATGCTGCTTTATGCAAATGTATGTATATATTTATTATTGGAAATCAATTAACAAAACAAAACAATGACAGATATTGTCCAGAAACCCTCACAGGTACTGCATTTAGCATAAAAATATATGCTCAAATCATAACATGGCAAACTGCAGCCCAACAGGCAACAACAGCTGTCAGTGTGTCAGTGTGCTGACTTGACTATGACTTGCCCCAAACTGCATGTGATTATCATAAAGTGGGCATGTCTGTAAAGGGGAGACTCGTGGGTACCCATAGAACCCATTTTGAAAATGGACATGACAGTTTTTCCTCACCAAAATTTAGCACAAGTTCGGAGCGTTATTAAACCTCCTTTCATGACAAACTAGTATGACATGGTTGGTACCAATGGATTCTTTAGGTTTTGTAGTTTTATATGATACCAGTATCTTGACTCTAGCTTTAAACCTGAGCCGCTACAACCTAAAAATCACATTAATGAGTTAAAGAAATCAGTGGCGTTAAAATGAGTTGACGCGTTATTTTTCACATTCATTTTACGGCTCTAGTTTTTTTTTTAATCCCTTTTTTTAACATATGGTGATTAAAATATAATGCATTTCATGTCATGTTCAGGAACCGCACAAAACAGAAAAAGCTTCAGTCATAAAGTGTATCAATACAGGATTTAATCAGTTTTATTGATCAGGATCATGAACATCAATCAGCTGTGAGGAACATCGACGAGATCGTTCAGAGAAAACTGTAAAAAATGTATTTAAAGACTAAATACTTGTGGAACCGGCGGATTCAACCACTCAAGTGTCAGAAATAAATCCTCACATGTCCTGTCAGGTGACCACTGGACGCGTCACGTGGCGGCGTTATTGCAGCTTCCTTCGCCAAGCCTTATGGAAAGGAGGTTGGGTCTTGGGGTATGGGGTACAACACATGGGCAGTCTAACTGAAGCTGCGGTCGTGCGTTGCGATTGGCTCAATTTCGGCAAGTGCAGACCAGATTTTACTGCGCATGTGTTATACCCCCAAAGATATGACGCCTTGATGATGCGGGACCCGGCCTCCTTTCTATAGGCCTTGCCTGCCGCGGCAGCGCAGCAGGCTGCAGAAGGTCTTCCTGAAGGTGACGTTACAGAGGGCATAGCAGCCCGGGTTGATGGCGCTGTTGATGTAACAGAGCCAGTAGCCCGCCGTCCACAGGTCGCTCGGGATGCACACGTGACAGAAGGCGGCAACCACGGCCATGATGTTGTACGGCGTCCAGGTGAGGATGAAGGCCAGCAGGATGGCCAGGATGGTCTTGGTGACCCTCCTCTCCCTCGCCATCACACGACGCCTCCGTCTCTCCTGAGACTTGAAGCTGGGGCAGGCGGAGAACGCCGCCGCCGCCGTCCTGTGTAGGTCAGCGGTGGACGAGGAGTCGGTTTCAATCTTGTTGAAGTCTTTGTTGGTGGCGTGGCGGGCGGCGGTCTGACACTGCTGAGGCTCTTTGGTGTCACCTGGACTTCTGGACAGCTTCCGGTTCCTTCTGGGCTTTGGGGTGCTGGACTCTGATTGGTTCAGAGACACGTCCGAGCACAGGTCGCTGGTCACCCAGCTCCGTCGTTTCAACAGGAAGTCTTTAATGGACGGACTGGACGTCCTGAGCGGACCCTGCTCCGACTGGAGCGCGCTCAGTCGACTGCGGCTGGCGGCGGACAGACGGCTGTACAGGATGACCATGACGAGCGCCGGCAGGTAAAAAGAAGGAAGGGTCGTGCCCAGGGTGACAGCGGGGCTAGCGAGGAGCTGCGTGTAACAATATCCATCGGGGATGACACGTTCGCCCCCCAGCGTCTGCCAGCAGAGGATGGCGGGGGCCCAGAGGACAAAGGACACAAGCCAGGCGGCGCCGATCATCAGACCAGCCATGCCGCCTGTCCGCCTTGCCGGGTAGCTGAGCGGCCGCGTCATGCAGAAATACCGATCCAAACTGATGATCAGCAGGTTCATGACGGAGGCGTTGCTCACCACGTAGTCCACAACGAGCCACAGGTCGCAGACGGCGGCCCCCAGCGGCCAGTGGCCCCGCAGCAGGTAGATCGTGTACAGGTTCATGGAGAGCACGCCGATGATCAGGTCGGCCACCGCCAGGCTCAACACAAAGTAGTTGTTGACGGTCCTCAGATGGCGGTTGACTTTGATGGACAGGATCACCAGCGTGTTGCCCAGGATGGTGACCACGCTGAGGGAGGCGGTTACCATGACGATGAGGACCAACTGGACCGTTTTGTACGGACACGCAGCTCTGACTGGAGGCTGACAGGAGGCGTTAACACAGGGGCGGAGCCATAGGGAGGCGTTGAGGTCGGGATCAGGAACTCCTCCCATGTTCCCTGAACACACACACACACACACAAAATAATAATAATAATAAAAATAATAATAATAATAATACAAATTGTAATAATGATAGTAATGATAATGATAATATTATTATTATTATTATTAGTAGTAATAATAATAATAATAATAATATTGATAATGATAATATTAATATTAATAATAACAATAATAATAATGATAACAATAATAATAATAATAATAATTAATAACTATAATTATAATAATAACTTTAATGATATAGCGCCCTCTCTCATCTACATATATCACCATTTTCATGTTCCTGTATAAACAAAGATAATAAAAATCATGCAGGCTGCTTCACTACAATCAAGAAAAATATTTTTTTATTTATTTTTTTATGTTTTGGAAACAATCAAACCCATTTTGGCAGCATTTTTGTAGATTTTTCAACTTAATAATGGACTAAACTACTTCATCTCTATCTGGATTATGTTCATTTATGCAGGACGTTCAGTTCAAACTATAGAAACTCTTTAATGTTGGTGAATATTAATAAACACTTTTCTGCGTGAGCACAGAGCTGTGAGAGTTGCTACCAGCTCAAGTTGTGTTGGAAAACTAATGAAATACTGAACAATAAGTTCACATCTACCATTTCATTAACCAGTTCATTAACATTTCCTAATTATGTTGAAATAAAAAAAGGATTAAGTTTCCTTTAAAAAATGTGTTTGCCTTTTCCCCTGGAATCATGTTTATAGAGTTAAGAGTGTCCACAGACGAGTTGTGTTCCAGGACAGTAATAAAAAGCAGGAATTCATTTTGAGTTAAACAAATCAAGAGGAGATCTTCCAGACGGCTGAAGCATCGTATTATAGAGTTTACACTCAATGTAGTGGAGCATTGAATATTCACATCACTGAGATATGAAACATAGAAAAACTGAAAATCTGAAACATTTGAGAGCGTGGAAGCAGATTGAAGATGTTCAATCGATATCGGATCATTCGTCAATTTTAATACACAATAACTAATTTCTCCACTAAAACACAGCTTGATCTATAATTCACTCTGTTTAATAGCAACCTTCAGTAGAGCTGCAACGATTAGTTGATTAATTGATCGACAAAAAGTTAATAAGCAAATATTTTGCTTAAAATACGATGGTTCCAAACTGTCAGATGTGACGGCTACGTTTCCGCTCTTATTATTGAAATAAAGTGAACATGTGAAGAGTTCACACTGAGCTCTGGTAAACTGGGATTTTTTTATTTTTCAGTCTTTTATTAAGATTCATCAAGAAAATAATCGTCAGATTAATTGATGATGAAAATAATTGTTAGTTGCAGCCTTAAACCAGTCGACCACAGTATTATATTTTATTTTATATATACTATATTTTATCTTCTGCTCTTAGATTCTCATATTATTTAAACATATATTTATTAATTTTACACATTTAACACATTGTACATAAAACCTAGAAACTTCCCCCGAATTGAACATATGGCAGTGTACAAAATAATAATAAAAAATAACAATAATAATAAAAATAATAATTTGATTATTAATAATAATAATAATAATAATAATAAACCCTTGAAAGTAAATAGTTAAAGATAAAGTTAAAAACAATATAGATTTATAATGAAAATATAATTAAGTTAATTAATTGAATAAATAAATAAATTTCATCTCCACCGACTGCTTCTCTCTGATCGTTGTGACCACAAATAAAGAAATAAACCTGAAATTAAAATTCAGTCATCGCTGTTTCTCAACTTTCAACGACCACCAGAGGGCCCCAAACCTACGTTAGGAAACCCCAAAATAAAGGACTATATCAACATGACATTTAAAAAAACATATTTAAATTAGGGCTGTCAAAGTTAACACGATAATAACGTAAATTTGTAGCGGCTCTGTTTTATAGTGTAGATACTGGTATCATATGAAACTACAAAAACGTAATGAATCCATCGGTACCAGCCATGTTATGGAGGTTAAATAACGCTCCAAACTGACGCTACATTTTGGCGAGGAAAAGCTGTCATAGCCATTTTCAAAGGGGTCACTTGACCTCTGACCTCCAGGTATGTGAATGAAAATGGGTTCTATGGGTACCCACGAGTCTCCCCTTTACAGACATGTCCACTTTATGATAATCACATGAAGTTTGGGGCAAGTCATAGTCAAGTCAGCACACTGACACACTGACAGCTGTTGCTGCCTGTTGGGCTGCAGTTTGCCATGTTATGATTTGAGCATATTGTTTATGCTAAATGCAGTACCTGTGAGGGTTTCTGGACAATATTTGTCATAAGATTGTGTAGTTAATTGATTTACAATAATAAATATATTCATAAATTTGCATAAATCAGCATATTTGTCCACTCCCATGTTGATAAGAGTATTAAATACTTGATAAATCTCCCTTTAGGGTACATTTTTAACAGAAAAAAAACGTGATCCATTTGTGATTAATCGCGATTAAATATGTTAGTCGATTGACAGCCTCAATATAAATTCTCAAAATTAAAGAAAGAACAAAACAATTTTCTTATAACATGAAGCAAGAAAAGAGCAGTAAGTGAGTTCAATTTAACTTACTGGAGATGCTGGACCTGCTGATCCTAGACCTGCTGCTGATGCTGGACCTGCTGATCTTTGACCTGCAGTCTGTGCTCTCTTCTCTTCCTGAGCTCCGTCTCCTCCGTCAGTCACCAGCAGTAGTTTATATGCAGCGGAGGAAAGCCTCAGTCATCAGCGGAGAGGATGCTCCGCCTGCTGCTGTAGCGCTCCTCAGAATAGATCTCAGACCAGAAAAGACCTCAGATCAGATCTCAGACCTCAGACCAGCCCTCCGATCAGACTCATGTGGGATGTTATGACTCCTGACTGAGAACAGATGCTAGTACAGCCTGTAAACAGTCTGCAGGCTGTATCTGGATCAGTTATGAAGGCATGCCAACACCTATAAACACACCATAAACACAACGCTCAGCAGTCAAACCATCAGGGAGGGTGGACAAAATACTGGAAACACCTCACGGAGAGGAACTTAGTGTCTAAAAAAGTCAAACTCAGCCTGTAAATCTGACGTATAAAGTCTGAGATAATAAATATAATAATTTATAGAAATAATAAAATTGGAGTTTGTGGAATTGACATTCAGCTGCATGATGGGAAATGAAGGATCCTGTATGTTTAGACTAAAAGTCTTCCATCATCATTGTTTATATTTCCTGTTTGTCTTATTATGGTACATGTCGACAGGAGCGTTTCTATGGCGAGGGATCGCCTCGCTACCCAGCATTGGACACTTGATTGGCTGGCTCTAGTAGGGAAGCGCCGATACCGGATCGGATATCGGACTGATACTGACTCAGATAGCTGGATCGGGTATCGGTGACAATGGAGCAGATTTATTAAATTCTATTCTATGTTTATTAGGGCTGACCTAAACGCTTCAAAGCTTCGACCGTTGCCATGGTAATCGACCTTCAAGTCACTATTCGAATGCTTTGTTTTTTGTATATACAAGTACATAATCATAATGTATAAATCCCAAATGGAATAAGGAATAATCGCACAACATGATTAATGATTCATATTCAACATTAATTATTATGTTTGTTATGTGTACAGTAGTACGGCAGACCTAATGTTTATATACTATCTACATTATATACTGGAAATTTAGTTCCTGTTGAAGTTTTGACCGATTTGTTGCTGCATTAAAAAGATTTACACCTGAACTGTAATTCATGTTAATTTTGAAGATTTTGCTGGTGAACGATTTATTATTTTAACAATAAATAACAATTCAGTAGATTTATATCTATGTATTTATTTTTCACATTTTGTTTTACAAAGTGAGAAAAGTAATGTTAAAGTCCAACCTGATGTTTCCTTACACATAACAGAATGATCCAGTCACGTCCACACAGTGGGACATACAGCTGATTAATTAAACACTGGTATCAGATCGGTACTCGGTATCGGCCGATACTCAAAGCCCAGGTATCACTATCGGTAACGGGACTGAAAAAGTTGTTTCTTTAACCACTAGACACAAGGCTCCTGATTGGACGAATGCTTTCCCTCGTGGGCTGCTGCTCCCAGCTTTCAAACCAGAACAAACACGGCGGCTTGTTTGGAAACTTTCTTCTCTTATATCACGAAAATAGTTCACTGAAATGTGTTTCTGAAAACATTTTACGTAGAAATGATCCATGTTGATGAATCCGTCTTTATTTTAGATCAACAACGGTTAGTTTAAAAGTTTCTAGGGAGTTTCCAGAGGCGGCGAGTCGCGTTGGCTGCTCCTCATTTGCATAAAGTTGAGGTCACGGCTACTTTATGCAGATCAGGGGCGTCCGGCGCAGACAGAGAGTTACAGCAGCTGATGTTTCTGTGCTTCTTGTTGCACTACGTGACTTATTATGTAACTGATAAGTTATCAATAAACTGAATAAAACAGTTCTTATTGTCGCCTTTGACTGATAAATATTTGGGTTTGAGACTCAAATCATTGATATTTGTTGATGTTTATCAGGATTTGTCATACGGCGTTGAATACTCGATTCTGATTGGTCAATCACGGCGTTCTGTGGTCTGTTACTTCTTTATAACAGACCGTTGCTATGTATAACAGACCGTTGCTATGGGCGCAGTTCAGATGTCGGACTCTGGCGGACCGTTTTTGTGTCAAAGTATTGATTTCTTCAGTAAGTAGCCGTGTAATAAGCAGGATAATGTACAGCTAGCGGGTCATTGTTGTTGTGCATCCCCCTGTCGGGTTTCTATCCCTTACATTATCCCTTACTTACAGACCTGTTATTCACATCATAACCTGCAGTTGATTAACCCTCTGAGACCCACAATAGACCTGTTATAGTCTTTTTTAGAGGGGTCAGGGGGTGTTTAGGGGGAGATAGCAGGTCAACAGTAGCTGTCACGTAGAAGTGGTGTACATCATCTGAAAGCTACCTGAAGATTAATTTGAGATGTGGCTCAGCACTGTGAGTCAAGGTGTTCTAGTCACAAATCAGAAATAAACATGAATTAATTTATTATTTTAAACAAGGCAAAAGTGAGCATGCCTCACATACCCCTGCTCACCGCTTGAAGGTTAGGGCCAAAGGTTTTGCCCATTGGGAACTAATGTAATTAGTCTTATGAGCACAATGTAGCTTTTTATCACTTTCCTCAAGTCCAGGGTGGCCAAAATTTTTGAAATTTTGATAATTTTGATGGTTGATACCATTTGTTACACAGATTTGGTGCTAAATTTAACCATATTTACCACTGGAGAATTGGTAAAAAAATTATCAATAATCCCTCCAAGATACCACATTAAGACACCAAGACCTTGAGGAACACCATAGAAAAAGCCATGCTGTGATTTGGGATCAAAAACTTTGGCATTTGGAGATTGGATGGCGAGCACTTCTGTTGTGTAACTGCTCAGAAACCCCCTTATTGTCAATCTAGCTAGGAAAGCCATCCATCCTCTGAACACTATAGGTCTCTAGTTTGTGGCTGTAAAGTTTCATGAGGCTGTGATTATCCTAGAGGCCACCACAGCTCATTTTATACAGTGAGGTCAATGAAATGGCTCCTTTTATGACTTTTATTTTGAACTTTTTGAATTCTTTATTAAATCCATTTGTTTAGATGTTAAACAACTTAAAGAGTTTATTACCTCAAACACGAACAAACTCATGTTAATTATTTATTATCTAATCTAAATGCCTTCCTGAGTGTGTTCTTACACCAGTCTGCTAATAAAAGACATTTACTTCTTTTTAATTATTTAAATTTATTAAAAAAAAAAGTATTTTATTTATTAATTTTTTTCTTTCCCTTTTGTGTGACCAAGACCAACATGGGGTTGGGTGTCGGGTGGTCCTTTTTCTGTTTTTTATTTCATGTCATGTACACTGAATTATGTTCTACATTTGATAAAATGACCTTTACCATGTCTGCAAATAATAAAAAAAACAAAACCTTCAATCCTTCAATTATTGGATCGTTAGTCTCCTGTTTTAACACATTGTGGTCCAAACGGAACCAGCTGATGGTCTAAATAACGTCCACCAGTCACAGAGTAACTCTCAAAGCTCTTTAATTACATCACGTCTAAAAGTCAAAGCAAAGAATCGAGCTGTACAAACTCAGGGGTCTGCTGACACAGTTGTACCTTTGTTATTGACCGGGTGCATCGTTGAATACGGCGGCGGCGCTCAGTTCATCATTCACAGGAAACGGGGGGCAGAAACCGCCCCCCCAATAACCCCGACAAACACACAAAACAGACACGAGATCACACAAACACATGGTTTTAAAATGTTCATGAATCAAGTATAAAGCCAGGAGGAGCATTCAGATCAGTTTGTTTCTTACATGCAGCCGCTGTCATCGCCTGGTCTCACCTGGACTAACCTGGTCTCACCTGGACTAACCTGTTCTCACCTGCAGAGAATAAAGGTTAAATAAAAAATAAAAAGTAAACAGCTCTGTCTCGAATCACACAGTGTCTCTGCAGTTCTTCCTCCTCCTCTTCATGTTCATAGGTCCGTTACCCCCTCTCACCCCCACCTCCCCATTATAACCCCCAAACACACACATAAACACTACCAGTACATGAACCTCTATGCAGCTGTATGTGTGTGTGTGTGTGTGTGTGTGTGTGTGTGTGTGAAGAAGCACATGTGGAATAAGAATAAAAACAGATTAAAAGCAGCAGAGCTTTACAGTCTCAGACCGGCTGGAGAGGAAAGAGGAGCGCCTGATCTATCACTCCTCTTCTGCAGGAGTCTTAAGGGAGGAGGGTGGAGTCAGGAGGGGCGGGGTTTAGTGTGGAGGCACCAATCACAGGCCTTTTCCACCGCAGGAAGTTAACGAGCCGAGGCTGAAGGTGGATCCATCGCGTGGAGCGAGTTCCTGGAACTAAACCTGGACTCTGGATCCTGGATCAGGTGCTTTCAGGTGTTTGTTAATAACAAAGAGTAAATAAGCAAAGAGACGAAAGTCCCGTGTGTTTCTGACAGCGGCTACCGCCATTTTGGACTGAAAACGCTTATTATATTTACAATATTTTATTGTTCAACCGGGGCCATTTCAGTGAACTTGCAAGTTTTTTCTCGTAAATGTATGACTTTATAGCCTCAGAGATTATTTGAATTTTTTCTTGTAAATTTATGACTAATTAATCTTAAAGAATATTTGAGTTTTTTCTCGTAAATTCACCACTTTAACTTCAGAGAACATTCAAGTTTCTTTTCTTGTGAATTTCAGATTTTTCTTCCTCACAAAGTTATGACTTTATAATCTAAGAGAATATTTGAGTTTTTTCTTGTAAATTTACCGTCCTGTACAGTAGAGACAATAATAATAAATAATATGACAATAGAATAGAAATAATTTGGTTTTACTTTGAACAGCACTTTGTAGGCGAACGTTTTCCTGGCGTCTGGTAGTGGCTTTCAGTCCAAAATGATGGAAGCGTAGCTCTGCTGCTGCTGCAATGGAACAAACAACCGGCTTTCACTTCTTAGCGATATACGTTCTTTGTTAATAATGCAGGACACGTGTTCCAGATAAACACTGAGAGCAAGACGCCATATTCTCATTCTCCACATCAACATGTGTGTTTTGCTGTTTGTTCTGGGTTAAAAGTTGAATTACATTTCCCAGTAACGGTCAGGTAGCGCAGGTATATCTGTAACATTCCCAGTACCGCCCTTTCAGTGGTAAATCCAACGCTACCATCACGATATTTTACTTTCTCCTGAAGAGAAAAGATTCAGAAACTATTTCCTCCGCTCGGTTTCTTCACCGTCTTCTTCGTCGCTTTACGTTTCCGTTCAAAGAAAAGGGAATAAATAAATATTGATCGAAGCGATCACGGACTGATTTGTCAGCAGGATTACGAATCACGAGGCGGATACACACATTATTTTTCACTTTCGTTGACATTGCGAGATAGAACATTTGGCGTTGGTGTGCGCTCTCAGAGTGCCCTTCTAATTACAGTTTATAGTCTGTAGTGTGATAACGAACTGAAAATAATGAGGAAACAAGAATAACTTTTTCTGCATTTACAACCACAGAGCAGTGTTTCTATTTACCGACAAAGCTGCAAATCCATCAGAGCAGCTGGAGATGGAACTGAAACGTGGTTCAGGCTTCGATAGAAGTGAACAGAGCGAATATTCATAGGAGGAGAACAGAGCGGTACCGAGCAGAGAGTCACCTGACCTCCAGGACTTCATTCAGCTGACCTCTTGCTGCAGATGGAGCTCTAGAGTTAATGGAACAACACTCACGTTTAACCACGTGGAAACGTAAAGAAATTCTCTATTTGCGCCACTTTTTCAATTATTGTTCGTCCCAGAACTCGCTGACTAAACGGAACATAAAATGAGGACGTACGTCCCTCCGTCGCCTTTTCAGTGGCGTTTATCTTAAACGTTCTGGTTTGTAAAAAAAACAGCTTCAGGTTCCAGTTCCTGCAGCGGAAAAAGCCGTCAGATGGGGACCACGCCGCCAAACTGGTGACATGAAGGAGCTGAGAGACGCTACATCCTGCCCTCCCCACAACTACACACTACTGCACACACACCCACTTACAGGAGCACGCTCAGTACACACGTTCCCATCCGGCATCTTTTATCATCTAATAGTTCCTCTGTGTGAGCAGATTTCACTTCAACGCTTATATTTTGCTGAATTTTCAAATATAGGTTAAAAAGTGACGTGGTTTCTTGACAAAAAAACCACTATCAGCTTTTTCTTGCTAATTTGTGATTTTTTTCTCGTTAAAATTTATGACTTTATAATTTCAGAGAATTTAAGTATTTTTCCGTAAATTTATGATTTTATAATCTCAGAATATCCCAATTTTTTATTGTAAATTTGTGAGTTTTTTCTCGTAAATTCACCACTATAATTTCAGAGAATATTCACGTTTTCTCGTGAATTTCAGATTTTTCTTCCTCATAAATGTAGGACTTTATAATCTCAGAGAATATTCAAGTTCTTTCTCACAAATTTCAGAGTCGTTTCTCACAAATTTATGACTTTATAATCTCAGAGAATATATATATTTTTTTCTCTTAAATTTACCACTTTAATCTGGAAAGTTTTTTCTCTGAATATTATCCCTCTCTCCTGGCTCTGTATTGTTGTTTTTTTACCTTCAATAATCCTGATATGCCGTTGTAATAATAGTTAGTTGCAGCGTTCATTAAACTTTCTGCTCACACAGAACATGAAACTTTCCTGGCGACTCCAAACAAACACAAACACACTATAGTGCAACTGGGTCGGTGGTTTTAGAGGGGTGGGGGGTTTGGAGCAGGTCATGATGAACTGGGTCGGTGGTTTTAGAGGGGTGGGGGGTTTGGAGCAGGACATGATGAATCTCTCTCCAAACAGGAAATTGTTCTTCAGCCTTTAAATAAAATGTTTCATGATCTGCAGCATTATTGAACAGACATGCAGTAGATTCAGTTCAGTCATCGATGATCTGTTCTCCTGGTGGGACACAGTAACTTCCTCCATGAGCTGCACGCTATGATCCAGAGTCCTGATCCAGAGGCGCGATCCAGAGTCACAACCCAGAGTCTTGAACCAGAGTCAGGATCCAGAGGTGCGATCCAGAGCCTCGACCGAGAGTAACGACCCCAAGTCGCGAGATCCAGAGTCAGGATCCAGAGGCGCGATCCAGAGACGCAATCCAGAGACGCGATCCAGAGACACGACCGAGAGTAACGACCCAGAGCCGCGATATCCAGAGTCGTGATCCAGAGTCACAATAATCCAGATTCGCGATCCAGACTCACATTCCAGACTCACTGGGTTGTGTCATGCCAGAGTTAGAATGCAGAGTCAGGATGCAAAGTGGTGATCCAGAGTCTTGACTCAGTCTCGACCCAGAGTCGCAATCGGTCCAGAGTCGTGACCCAGAGCCACAATCCAGAGTCCTGATCCACAGTCGTGATCCATAGTCCTGATCTAGAGTCTTGACCAGAGTCCTGATCCAGAGTCCAGCCTCAGGCACACGCAGCCTCCGTTTCTTCTTTTCAAACATCATAATTACACACGGTACAAAAACAGGCTTCAAAATAAAGTAGTGCTGAATTCACTTTTTAAACACTTCAATCACGCACTATTTCACATCAAGTTTCAACATCACATGGCACCGAATGCAGTACGTTGGAGTAAATGTGACCCCCCCCCCTCAGACATGGCACTGTGATAAACCTGGTCTTCCATCATGCTGACACTTGTAGAGATTCGGGCGGAGAGGAGCTCAGCGCTAACTGGCCTCCGTTCAAGTAGAAGCCCTTTCTGACGAGGAATGATCGCGGTTCAGCTTCAGTCCAGTTTGTATAAGTGCAGAGGAAGTGCACGCCAACGCCAGGGAGGGGTGGGTGGTGGGTGGGTGTTGGGGGGTGGGGAGGTGAGGCGGGGTTCTTGTGTCCCTTCTTTTCCAGGCAGGAGACCCTGTGCAGAGTCAAAGCAGCACCCATTTCTTTGTGAATAAGGCTTTGAGGAGCGCCCTTTGCTAAACCCGTCGGCCAACGCTCTGCTTCTCTTGGCCAATAGGAGAACTACCTGCTGTACGGGTCGCCGGGGTAACTGTTGGAGGCGCCCCCGCCGCTGCCGGGGAGGGGGCTGTGAGAGGAGGAGGAGGAGGAAGAGGGGGAAGACAACAGCAGGGAGGAAGAGGAGGGACCCGGCAGGGAGTCGTCGTCTGTTCGCCCCCCGTCGAACACGTCGTCCATGTCCACGGCCAGAGAGAGGCCTGCGGGCTGGCGGGCCCACGAGGGGGCGAGCTGTTCAGACGGGCTGGAAGCCTGGGGAGGGGCGTAGGTCTGGGTGAGGAGGAGAGGACCTGAGGTGGAGGGGGCCGTCATGGTGGGGTCCACGGCGGGCCTGGAGGCCCCCGCGCCCGTTTGGGAGCCGCGGTGGATGCGATGACTGACGATAATGTTGTTTCCAAAGCCACCCATGGAGGCCATGGTGGTGCTCTGCTCCCGCTGGACCACCGCCGTCATACCGCCTTCAGCGATCAGCCGGCGGATTCGTGCCAGAGCATCTTCACCCGAGCCGAACTCTGGAGACTCTCCTGGACCAACGAGAGGTCACATCAAGGTTAAACGGTTACTCAGAGTATTTAAACGTCATGTTACACACATTTTATCCTTCAGTGTCTCAATGATCTGATACAAAGACAAACACTGTGAGCTCACATATTATTATTATTATTATTATAGTTGGTAGATAATCCTGCTCTAAGCTTTGGAAATACAGTTCCCATGTTGCTCCAACTTGACCCCCGTCTTCACCTATATTAGTCTCCATGTAGTCAAAGTGTCTCCATTCACAGACGGATCTGTGATCAGTCTATTGACTGAAACTTCTTCTTTCTCTGATTTCTAAGGTGATTTATGGACGTTTATTGTGGATGGACATCAGAGATAATGACATCCTGGGGAAGAGGAAGTCACACTTCGTCATTATATCATGGTAAGTTCTGATTTGTCTGCGTTGACTCTGAGAAGAAGAAGAAGAAGAAGAGCTCCAAGTGTTTTAAGTAAGTCATTACTCATTGTTGTGAAATAAACCCCTTCTCGTCCTGAAAGGGTTTGTTTCACAACAATGACCTGCTAGCTGTACATTATCCTGCTTATTACACGGCTACTTACTGAAGAAATCAATAATTTGACACAAAAAACTGTCCGCCAGAATACAACATCAGAACTGCGCCCATAGCAACGGTCTGTTATACTTAGTAACGGTCTGTTATACATAGCAACGGTCTGTTATACATAGCAACGGTCCGTTATACATAGACAAACTCTGTTATACATAGCAACGGTCTGTTATACGTAGCAGCAGTCTGTTATACGTAGCAACCGTCTGCTATACGTAGCAACGGTCTGTTATATGTAGCAACCGTCTGCTATACGTAGCAACGGTCTGCTATACGTAGCAACGGTCTGCTATACGTAGCAGCGGTCTGCTATACGTAGCAACCGTCTGCTATACGTAGCAACGGTCTGCTATACGTAGCAACGGTCTGTTATACGTAGCAACGGTCTCTTATACGTAGCAACGGTCTCTTATACGTAGCAACGGTCTGCTATAAGTAGCAACGGTCTGTTATACGTAGTAACGGTCTGTTATACATTGTAGCAACGGTCTGTTAGACGTAGCAACGGTCTGTTAGACGTAGCAACGGTCTGCTAGACGTAGCAACGGTCTGCTAGACGTAGCAACGGTCTGCTAGACGTAGCAACGGTCTACTAGACGTAGCAACGGTCTTTTAGATGTAGTGATGGTCTGCTATAAAGAAATAACAGACCGTAGAACGCTGTGACTGACCAATCAGAATCAAGTATTCAACAAAGCTGTGTAATAAAGTACATTAATCTCCTCCATGTCATGCATCTGGTTTTAGTAGCTTGAACTGTTGATTGTAGAAGAAATATTTTTGTTGAAGAAAACTTCACTCATGTCCAAGTTGGAGAAAAGAATCTTTACTAAAGCTTCAGAAGAAAACACAGATGATGAGCATTCATGCAGCATGAAGAAAAGACACGTCTGCACCTTTTTGCATCCGGACAGCAGCAATTTTAAACAACCTGTTGTCTGTGGTCACCAACAGGTGAGATCAACAAAGGCTAATGTCACCTTCACACCAAGACCGAAGTGAATTTTCTCCTTGCTTTACTCGCGCGAGTTGGACCGCCAGTATCATTTGTGTTCATTCGCTCTAGACCTGCCAGAGAAGGAGGAGGAGCTTGTCTCCATAGATACACCAACTTTTCTTTCCTCCATTTCCAGTCTGAACTCATGCTTTGTCAGGTCTGTCCACAAGACGACAAGCAAACAACTTTTAAAATGCTTGTTTTCTGAATGGAGTTTGGAGGGATCAGTGCCAGGCTATGCAGCTGCTCCATCAACACTCAACATAAAGTCATCTAAGCATAAATACGGCAGCGACGTTGTTGTTTCTACCATAGACAGTCTGTGATTTGTACACAGAGTTTGGGTTGGTCTCTGTACAGATATGATGTACTATCGTAGCTCTGGGTGACCACAGACACATACAAGATTTATTTCCTACATTTCTGATTCAACAACGTCAGGACAACAGGAGGACAATCTCAATGCTGAAAGGCTGTCATGACACAGCGTCACGCAAATGTCTCGCTCCAGCTGAACTATTTTAACTCCCGTGGATAAAAGAGTGATGCAAATTCGCATCTATTCGCCTCTTTGCATTGACTTTGTATGTATCGCGCCTCACGAAGAATTCGCTTTGCTCTTGGTGTGAACACACCATAACACACGCCTGGTTCACAAGGTCTCCTGGGTAAGACAATTTACACCTCAGCGTTACTTAAAGGGATATTTCAGGTGTTTCTCAGTGTGGTTGTATGAGCTACCTCTCCATAGTCAGTGTATTACTACAACAGTAGATGGAGTTTGGAACAAAGCAATGTACTGCTGTGGACGGGGGCAGCAGCTAAACACATTTTAGACATTAAAAAAAAATCGATATCAGTTTAAGTTTACGCTATATTTAGAATATTTTCATCTCTTTACCTCGCTGTCAGACAGCCCTTTCTGATGGGGAACTGAAGCTGTTATCTATGCTCTCTTCAAAGCCACCAGACTCTTTTGACAAAAACAGCAATTTTACCTCCCAGAAATTCCATCTACTGTCGGTAATACACTAACTATGGAGAAGCACCTCATACAACCACACTGAGAAACACCACAACTATCCCTTTAAGCTGCTATTTTAAATACAAAAGATCAAAAAGGGAGATTCTTGATCAACTCCTTAAAAGCAGGCACTTAATTCAGAATACACAAAGACGATATTCGATATTACATTTTTTTCTACATGCAAAACATCCTGCGCACCTCTTCTGCAATATCTTCAGACAAGATGAGAATCAGTTGACCTTTTAATACCTGCCCTGTGTTTAGCAGCGTTGTAGCAACAAATTGGTTATCAATATGAACAAGAGTAGTATCAGTCACGCAGATGTCTATCTATTATTCAATTAAATTTATTTATATATATTGCGTCAAATCATAACAGAAGTTATCTCAAGACGCTTCTCATATAGGGCAGGTCTAGACCGTACTCTATTATAGTTCAGTAAGTCTATAATCACTACAGTAGGGCTGTACCGAATAGTTCGAAGATTCATTCACATCTGAATGCTACGCAGCTTTTTTTTTGCATGTCTATTCAATGTGTTCATCGGTATTTCTGTAGTTTCCGATAAAGATCAGGCTCCACTAATATCATTAGCATGAGATTAGTAGGATTAGATTCCGGTGGTGGCTGCGTAGGATTGTTTCTGACTCTTTGATCCAAACATTTCCAATAACTCCAGAGCGTTGTAAAGTCCAAAAGTCAACATTTATTGAAAAAAGATAGATGTAATCATTTCAAAATTCACAACATGTTTTTATCGAAACGAAATATTCTGCTTCAATCCATATTTGTTGGCGTTTAGCATTTCAAAAAATGTTCACCGAGGTCAAAAAACACAAAGGGAGTCATGCACCTGTATTAACAAAATTAACAAACAAAATCTATTTTCTTTTTAGGGTGATGACCTCATAAAATATGACGACAGACATTCGAAGCTTCATTTGAAAACCTCAATAGAAGCTTTAAATGTAAAAACAATGACATTCGGTACAGCCCTAATACTAACTCTATAATACCTCCACTGTATATACTATATATAAGTCCAAAAGTCCACATTTATTGAAAAAAGATAGATGTAATAATTTCCAAAATTCACAACATGTTTTTATCTAACGAAATATTGTGCTTCAATCCATATTTGTTGGCATTTAGTCTTTCAAAAACAACATTTTCACTGAGGTCAAAAAAAATTTACTTTTCCACTCGCTGCAGACAAAGGATGCACCTGTATTAACGGGGCGGTCTAACAGCAACCTAACAGCACCATAAATAACATTTATATAACCACAATAACACAAAATCTATTTTTCTCTCTTTTTTTTAGGGTGATGACGTCATAAAATATGTCGACAGACATTCAAAGCTTCATTCCTCAAATAGAAGCTTCAGATGTAAAATAAAACATTCGGTACAGCCCTAATTATCAGTATAAACAAGAGTAGAATCAGTTACGCAGATGTTTATTATATAGTTGATCTATTATGGTTAAGTAAGTCTAAGTCTGGGAATAAACACCGTCAGTCGTTTATCGGTTTTAAACCAGAGATATTATACAAGAGGTTTATCACATTGGAGTGACTTAAAGTGACACATGATATTATTTCATCAGACAAGTTGTTTTAGAGACGACAGCAGAGCTCAACGAGAACACAAAAAAGACGTCTTTCTATCCAGGGAATGAGGATCTGTAACTGAGCTTTAATTAGGTCAAACGCGGGAAAGTGATCAGACAGCAGTGAAATGAGGCCCGAGATGGCAGCAGACAGCACAAACCTCTGGATATCAACATCTAACACAGCTGTCAACAGTCTGATCATCTAAAAGCCAATACAAGACCACAGATCCACAGAAAGAAAAACATATAAATGAGATCAAATCAAGACGTACTTTCTCAAAACACACGATAGTCAATTTCACGCACACGACTATAAAAGTATTTTGGAATACGGAAACCGGTTTAAATTAAGCTGCAAAGTGTCAACAGAAGTGGTGTTAAGCCGTCAGTGTGGCTGAGTAGCAGTACCAGTACTAGCTGTGGATGTGTTGGCCTCTGCTGAAGCTGCTTCTCCCTGGCTGCCCCCGCCGTCCGTCGCCCTGCTGGTCTGAGACGCCTCGGGCTGCCCCGGAGCTGCTCGGCTCGTCGACGGAGTCTCAGGAGGAACAGCTAAGGAGAGACGAAACATCAATCAATTAGATATCATGGGATACTTCCTTCACTGTGTTTTCAATGACTATTTCTTACAGTCATTGATACTAATGATTCCTGCAGAGACCGTACAACACGTAACAATATGTTCACCTGACTTCAAAACAAAAGACGGTAACAGTTCATAATAACCATCATTAATAAATGGTAAATTGATAATTAATTAAACTTAGTTAATAGTTATTTTACTGTTAAAAAAAAACAAAATTAATGTTTACTAATGATTAGTAATGCCACCATTTATGTTATTTTAACAGTTTATTGTTGAACACATTATAACATTTTATATACTATATTAAGTAGAAGGAGAAGAAAATAAAGTAAATTGTTGATTTAGAATTTGAATGTCAATGTTGGTACAGCTAAACTATTGGTACAGCCCTAGTTAGTATTATAATGAAGGTAATATAGAGGATCAGTACTGGGTGCAGGCTGGGGGACGCTGGGCTCCGATAGGTCCCTCTCTGTTTGTGTCTCGGCGTTCTGCAGCTGGATGATTGGCGTCTGGGTTCCTTGTGATGTCACTGAAGGGGTGGGGTGTCGGGGCTGAAGACCAATCGCATTCATCAAACCCATGTCTCTGTCTAGTCTCCAGCCAGAGCGATTTGGTCTGAAATAACATCACAGAAGGATGATATGTGGGTTAGTGCAGCACAAATATAAACAACTAACAACAGTTGGTACTTCAGGTTCTTTAAGATGAGGAGGGAGACACTCGTCTAGTGGTTAAAAACCAAATGTTGTATTGGTTCATTTTTGGTCACATAAACACTCATGCTTTGTGGAAGAAGTTGACATCCAAAAGCATTTCCTCAAACGTGTGATTTGATATTGTGATTTATTGTAATTTCTGTTACCTTTTTTAACACTAGACCATGGGAACAAGTTGAATCATACACTTCTAGGGACTTTTACTTTGGAAAATCTCTAAATTAATCCAGTAAAAATGTTTGACTTTCAGCATGTATGTAGTCAGAGACGTCCTGAAGTCTTCTTATTAAAAATAATTCAAAATTAGCATCCCTAGTAGCTGTATTGCAGTCTGGGTGGAGACAGTAGTGCAAGTATTAACAAGCTGTACAGCGCCAGAAACATGTTGAGATAATGGAAATATAAATATTTGATGTCTGCTTGTGTGTGTGTAATCCTCTTCTCTCTCTCTTTAACATCCTTTTTAATATTTTATTATTTTTTTTTATATTTGATGAAGGTATTCACCGGAGAGTGCCCTGATCAAGCCCCTCAGAGGGTTTTTTGTACCTCTTCATCACATTTGTTGTCGTTTATGTAATATCAATTTGTACCTTTTTTATATGTGTAAACAAATAAAATCTCAAACCTAAAGGAAAAAAAAAATTGTGTGAAAAATTGCCATAAATAGGGAGAAATACGGGAGAGTTGTGACCCCGGGAGGAAACCGGGAGAGGGCGATGAAAAACGGGAGTCTCTCGGGAAAATCAGGAGGATTGACAAGTATGATCATTAGTTGAAAACTTAAGGGCAAACCTTAGTCTCAGTGGTTTTATTGGACTTCAACAAACACTGAATTATATGATGTGATATTGTTGAACCTGAAAATGAGAAAATCTGAGTATTGGTGTTTCCAGGTTCTCACCCTGGTCTGTCAGAACCTCGGGTCCGGCTGGTTCCACTGTTGTTGACGGAGAATAAAGGCTCGCTGCTTGACTCCGCGGGGCTCTCACCGTCGCTCCGGTAGAACCTAAACACACACACAAACACACGCTTGTTAATTCACTTCTATTCAGGAAGTCTTAAAAGCAGAGGAGGGACACAGACCACAACCTCATTAACAGCACTAATTGACCTTCTCCAATTAATGGTCTTCCTGTTCAGAGTGACCATTAGGATAATCACATCAGCTGAGTTCTTATTGTGGAGGAGGTGGAAGGGAAACCCAACAAACCACGAGGACCACTGAAGTCACGCTGACATCTGTATTCATTCTAGTTCAACTGCAGCGCTTTCTCTTTGAGTTCGTGTGGAAGCACAAAGGGCTAAATCCAATCAGGTTATTAATAACTCAGCTAAACAGAGGAAAAAGGAGACCAGGGTCCATATTTATCACATAGAAAATTACTCCTCACTGGACAGGAAAGCTCAAGACTGACGCATTTTTACTGCTAGAACGAAGAGTAAAAGCATTTTATCAACTTTACAACTCAGGAAATGACTCCAATGTCAGCCAAACTTCATGAGAGGCGTCTTCACCTGTACAGAGGCAGAGATCCTCTATAAGAAGAGAGGTGTTTTGGGAACACTTGATATGATTGTGACTGAGTTTGTGCAAGATGCAGAGTGAGAAGAGATGTGTTCATGTTGTTATGGTGTATTTCCCAACACACATGACAGACATAAGACCTTCCACCAACGTCCATGTTCTTTACGGCTGGAACGATTCACCTATCTCCCGATTCAATACTATCACGATACTTTGGTGCCGATTCAATATGTATTGTGTGTTATTTGTTATTTGCGCATAAAATGTACATATAAAAAACGATGCCATTTTCACTGCATACATGCACACATGCATTTTTACTTAAATCCTCATCTAATACTCTAAAACTACCACACATCATCATTTCTACTTTGTCACACTCAAGTAGGAAACTTTATACGTAACTCTCAGTTCTACTCTGAGGTAGAAGTGGTTTCAGTCCCACATTAACTCTAAACATGTTTGATAGATGGCGGTCCAGCGTAGGAAGCCCATATTCACATGTGTGACAGCTAACAGCTGAAACAGGTCTCCGTCAGGAGTTATGAGACTCACACAGGCCGGCAGATGACCAGGTCTCCCTTGTTGGTTCCATAAGCCAGACCCATCCCTGGATCCGGCAGCCAGCGAGCTGAGTTGATGCTGACATGGCGCCGCTGGTCTGGAGCCATCGGATAAACCACGTTGAACACCATCTGAAACACATCGGCACACACACACACACAGAGACGACACACAGATATTCAACTACTGCAGCTGCCAAATTTACTCAAACAGTTGTTTTTTTCAAAAACTGAGACAATTTTCTGAGACATTTCCAAGACTGAGGAATATGATAACATGATTTATCACTGAATTGATATATTTTAGGACTGCATTCAACAATCATTTTCAGTATCAATTAATTTGTTGATCTATTTAATTGGTTCATCAACAAAATGTTAGAAAAGAGTGAAAAATGTCGCTCACAGAGCTTGAAGTGACGTCTTGGTTTAGTCAAGTCTATTTTATTTATATAGCACCAAAGTTTAATGTCAATGAGTGAGAAATGTTCTCAAATTAACACCCAACAATAAGAGGTGTCTTCAGATTGCTGTATTAAAGTATTAATAGTCATGGTGTTAGATAACTTCTATAAGCATTAGTATTAGAAGTAGGGCTGTAATAATAATAAAGTGTGAACTATCAAAGATGGCGACGGACGAAAACCAAGAAAACGACGGACAAAAACCAAGAAGGTGATCTCAGGAATCCATTAGTACTGACCATGTCATACTAGCTTGTCATGAAGGAGGTCAAATAACGCTGCAAACTTGCGCTAAATTTTGGCGAGGAAAAACTGTCATGGCCATTTTCCTTGACCTCTGACCTCCAGATATGTGAACGAAAATGGGTTCACATACAGTTTGGGGCAAGTCTTAGTCAAGTCAGCACACTGACACACTGACAGCTGTTGTTGACTGTTGGGATGCAGTTTGCCATGCTGTGATTTGAGCACATTTGATATGCTAAATGCAGTACCTGTGAGGGTTTCTGGACAATATCTGTCATTGTTTTGTGTTGTTAATTGATTTAAAATAATAAATATATACATACATTTGCATAAAGCAGCGTATTTGTCCACTCCCATGTTGATTAGAGTATTAAATACTCGACAAATCTCCCTTTAAGGTACATTTTTAACAGATAAAAAAATGAATATAAACAAATATAAACTGCAGCAGTAATAACAGGACTGGTTGTTGTGTCTCACCCTGATGGAGGTCTCTCCTCCATGTGGCTGCTGCAGGCGGAAGACTTGCGCCACCATGTGGTCGGTGGTGGGATGCAGCAGGATCCTGCGAGAGGCCAGGCCGACCATCACATAGCAGCCCATCGGAGACAAGCTAACAGAGATAGCATTCGGACCTGTTGAAGGGACAATAACAAACCTTCTCATTTCTATAATCTGACAAATCAGAGAGATTTATCTTTGGGGGGTTTCATTAAAAATTAATGCAAATTGGACTTTTATGTGATTTAGCATTTCTGCATAATTAGTTTCATAAAACATAAACATGTTCACACAGTCTGTGTCGAGGGCTAGTGTACCGAATCTCTTGGTGTAGAGCATCTCTCCCAGGTTGTGTGGAGCCAGAGAGTAGATGGCCAGGATGCCCTCGTCTGGAAAACCCCGCTGACTGCTGGGAATGAAGACCGCCAGCAGCTGACCGTCTGCAGAGATGTCGCAGCTCGCGTCGTTGTATATTTTACAGTTTGGCACCAGGACGTTGACTGAAGCTGGAGAGGAGACAAATAAACACAAACACATCTTCTCTTCAGCATTTTCCACACATGTTCATCATCGATGCATTATATCTGTATATCATCTGTATAGATGATTATATTGTAAGAATAAAGTAAAGACATTTCATAATAAACAAAATTTAGTGTTCCTTTAATCCTTTGATCATATTGTGACCCATCAGTCCCGACCCTAGGCCTTTTTCACCTCCCGATACTGAGATAATTGAAAATGCTGCCCAGTGTATGTGAAAGGTCATGTGGTATGCGTTTCCAGGCGTGGTAGAAAGGATGGAGATTCATTCTGAAACGGCCCTGAAATGCTCGTCTGGACGGAGATTGTTTTATTAGTGTGGACGTAGCCTGAATGTAGGGTGACCTATTGAATGTAAGTTCATCTATGGGGAACGACACTGCTGCCACTAAATAAAGAACAAATGGACATAAATGGGATTAAAAAAGGCATAAATAAATAGAAACGTCCCAAGAAACCTCCCTCATTTCAACTAAATGTCAGTAATGCTGCATCATTAACAGCCTCAGACTACAGGACAGAGTGAAAGGTGCAGGTGGAGGAGCTGTTGTACCGTTGCTGATCTCCGGCAGGTCAAATTTGGTGAAGTCCCACCACTGCAGACGGTAGGTGGTGTTAGCGATGTTGCTGGCGACTGCAGACTGACCGTCTCCGATAGATGCACCTGAAAAACAACAGCCAACACTGTCAGTGTTAAAACCTGGGGACATTCACACAGAGGAGACATGAGAAAATAAGCAAGTTCACAGGGTTTTTCCTGCATATAGAGAATTACGACACGGCCGCCACCGTTAAATTTAGCCCCGCCTACAGCTCCTGACAAAACTCTGACGGGTGTCTTCCTGGAAAACACTATTTTCTAACAAGTGTTGCACTTAGTGGATTTCTGTCATTTGTAACTGCAATTTCGGCATTACGCAGATGTGTTGGCGCTGTATCATAATCAGCACAGTGGACCAGCTGGACCGCAGCAAAGCGGACACAACAGTAAAAGTAAAACAGTATAAAACAGAATAATCTATATTATATCATTTTAGTTATTGATGCATTAATATGTTCATCACTTTTATGTTGCAGCAGGTGGAGCTACTTTAAACTACTTTAATATACCTATTTATATACTACTTAATAATACAACATCGTTAATTTCTTGATTTATATTTTGCATTAACAATCTGAATCTGCAAAGTAGCCAGTAACTAATATTGTCAAATAAATGTAATGAAGTTAAAAGTACAATATTTCCCTCTGAGATGTAGTGGAGTAGAAGTGGGCTACAAAGTTACATCAAATTAAAATACTCTAGTAAAGTATAAGTATCTCAAAATTGTACTTGTACTAGCCTAAATGTACTGGTAACATTCCACCACTGCTACAGCACAAAATTGTTTGATCTGGCCTTTTAATTTTGCTCTCAAAGTGCTCCAGATTGATGCACTTAACTTTAAAATATACAAAATGTGGAGCATGACCCCGTACCCCCCTAGATGGGCCGAGGTCCACCCAGAACAGTCTTATAAAATCGTGGATGGTACCATCTCTGCCTCATTTCGAGCCAGGAAAATACAGCTGGTCAGGCTCTTGTCTGATCAAATCTAATTAAAATACAAGAGTTACTGTTTATTTTCACTGTGCTACCAGTTGGCTAGACTTCAGAACTGAATATTTCTGGTTAACTGAACAACATGCACCAAACCTTATCAGCATTTGGCGTTCAGCTGGTGGTGATTTCCAAACCTAAAATGGTGCTTTTCGTAGCGGAGCAAAGTGTGTGTGTTTACCAGCGAGCACTCTGTTGACAGAGGAGTGTGTGGCGAGGCCAGGCTGCCCTCTTTCATGGAAGATCCCAGCGTAGGGCAGATACTCTGGGAGGAGGAAACGCCTGAAGGACGACAGCACAAAAGATACAAAACCAAACCTGGTTTAAAGTCTGCACACAGAACAATGAAAACTAAAACATGCTCATCCAAGGATATAAACAAGTTGAGGTATTTCTTCATCTTTTAAACTCCAAGGATCATTACAGATAGTTAGATCTATTAGATCTTAGAGCTGACTCACCGTGGGACAAAGCGACCCAGCGAGGGTGCAGACATCCTGGCGTTACGTGGAGACCTGTGCCTCGCTCTGTCTCCATTATCACTGGAACAAGGAAAACAATAAGGCTACATAGAAGAACAAAACTACAAGCACCGCTTCAATACAGAGTACAGGTTATATGCTAGGAAACGTCTTTGCTGCCAATACAAAGTAATTATAGAAACAACATCTCCTCCTCCTGACAAAAATGGAAGAAAACCTATTTAAAGTTTGTGTTGACAAGTTACAAGTGGACAAAACTAAAATCTTAATACAGCAGTTTGCTGCCAGTTACCGCCAATGATCATCAATGTAGACGGCAGAGAAATCAGTTATGTTGCGTTCACACCAAGAGCAAAGTAAATTTTCTCCTCGCTTTACTCGCGTGAGTTGGACCACCGGTGTCATTTCTGTTCATTCGCTCTAGATGCACCGGAGAGGAGGAGGAGCTAGTCTCCATAGATACCAACAACTTTTCTTTCCTCCATTCCCTCCATCAACCATGGATGGAATAACCATTGTTGCTGCTTTATACATGTTGTGAAAGTCCCAGATATGTCAGAAAACCAAACGCCATCATGTCTGGGTTCATAACATCACCCGGCGGCAAGCTGTATTTACATGCAGTGACATTGCACTGACTGTATCTAGCCGCCACACGTCGCTGCTGCAGTATGAACCCAAAATAAACAGATTGTGCTGTGATTTAATATCAATAAACAGATCAAAATGATACTGAAATAATTGCATAATGATGCTGATTAGTAAAAAGTCTGAAGTCATGCTATGTCAGGTCTGTCCACAAGATGACAAGCAAACAACTTTTAAAATGCTTGTTTTCTGAATGGAGTTTGGATGGATCAGTGCCAGGTAGCTACAAGATTTATTTCTTCCATTTCTGATTCAACAACGTCAGGACGTCAGTGATGACAGGAGGAGGATCTCAACGCTGCGAGGATTTCACCACACAGCGTCACAAGAATTTCTTTGGTGTTGCAGCACTGCTCTCCTCTACAACAACAGCAGCTTTCTGCATATCCAAGTTAAAATCAGTGTCTGTGTGAATGTAGAAAATGATTATGCTACACCGTCACGTTCACCAGTTAAAATGACAAACTTCAGGTCAGTTTCAGGAGTCGCATTCCGTCAGTTAATCTTTCATTCATATCAGATCAAAAATGTAACCTTATAAATTTCATATTTTTCAATCAGAACGTTCAGTATTTTTAAGGTATCTACAGCTGTTATTTCAACGCGTCAGATACACATTTAACTTAATTTAAGCAAATATTAAGTATCAGACTCGGATCAGGACATCCCTACTAATAACATTATAGGTGATAAAGCAGCATGTAACATTAGAGCAGTATAAATATAACAGTGTGACATCAGTTGTGTTGGCAAAACTCAACCACTTGCATACCATAACGCTTCAACTCCCTAGAGCTGCTGTTTTGATAGAATACCAGCTTGTCTTTGTGCAAAGCAAACAGTGTTTCTCTCTCCGGCCTCAGACAATGTCCACACTCCGTCGGATGAAGCTGATGAGGCAAAATATATGATCACATCTGAGAAAAACTAGTTTAACTCATGTAAGAAATGAAACTCACTCCAGCTCCTCAAAGTCCACGTCGCTGTTGTCCATGGAGCTGGATGGGTTGCTGGCAGGACTATCGGATGAAGACGACATGGCCCGCAGGCGGTTCTGCTGGTAGCGAAGCGAACGCTGGCGAATGCTGTCCCGCCTCGACAGATACTGGATCATTCTCTGGGCGTAGTAAGCAGCTGGAGAGAGCCTGGACAGCACAGAGGACGTTAGACCGGGTTAGCAGAGGTAATACTGAGGTAAATGAAGTGGACTAGTGTACCTGGCTCGATCAGGGTAAATGAAGTGTACTAGTGTACCTGGCTGGATCAGGGTAAATGAAGTGTATTGGTGTACCTGGCTGGATCAGGGTAAATGAAGTGTATTGGTGTACCTGGCTGGATCAGGGTAAATGAAGTGTATTGGTGTACCTGGCTGGATCAGGGTAAATAAAGTGTATTAGTGTACCTGGCTGGATCAGGGTAAATGAAGTGTATTGGTGTACCTGGCTGGATCAGGGTAAATGAAGTGTATTAGTGTACCTGGCTGGATCAGGGTAAATAAAGTGTATTAGTGTACCTGGCTGGATCAGGGTAAATGAAGTGTATTGGTGTACCTGGCTGGATCAGGGTAAATGAAGTGTATTGGTGTACCTGGCTGGATCAGGGTAAATGAAGTGTACTAGTGTACCTGGCTGGATCAGGGTAAATGAAGTGTATTGGTGTACCTGGCTGGATCAGGGTAAATAAAGTGTATTAGTGTACCTGGCTGGATCAGGGTAAATGAAGTGTATTGGTGTACCTGGCTGGATCAGGGTAAATGAAGTGTATTAGTGTACCTGGCTGGATCAGGGTAAATAAAGTGTATTAGTGTACCTGGCTGGATCAGGGTAAATGAAGTGTATTGGTGTACCTGGCTGGATCAGGGTAAATGAAGTGTATTGGTGTACCTGGCTGGATCAGGGTAAATGAAGTGTACTAGTGTACCTGGCTGGATCAGGGTAAATGAAGTGTATTGGTGTACCTGGCTGGATCAGGGTAAATGGGGTGGTCTCTTGATCCTGACATGTCATAGCGAGACAATGATAATAGAGATGATTCCAACAGTCGCCTGTATGAAAGAAACAGGACAGGTGTTACAAGAGAAATAGTTAGTAAATAAAATGATTTGGATAAATGTTAATATTTAACTTACCCTGTGTATGTCAGCCATAAATGGTTGACAGGCTGTGAAACAGAAACTGCCCCAAAGCCAGATACACACAGTAGGTCTACTCATCACACAGATGTGGTCAAGTGTTGTCACAATACCAAAATTCTGACTCTGATACAATACCCTGCCTAAAAATCTCGATACGGATACTGAAACAATACCACGGCAAAAATCTAAAAGATCAGGAAAAGTAATGGAATAATAGATGACAGAACATGGACTTACTTTTATTTTTCTTATAACTTATCTATGTTTATATATATATATTTTTATTCTAAAATGGAACAACTGTAATCTTCCCCCCCGGGAATCAATAAAGTGTTTCTGATTCTGACGTCACTTATTAAACAGCGGTTAATAAGGCTTTTTTTTTATTTTTTAGAAAGGCTTTTTTGTAAAACAGCGCCCCCGCTGGCACATTAGTAACAGTTCAGGCGGAGAGTGGTACTGCAGCACGGGAGACGACGAGAGGCTCCAAAACAAAAACCTCCAAAACAATAATAAATTCAGATGAAGTTCTGTGAGAAGTTGATAAGAGAAAAGCTGCTAAAATCAGGAAGACACCACAGTAACTGTAGAAAGAGCTGGTGTGAAGAGAGAGGAGTCACTCTCACCGAACTGATTTTCCTCTCCGTCCATTTCACATTACAGAGACACACGGTAAAATAAGACTTTAACACGTGCTCTTTTGTGGATTATGTGTTTGTTGAATTACAGGAGATGTTTGGACAGATTCAGAAAAGATGGTGAAACTAATGTTATCGATACATTTGATCGGTAATTAGAGCCGCGCTGTTATTTCCTTTTTTTTTTTAAGGGACTTCTGCTGATAGAGACACCAGCTCAGAGTGAGACTGGGTTTCATGAGCTGCTTTAATCTTCACTTGTTGACACCATCCTTCTTGGTTATCAGTACAGTTTTGTTTTTGACCGCTCGCTCCACCAGCAGTAAAGTTATAACTTCCTGCTCCCGCGGGATCCCACTCCTAATGGCGTCCTCTAACGCAGAGCGCTGCACAAACACACGACCCCGCGATCGCAGTTCATTCTTAAAGTATTGGTACTAATAAAACGGAGTATCGTACTATTTTTAACGGCAGGGTATCGGGACACCTTTCTAGTATCGGTATACGGTGCAACACTAATGTGGTCACTTGAATCTCAGGCTTCATTTTCAGTGATGATTGTAATCAAAGTAAGAGCGCTGGTATCAGCCACTGACAGACACAAAGATCGTACCTCCTAAGGGAGTCCTCATCTGGGGGGTCAACAGGCATTTCTTGGCTTAAGGCCTCTGGTGGCTCTGCCGATCTGCCGGCAGCGGCCTGCCGGTACACCCTCTCCCACTGCGCCGTGTCCTGGTTGTACACCAAACCCACTGTCTGCTCTCCAGTCTGGCTTGGGGACGGGGCTATCGGGAAGGCCACTGTTCCTGTTCCTCCACCTCCAGGGGGAGGCGGCTGCTCGCTGGGATCTGGAGGCACCCGACTCTCTTGAGGTTGGGCTTCTAGTGTCCTCCTGCCCTCCTCAGGCTGCCAAGGGGAAGAAGAAGAAGTAGGGAAGGAGGAAGAGGAGGAGGGCTCCAGAGTGGAGGCAGAGGTGGAGGAGGCCTGGTTGGTTCGCTCCCAGCGCTGAGAGTCATGGTTGAAGGTCAGCAGGTTGTGGCAGGCCCGGCAGCGGTTCAGATGGCCTCGGGAGGCCGGGGGAGGAACATTGTTCTCCAGGTTGTGGGGGGCAGGAGGAGGGGGGAGAGGAGGCTGGTAGTGGATGATGGTAGGGGCGGAGGTGGAGGAAGAGGAGGAAGGCCCAGGTCTCTCTGGGTCCATGTTATTATTCAGCAGCTCTTGGCTCTGCTCCTGACTTCCGTCCGCCATGCCGCCCCCTAGCGGCGGCTCCAGGTCCTGCATGCGGTCAAACTCCATGAAGTAGCGGCTCAGGTTGCACTGCAGCACGTTGCGAAAGGAGGCCGTGTTGCTGCGAGAGCCATCCCAGAACGGATGGTGCCCACTGCTAGTGCCGGCAGCATCTCGGGCGCCGGGCTCTCCTGGTTGGGGGAAACCCCGTCCTTCAGAGGCAGAGGTGTAGACGGGGGAGTGGGAGGAGCCGTCCTGCTGACGGAGCACTGAAAGGAGGCTGATGGAGGAGGATGAGGTTCGGGGAGGCAGCATACCTGGACCGACCCCACCCTCCCTCATACTTAGCAGGTTGCGTGTCCAGTCAGGTCCCGGCCTGGAGGTGGAGTGGGACTCCATGCCGCTCGGTGCAGAGGGGTTAAGAGAAGTGCCGGCGCTGTAGTAGACTGAGGTAAAGGCCGAGGGTCGCTCTGAGGGCTGTCTGGGCTCCGTACGGGCTGAGGAAAAAGTGGAAGCTGGGGGAGGCTGGGGGGCGTCAGATGCGGCCCTGGGATCGGAGGGGGTAGGATCGACAGCCAGGGAAGGGTTGCGACTGACGGAGCAGCGACTACACAGACAGACCATGCCCAGGTGCTGGGTGCAGCCCGGGAACGGAGGCACGCGCTCAGAGCTGGGGTACTGGGCCAGAGGCATGCTGGGAGATTCTCCCACATTGCTCACATTATCACCGAGAGCGCGCGGCTGCTCGCCTCCCGCCTGAGCCCCCGGGGAGCGAGACGACAAAATATGGAGGAAGTTGTGGAGGATGGGCGTGCGGCGAACTGGTTGGGAAGGCAGGAAGGAGCGCTGACGGAAGTGAGGCATCTCAACGCTGTCCATGGGAACCTCAGAGTCCTCCTCGTTCTGGAAGAGAGGCAACAGCTCTGAGAACGCCACTCAAACATGCGATTAACATCAGAAACACAGTTGACGGTGCTCACCTGCTGATTGGACGGATTCACTATCGCCGTCAGTAGGTTGTGACCAAGAGGATCAAACCTCACCAACCTGAAAGGAACACAGGTACAAAGAAATGAAAAAGGACAACACAGGTTTATGTGTTCACACTTTTTTACCACCAGTACAAACAAATAAAGACCAGTCGCTAATAAAGTACGGGCAAAACACTGAGAGGGGTGTAATCATCACTGGGACTAGGCACCTAGACCACAACTTTATGCAAATCAGGAGCGGCGAACGTGATGCCCCGTCTTCCGAATCACGCCGCCACACTACCAGAATGCATTGCACGGCTGCTTACACAAACAATGAATGGGAAAGGACGGAGGCTGTGGACACGCACCATCACTGGATTTAACATTATAGACATGACCACTGACTATTAGTGTAACAATTTAGCCACAAATTCACAGACTGACCGTCACATCCTGTATCTCTACACTTATAGGAAGGCTGCATTTGCAGTTCTGTGTGAACATGCTAATTTGGATGCAGTGTGTAACAAGTTTTAGATTAAGGTTCTAATGTCATGAAAGTCATGAATTAAGTTCAAGGTTAACGTAAATTTATATTATCATTTCATTTTATTAGCATTTTGTGTTGATTTTGGGGGTCCCTACGGACAAAAGCGGTAGTGTTTCCTATCACCAGAGTCCCTTTAGAAAACCTCTTATTTTACTGCAGCAGGGTCTGACAGTCTGTCCCGCTCAGTCCTGGTTCTGGTTCTCCTGTGCCTCCCTTCACTCCAATAACGAGAACGTGACGTCATATTTACACAAGACAGATCCTTTGTAGCCGGAACCCGGCTATGCCTAACTCACCGGACTCTCTCCGTGTCACTGCCCGTCTTGACCACGGCGAAGGGCTCCGGACGGCTCCAGTCCCAGAAGTGGAGCTCGTTGTTGGTGGCGATGAGGAGGAGCTGAGCGGTCGGGTGGAAGGCCAGCGATGCAATGGCCACATTGCTCTCCGTAAACCAGTTCTCACTACCGCCCTGCAGAAAGAAAACATAGTCCTCTTTAACACTGCAGATAATCAAAAACGTGTGCATTTATTTTATTTTATTAACTTCAGAGCAAATCTCTATAGCTGCAACTAATTAACCTGATTATTTTCACTATCGATTCACTTCTTGATTAATCATTTAGTCTCTGAAATATTAAAAAACAATGAAAATGCATCACAATATCCTAAAGTCCACAGTGATGTCATCTGATGTCTTGTTTTATCTGACCAACCGTCCAAAGATATTTTAGTTTACTGCAATACAAGACAGAGAAAAGAAACAAAAGCAAAACTTGCAACAAAGGATGTCAAAATACCAGAAATGTATCAGTTGGTACCAATACCAGTGAGATTCCACGATTCTCAATCGAACCAGTTCAATACCACAGTAAAAAACAAAAATAAAACAATAAATCCCATGTACTTCAACATCCACTCCTCTATTACCATTTGCATTCTGTTTTTTGTTATGAAGTTAAACAAGTCATAATTCTCTCTATTATCCATTTTATAATGCTTTGAACACGTCTCCTTCAAACTACTGGATTTATTCAAGTTTCTCACCAAAAACCAAGTCACATTTGAACTAGGGCTGTCAATCTATTAAAATAGTTAATCACAATGAATCGAAAATTAATCACACATTTAATCAGTTAATTGATTTACAATAATATATATATACATTTGAATAAAGCAGCATATTTGTCCACTCCCATGTGGATAAGAGTATTAAATACTTGACAAATCTCACTTTAAGGTACATTTTGAACAGACAAAAAATGTGTGGTTAATTTGTGATTAATTGCGATTAAATATGTTAATTGACCGCTCCAGTAACATTACTTGGTTCAGTAGACCTCAGAGGTTACACTTCTTCAGAGAGTAATACTCACATGCAGGTCCCAGATGCGGACTTCACCATCAAGGCACCCGGAGGCCACCAGGCCGGGGATCGTGGGGTGAAAGGTCACACACCAGGGGGTTCTACGGTGGCCCACTAAGGAATGTAGGCACTTTCCAGTCTTCACCTCCGTTATGTAAATGTTGTGGTTGACGTGAGTGGAAGCCATGAGGGTCCTATGAGAAGCAAAAAGAGTTCACACTACTATAATTAAAGAACTACTGAACTAATATTAGCTTCAGCTCTCTGTCGCTATGCTAATAACAAACATATGGTTGTCTGTCAGCTCTGTTTAAACACACAACTAGCATGCACATCTCAACATGAAACTAATTCACTCATCATTAAAGACAGGCTTTTTCTACTGAAGCTACAAGGTGATAAAAGAGCTGGAACTGAAACACTCACTGTGCTCTTTACTACTAATTTAGTCTGACAGTGTTCCAGCTCGAATAAATACTTTTTCTGAAACGTTCTCTACTTTTCAGTGTGGGTGGATGTTCTCACCTGTCGGGGCTGAACGCCAGCAGGAACGTTGACCGAGGGCTGTCCGGCAGCTCCACTTTCTGTCAGGGACACAAACACGTTTATACTCAGTTAAGTAGTAGTTATAGAGAAACAAGAGACAGTATTATCAAAAACCAGGTGAACTGCATGGTCAATAATATTCAACACTAGAGCTGTCTCCTGATTCGATACTATCACGATACTTGGATGCCAATTCGATATGTATTGTGATTTTTAAGTATTGCGATTCAATGTTATGATTTATTGTGATTTTTGTTAACTTTTTTAACACTAGACCATGGGAAAAAAATTAATCATACACTTCTAGGGACTTTTACTTTGGATACATCCTGATACAAGTTTCCTGTGTGGGAGTAAAAAATAATTACCACTCACATCACACACAGCCACTCAGTCAGTCAGTCAGTCAGTCAGTCAGTCAGTCAGTCAGTCAGTCAGTCAGTCACACATCATCAATGACTCGATCAAAACATCCCAGCTTAGTATCACATCATGAACTGGTCTTCATGTGAGCCCTGCAGCCTGGACTCACACACTGGACTTTTATTCTGAACAGGCCTCAGTGGGCAACATGTGAATAGTGTCGTGGTCTGACCCGGCTTCAGAGGTACATACACAATAAGACCAGTGTTGGTGCAGAGAGAGAGCGAGAGAGGGGACGAACTGTTGGTTCAGAGTCTGGCTCATTTTGGTCTGAAATACACCGACGACAGAGCTCAAGTTAACAACACTGAAGTGAGACATAATGTGTTGCACTTTGAACAACATTAGCTTGTGATGAAGAGAAAGGACGGCCATTGTTGGCAGAAGTAGGACGCCGTATCACTGACTACGTTTACATACAATAAATATTTTTTTTTCTTCCCCTTATTCAGAAAACGACAATATTCCTACTAAGGATGTCACAAGAAACGATACTTCAGTACAAAGACGATGCCAAGATTGTGAAAACTAGGGGTGGGAAAAAAATATTTTTATTATTCTAGGGCTGTCTTAGTTAACGTGATAATGCAAATTTGTTTTAACGCCACCAATTTCACGTCACACTAGCTTGTTGTGAGGAGGTCAAATAACGCTCCAAACTTACACAAAATTCTGGCGAGGAAAAACTGTCATGTCCATCTTCAAAGGGGTCCCTTGACTTCTAACCTCCAGATATGTTCTATGGGTACCCACGAGTCTCCCCATGAGTCATGTTTTGTGTTGTTAATTGATTTCCAATAATAAATATATACATACATTTGCATAAAGCAAGCATATTTGTCCACTCCAATGTTGATAAGAGTTTTAAATACTTGATAAATCTCCCTTTAAAAGGTACATTTTAAACAGATAAAAAATGTGTGATTAATTGAGATTAACTCTTTTAATTGATTGACAGCCCTAGTTTTTATAAAATGAATTCTGCAGCCTGTTTTTTATCTGACAGAGCACGCTGTTACGTTGCTCTCGTGCTGAATTTAAAGCATTTTGCAGGACATTCCTTTATTCATCCACACAGTTAGCATGAATGAAAAGTGAAAATATAAGGAGACTGTTGGTCAGCTTATTAGTGGTTAAATTGGTTTTTACAGCATTTCCTAGTTTATCAAACTGATTTTCTTTTCTTTTTGCAGTACAGCTGAAGATTGGGATATTATATTTATTAAAATTATCATAGAAGGTGGAATCTCTCTCTCTGCGTTTAGCTGCTGCAGTCTTTACATTACTCTGACATCATTCAGTTCAGATTTGAGTTGAAGACGTTTCAGGTCCGACAGTAAGGTTGTCGTAGGGACTTTTACATAAAAGTGTCTTGTGTGCTCATTTACACATGAGACTGGCATGTTAAACTACCATGATATTAACGTGCAGGCTCTGAAAGGGCCTAAAGATTACTTCTAGTGATCTCAACACATTTGAATGAATACTAGAATAACATGATCGAATATTAAAGTAGTAACTGATGTTATTTTCATACCTGACTCTGCCATTTCATCCAGCGGACTTTCTCCTCCACCAGCAGCTGCAGGAGCCTCTGCGAGCCGAAGGTCTGAGAGCCTCGCTCCCGGCTGGACAGGATCCGGACCGAGTTCCGCTGACGGGACGCCATGTTGCTACAGGTGGCCTTGGCTGATTGGCTGCTCACTCCCACTGCTGCCAGTCCGTCGCCATGCAGAGTCTAGGCTGAGAGAGAGTGGTTCAGTGTGAATACATATGAGAGGAAGTTGGCCACGGTGTCATGAGCGCGGGTCAAGTTGCTTAATAAACCCAACACAAACACAAACAGATGAGAAAACTCAGTTAAAGGAAATCTAGTTTATCTGACAGTGTGATGCTGTAATAAGTTCATTTAAGGATGTCAAACCATATTCAGATATCTCTGGACAGACTTCACTCTGTGTCAGTCAAACTCTCTGAGTTTAACACAAAGACAAGATTTGAATATTAAGACTAAGATTTAAAATCAAATCAGTCAAAACTAAGGAATTAATTTTGTTTTGATTTGATTGGCATTAGTAGTTTTAATGTATGTAGGAGCTATTTATTTGAATAAGTAGTATTGTTTGATTTATTATTCTAGATGTTTACTTTATTTAGATATCATTTTTGATAGTGTTTTCTTTTGCTAGTTATTTGTTTAGTATATTTAGTTTTTTGCGTAATTAGTATTTTGTTTTCTTTTGTTTATGAATTGGGTAAAACTGTGGGCATCCGTGGTTATATAGGCAGGTAGGACCAGCATGCACCTGGGTGGGCTTATGGTTTTTCACCAGAACAAGAGAGGCAGCAACATCCATGTTTTCTTTGTGCTTCGTTTGTTTGCTTTGGATAAATAAACCATTAGAAACACATACATTTTGCATGGACAATGGACTATTTTGCCTGCGTAAACCACATCATACCCATGATGCATCAGTGGCCCTTTGATTTAAGTTTGATTTTGATTTCCAACAAATGGCCACTACAATGTATTATAAGCTGTTTAGAGCTAGTGTAAGGAGGTTAAACAGGTCATAATTCTATTCATCTATTTTATATTGCTGTGAAAACATCGCCTTCAAACAACTGGATTTGTTCAAGTTTCTCACCAAAAACTACATTTTACTAGATTACATTTGAACGCATCATGATAACGTTAGAATTTCGCCCAGTACTAATTTTTACTGAATAGAACCAGAACATGAGAACCATAATGCAACTCAATGGAACCTCTGTTAACGTTAGCTGTTAACTCTGTTATTTAGCTAAGCAGGACTGTGCTGCGCTGGGATGATTCACCTATCTCCCGATTCAATACTATCACGATACTTGGGTGCTGAGTCAACACCTTATTTTGAAAACCGGACGTAGTCACGCGTGTTATTTCCTCTAACTTGTTCAAGGTGGTCTCTAGCTCTCCCGTCAGCTCCGTTCTCTTTATACATCCATGGTCAGCTCCATCGGGGCCGTTTGAATGCATTTAACATAAATGTCAGTATATGGGTGATATACAGTTGTAGCGTCGGCCCATTTGACCACGGAGATAAGAGTGGCGACCGGTTTGACCGCACGCTACCGCGATACGATAACATTTCCTGTCCATTACAGAGTTAGCATGCAGCTTTAGCCATGATGTCTAGCTCTGCTTTTCCTGCAATGTGTGAAACCTAAAGTGTTTCCATACTTTACTGGATGTGTAGAGTTTACCACTTTGGATTTAACATGGGAGGGTGCAGGTCGTATCCACGCAGACCCTCCGCCGTTTTCTACTTTCTCGTTTCAGCTCGCTGTGGTTTGTTTCGGTTGACGGATACGGAACGGATATGACGTCAGTTTACTCAGACAACAACAATACAAGCGGTAACTTCCTTCTACCTCCACAAATGAAGCAAATATATCGATTCTGGCATTAAAAAACATATTTCAACATCGTAAGAAAAAGAAAAATTGCGATACATAAGTGAATCATTCCCCCCCCCCCACCCCTATTAACTAGCTCTCCTCCTGCCGATTTCAACACACATTTATTGATTAGCGGCACAACAAACCCATCAGAGACTCAGTGAAAAGTGTTCCTGTGATCTCCATTAGAGAGATAAGATAACTGAATGTTGGTCAGCCAGTTAAATTCACTGTAAAGCTGAATATACTGCAGCCAACGCCTCCCACTGATGGAAACATGTCCTGTTTCCCAAATGTGATTCACACCTTGATGCTGGAACAGAAGGCACACTGGGAGGAGGGCTGTACTTATTTCAGCCTTTAGTTACAAGCAAATGATGAAAACTAAACCTAATAAGATTTGATATGATAGATAAGATGAATTTTAGGGCTATCTAACAATTATTTTCACTATCCATTGATCTGCAGATTATATTCTCATTTAGATTTATTGTTTAATGTCCAAAATGCCATCACAGTTTCTCAGAGCACAAGGTGACGCCTTCAAATGCCATGCCTTCAAACTCAAAGATATTCAAGTTACTATAATGTAAAATAAGGAAAAACAGCTAATCATTACAGCTAACAATTACTCAAACAAACAATCACTTAGCAAAATAGTGGCAGATTAATCAATTAATCGATCAGAAGAAAGTTATCTATTCCTTTCAGCTCGTCTCTGCTATCAAACCTCGTCTCTAGTCAACATTAAGAGATTATTTTTGTCTGTTTACATCTGTTTAAAATCCTGTATGTCTTGGTTCAGGTGTGATTTCTCTTCATTTGGTTTAAACTTGACATCATTAGGCAATTAATCGATTAGTCAAACAATAGGAAAATAATCAAGTATTTTTAAAATGGACTAATCGTTTTAGTCATTTTCAAGCAAAAAATATTGAAAAAGTCTGCCCAGGCAGGTTTGTGTTCTTCACAGATATTCTTCACTGAGTTTTGGATCATTTCTTCAGTTTGGCTGCTGCCAAAAATCCCAGCATGCAACGCTGCAGAGATCAGATATGAACCCTCACAAAGGGAGAGCTGAATCTCCGAAGTTATGATTCTAAAGAGCTGCAACAAACACTAGAGCTGGGACGATTCACCTATCTGATTCCATACTATCACGATACTTGGGTGCTTATTCGATATGTATTGCGATTTTTAAGTATTGTTATTCTATATTAGGATTAATTGCTGTTTTTGTTAACTTTTTTTAACACTAGACCATGGGAAAAAGTTGAATCATACACTTCTAGGGACTTTTACTTTAGAAAATCTCTAAATTAATCCAGTAAAAATGTTTGATTTTCAGCATGTATGTAGTCAGAGATGTCCTGAAGTCTAATATATCAGTCATTGTCAGGAAGTATTTATTACATTTATTATCATTTTTATCATAAATATCTAGTGTTAATTTTGTGAAAATATATCAGAGACTCTGCAAACAAATTGTTTTGTAAAAAATTATGCAAAAAATTAATGTGAGGCAGTTATTCCAGTCCGCAATATTAGCATTAATAAACAGATGTAGTCAGATCAACAGCACCATGCTCCAGAGAGAGCACATTATCATTGCTACTCTATGACACAACACATCACAAACTGAATTTAGATTGAGCAGTGTCATTTAATGTCAACGTGTCTGTTATGGTCTGAATTTTAGAGAAGAAAACATGGGAGGCGAAGCAGCGCAAGTTAACGAGGAACAATCTGTCAACAGCCTCCATCAGGCCGTCCTTGATCCCACCTGCTCCAGTGCTCACACTGCTCGCTTCCCACTGGGAATGTGTGGAATATTTTGGAACAGTATGAATGTGGAGGGGAGTGGGGCTGAGAGCAAAGAGGAGTTCAATCAACTCTCACTAGTTTAAATAAAGCACAACAAGAATGTCAATTCAACTAGAGTTTACTTTAGGGCTGCAACTTATCGATTCATCTGTTTCATTCATTTAATAACTGTCTGGGTGACAAGATGTCTGGTTTTGTTTGGTCAACAGTTTATTATGATATTAAACAGAAAAAAAGACAAAACGCTCACAGTGGAGATGCTGGAAACAGCAAATGTTTGTTTGTAAATGATTTAAACTATGAATTATCAAAACCAGGGCTGTGTATTTGCAAGAATCTGACGATACTATACGTATCGTGATTCAGGGGTTACAATTCAATATATTGCGATACTGTAAGCAAGGCGATATATTGCGATTAGGAAACTGTCATAGTATAAATAACACACCACCATATGAATAAAATCTGAGTAAAAAAATGCTTTTTTTATGCAATCAGAACAGTGGAATCTGCATTTGCATTTAACACAGTCCCTGTAACGTCCAACATCACAGCACCACTTTGAGATGACGCATATCTTTGCAAATAAAATAGTATTGACTGAGTTAATCTTTGCATGTACACTATTTATTAAAAATCAATAGTTTTTGAGAATCAATACAGCATCACAAATCATAATATTACAATATTTGATTTTTCAATATTCTCATACACCCGAAAGAAAGTCAGTTGACTAGGGGTGGAACGGTACACAAAATTCACGGTTCGGTATGTACCTCGGTTTTCATGTTTTCAGTGAAACAAAGAACGCCGTTTAATTAATATATTCTTTTACTTTTATTTAAAAAATGTAAACATTCAACAGTGGCTCATTGGCCATAATTCTTACTGTAAACATTTAAGGCACTCAAATATTGGCATATTGGCAATAAGAAAAAAATAAATAACAGAAATAAATATGTTATAATGTAAAATTGTGCTGATTTATACAAGGCAGGCACAACAGACTAAAATGCATACGTGAAGTAGGGCTGCACAATTAATCGAATATTAATCGCGATCACAATTTTGGCTTCTCACAATTATATGAACATGATCGCCTGAGATATTGACATTTAAAATGCACGTTCTGCTCATAGAAAACTCTGCTCAAATCACACGCTTCCTAAACTAACAGCCAGCCGGTGATCCAGATGTTTTGGCTTCACTTTTGGGGATAGATATTATCTATACAACCAATGTGTTTATGTTTAAATTGAGAACATAAAATGATTTATCTAGCTTCTTAATGTTGCTAATTTTGCTCATAAAGTGCACCACATTGAAGCATTTAACTTTAAAATGTAGCTAACAAAAGGGTAAGGTGAATATTCCTGTATTTTTTTCATAGTGCTGACAGAAAGTATTGCAATGTTAGTTTTTTCGAACATCGTGCAGCCCAAAATGTACATTAACAGGAATGTAGCACAGCATGGAAGTGACAACAGCGCTCTGTTTATTTTAATGTGAAAGTGCAATAAAAATGTTGTCGCAAGATTGTCAAAGAATAATCGTGATAAATAATCATGATATCAATATTGATCAAAATAATCGTGATTAGCATTTTTGCCATAATCGTGCTGCCCTACTGGGTATTAGTACTTTTACAATAACAAATTATTTTTACAGTGTGGTATTAGTACTTTTACTGTAACAGAGTATTTTACAGTATGTATTAGTACTTTTACTATAGAATAGTATTTTTACAGTGTGGTATTAGTATTTTTACTATAACATAGTGTTTTACAGTGTGGTATTACCACTTTTACTGTAACAGGGTATGTTTCTAGTGTGGTATTAGTACTATTACTGTAACAGAGTATTTTTACAGTGTGTATTAGTACTTTTACTATAACAGTGTTTTACAGTGTGGTATTAGTACTTTTACTATAACATAGTGTTTTACAGTGTGGTATTAGTACTTTTACTATAACATAGTGTTTTACAGTGTGGTATTAGTACTTTTACTGTAACAGGGTATTTTTATCGTGTGATTTAGTACTTTTACTTAAGTAAAGGATCTGAATAACGTTACTTTCTCCATCTCTGCCTTCGAATACCAATATTCAATGCTAATAATAATTCTCCCTGACCCTTACTAAAATCAATGGGCAGCTCATTAATATAATATCTAACTTGATTTAGCTGTGTTAAAAGTCTGACCTGTGTTTGATTAATTGCACGTAAAAAGACACATAAGCCATTTCAGATACCACACAATCCAAAATAAACACAGTCTCAGTTGTATATCCCATTAACACTAATAATGTGTTCCTGTGGCAGCAGTTTTTATAATGTTAGCTGAATGTGTGCTTTTAATTAGCTTCACAGTTAGCTCTCTGGCTAACATGACACCCAGCTAAACGTTAGTTTTAACAGTAAACAACCACCTAAACAGGGTATTTTTATAGTGTGATGTTAGTACTTTTACTGCAACAAGGTATTTTTACAGTGTAATGTTAGTACCTTTACTATAACATAGTTGTTTAACAGTGTGGTATTAGTACTTTAACTGTAACAAGGTATGTTTACAGTGTAATGTTCGTACTTTTACTATAACATAGTTGTTTAACAGTGTGGTATTAGTACTTTCATTATAACATTGTGTATTACAGTGTGGTATTACTACTTCTACTGTAACAGGGTATTTTTAAACAGTGGTATTAGTACTTTAACTTAAGTAAAGGATCTGAATAACGTTACTTTCTCCATCTCTGCCTTCTAATACCAATATTCAATGCTAATAATAATTCTCCCTGACCCTTACTAAGATCAATGGGCAGCTCATTAATATGATATCTAACTTGATTTAGCTGAATGTGTGCTTTTAGTTAGCTTCACAGTTAGCTCTCTGGCTAACATGACAGCCAGCTAAACGTTAGTTTTAACAGTAAACAACCTAAACAGGGCACTGTAGGCGGTGTTAGCTCGCCTTTAAAACAACCAGGCAGCTAACACAGGAGCTAACGTTAAATTAGCCCTTCCCGGATATAGATAGCTTTAGTTACCAAGCCAACCACAAATGGGGGAAATGAAAAAACGACTTTATCTAGGAGGTTTAATAAGATTGGCGTTAACTTCCAACCATAAACACATTATAAACGTTCATATACTGATATAAAAGAGTAAATAACTGTGTGGCCTACCTTCCTTTATGGACTCGCTCCTCGGCTGTGCCATCATAGGCGTTGCTAACAGGCTAGCAGTAGCAATGCTAAGCTAGTTAGCTAGTTAGCTAGCTCGGCCATAAAACGGTAAAATGTGACCGCGGTGAAAAACGAGCTCTCACCGGGGATTTACGGTTACTCTAACGAACCGTGTCCATCTAATTACATGGACAGCATTCTTATTAATCCTAGGGAGAAGGAGAAAAGATGTTTTCTAAGGCATTGGTCCAAATGTTTCACTAGCTGCCCGACGAGAAGCTGCTACTGCGTAACTAGCTAGCTGCTAGGAGCTAGCCACATACACACACACACACACAGGCTTATCAACAGAGCGACGATCACAACTAATCGAACGCAACCACTTCATTCAACACATTTCTATGCTGTTATCCAGTAACGAAACTACAAATATATGTTCTGACTACTTCTAGAAATATTGTAATATTATAATATAATGTTTTTATTATAATATAATATTATTATTATAATTATTTTGAGATATTAATACATTTAAATCCACTGGGTGGGAAACACCATAATAACAGGACAGATAATAAAGCACTATATTCAGTTTTAACAGTCTCTTCTGAACTATACTCATTTTTAACAGTCTCTTCTGCACTATACTCATTTTTAACAGTCTCTTCTGCACTATACTCACTTTCTAACAGTCTCTTCTGCACTATATTCACTTTTTTAATAGTCCTGTATCACAGTTGTTACCGTATGCTATATTCAGTTTTAACAGTCTCTTCTGCATTATATTCCCTTTTTTTGATAGTCGTGTATCAGAGCGGTTACCCTGCACTATATTCAGTTTTAACAGTTTTTTTCATCTCCTTGTATTTTTATATCTATATCTTAAAATATACCAGATATAAAAATACAAGGAGATGAAGAAAAAATGAAAATGAAAATAGTGCAGGGTAACAGCTTTGATACACGACTATTAAAAAAGTGCAGAATCCGCTGACTATTAAAAAAGTACAGAATCTGCTGTAATCCAGTAACGAAACAAAATATATGTTCTGACTACTTCTAGAAATATTGTTATATTATATATTATTATAATTATTTTGAGATACTAATACATTTAAATCCACTGGGATGGAAACACTATAATAACAGGACAGATAATAATGCACTATATTCATTTTTAACAGTCTCTTCTGCACTATATTCACTTTTTAACAGTCTCTTCTGCACTATATTCACTTTTTTAATAGTCCTGTAACACAGCTGTTACCCTGCACTATATTCAATTTTAATAGTTTTTCTTCATCTCCTTGTTTTTTTATATCTGGTATATTTTTTGTACTTTGCACTACTAACTTTTTTACTGCCTTTTTACTAACGTGTTTTGCACTATGCAACTGTGATGCTGGAAACTTGAATTTCCCTCATGATCAATAAAGTTACTATCTATCTATATCCATCTATCTATCTATCTATCTATAGATCTAATTTGTGCCAGAAAGAGGCTACTCTTGCATCGACTAGAAACCCTGGAAGTAGTTGCTTTTATCAAGCTGTCAATTTTTTTTATTATATTGAAGAATTAATGATAAGATTTCCTTTATTATTTTGAATCATGAAGTAGTGGTAATTTATTTCGGTCCCTATTAACAATTTTACAAAAAAAAAATTACAATAAGAATTAATTAAATCATTATAATACTATAATTATTTTGAGATATGAATACATTTAAATCCACTGGGTAGGAAACACCATAATTTGTGCCAGCAAGAGGCTACTCTTAAATCGACTAGAAACCCTGGAAGTAGTTGCCTTTATCAAGCTGTCAATTTTTTTATTTTATTGAAGAAATAATGATAAGGTTTCCTTTATTATTTTTAATTATTTAGTAGTATCAGAAGTAGTAGTGATTTATTTCGGTCCCTATTAACTATTTTACAAAAAGAATGCAAATAAAAATAAATAAATTACAATAAGAATTAATTAAATCAGAATCAGTTTTATCGGCCAGGTATGTATACATATACCAGGAATTTGATTCATTTTGATATATTTTTGCTGTCATTGTACATACACAGAAATAGAAATACAGCTACAAACCAGAACAAACATAAACATTCATAAACATTTAGCTATTATGTATAACATACCAATGAACAAAATGTATCTTAAAGGGAGATTTGTCAAGTATTTAATACTCTTATCAACATCGGAGTGGGCAAATATGCTGCTCTATGCAAAAGTATGTATATATTTATTATTGGAAATCAATTAACAACACAAAACAATGACAAATATTGTCCAGAAACCCTCACAGGTGCTGCATTTAGCATAAAAAATATGCTAAAATCATAACATAGCAAACTGCAGCCCAACAGGCAACTATATATATATATATACTGTATATATATATATATATATATATATATATATATACTGTATATGTAAGTTATACTGCGTTTTGAATTGAATCTTGAATACTTTGTGAAGGTGTACAGTTTTTATTGCTCTCATCAGCTGCTGTGCTCGGATGAGTTTGCTGCTTTCTGCAAACAGTCAGAACCTATTAAGACCAGTACATTCACTCAAGTACTGTTTCCAAGTGTTGTTGTTGTTTTATATACTGTATATATATATATGTATATATATATATATACATATATATATATATACATACGTATACTTTTTATATATACTTATTCTGTACACAGCAGTTAAAGGTTTATGTTTGTTCAGCTTTGTTGTCCTTGTTTTAAGCTGTATGTCTGTTTCTGTGGAAGTACATTGAGGGCAACAAAAAAATTCCTTGGGTGTGTTCACTTGGCGAATAAAGCTGATTCTGACACTGTACTTAGCACAATAATGAGGTATTTGTGTTGTATTTTACCTGAGTATTTCCACTTTATACTTCTACTCTACTACATCTCGGAGAGAAATATTGTATTTTTTACTGCACTACATTTATCTGACAGCTGCAGTAAGTGGTTCACAGACGTCTGAAAAGGTTCTTTCCTGTAGAGGTTTGCAGTTTTCCTGCAGTGATGCTGACGGATGTTCTCTCTCTCTCACACACACACACACACACACACACACACACACACACACACACACTCTGACAGAGACACCTGCACAGGTGATGTCAGCAGGATGACAGGTGTGAACATACTGCAGGTGCATTTCAGCTTTTATTGCTCTCATCTGCTGCTGTGCTCAGATGAGTTTGCTGCTTTCTGCAAACAGTCAGAACCTATTAAGACCAGTACATTCACTCAAGTACTGTTTCCAAGTTTTGTTGTTGTTTTATATACTGTGTGTATATATATATATACACACACATATATTTTGTATATATACTTATTCTGTACATAGCAGTTAAAGGTTTAAGTTTGTTCAGCTTTGTTGTCCTTGTTTTTAGTTGTATGTCTGTTTCTGTACAGACATACAACTACATTGAGGGCAACAAATTATTGTATTGTATTTTACCTGAGTATTTCCACTTTATACTTCTACTCCACTACACCTCAGAGAAATATTGTATTTTTTACTGCACTACATTTATCTGACAGCTGCAGTAAGTGGTTATTTCTCAGATTAAGATTTTAAATGAAACAGATACAATCAGTTTATAAAAAGATAAAATCTTGAGATGCCCCTGAATTGTTGTCAGTTATACCAAAGAGACATTTCCCCTCTAAACTTCTCACATGGCTTCATTTAGGAAACTGTTTAAATTATCCAACATTTAACAAGAAAAATTGAACAGTTGTTGACCCTCCGTCTGACATGTCTTATGTTTATAAACCATTACAATATCACACAGAAATGCTTTCCCGTTGAGATGCACTCTGGGAAATGTAGGACATTACAAAGCACATGTAGACGAGAGTTCAAAGTAACATCAGCTGAACTGTGATGGATGTCAAAGATCAGTGAAGAGATCAGAGGGAATTCATTAATCATCATTTATTACCTGATTAATTCTCTACATTCAGACAGAAATGAGTCATCACAACATCTACGCAGGTACTTTATATATATATTTATATATATATTTATGTAAAACCACACCAGTCCACACATACAGTATGGCTCTTCTTTACTGTCCAGCAAACAGGCAGGAAACACAACGCAGACGGTCGTCATGGAGCTGCTGGGAGACATAAACACACACGGTATAAACACACACACACACACACACACACACACACACACACACACACGCACACACACACACACTCACACACACAGCAGGTGACCTCCTCAGAAGTTCTCCTTGTAGAAGTGGAAGCCGAAGCGTTCACACTGAGCTTTGATGACTTTAGCCAGAGCAGGAGAGCCGCAGTAAAACACGTGGACTTTCCCTTTATTCTCCTCCGACACCTTCTGGAACACCTGGCACACACACACACACACGCACACACACACCTGGTTCATTAGAGCCAGCTGACTGGAAACTGAACATTGACATACAGTAGTCATATATGTACATATTTATATGTATTAATAAAATATACCCCTTCTTTACCCCCTTAAAACGCCGACGGCCCGGCGGCTATTCGTCTTTCGGAGGTTGTAGTGGGCAGAGTTTGGAAACTAGAGTGAAGACACTAATATCATACGAAACTAGAAAAACCTAATGAATCCATTGGTACCATGTATGTCATACTAGCTTGTCGTGAAGTAGGTTAAATAACGCTATGAGGGGCTAACATTTTAACAAGGAAAAACTGTCATGGCCATTTTCAAAAGGGTCCCTTGACCTCTGACAAACTAGTGACCTAGAGTGTTCAGAGGATGGATGAGTTTCCTATCTAGATTGACAATAAGGGGGTTTCTGAGCAGTTTACACAACAGAAGTGCTCACCATTCAATCGCCGAAAAATGCAATTCTTGCAGAAATCTCCAAATGTCAAAAGTTTTTGATCCCAAATCACAGCATGGCTTTTTCTATGGTGTTCCTCGAGGTCTTGGTGTCTTAATGTGGTATTTAGGAGGGTTTATTGATCATTTTTATCAATTCTTCAGTGGTAAGAAATGGTTAAATTTAGCACCAAATCTGTGTAACAAATGGTATCAACCCAAAAATTACTGCAACAACTTATGAGACATAATAGAGCATGGGGATGACCATCATATACTTCTATCATCATGTTCTAAACCCTTATACACTTTTCAAATTAATTTTAATTATTTAATTTATGTTTATTTCTGTTATAAGACTAGAAGAACTTGACACACAGTACTGAGCTGCATCTCAGATTAATCTTCAAGTTCCCAGATTTCAGATGATGCACACCACTTCTACGTGACATCTATTGTTGACCGGCTATCTCCCCCTAAAGACCTCCTGTACCCCCCTAAAAAAGACTTAACAGGTCTATTGTGGGTCTCAGAAGGTTAATCAATAATGAAAACAATCATTAACAGCAGCAACTTATATGATGTATATGGACAGTTACATATTGATACTCTCCTTTTTAATTATGTTTAATACATTAACTGTCCTCACCTTCCCCCACTCAGGGCGTCCAGGTTGGGTTCTGGTCCTCAGTCCGGTGATGGAGTCTCTCTTCTCCTTCTTGGCCAGCAGGTCCAGTGCCATCTGCAGGCCGATGGCCTTCATGTCGTTCTTACTGAGCGCTGACGTCATGTACATGTGCATCTCCAGGAAGCGTCCTGACACACAGCAGAGGGTCAACACAGGTTACATTTCTGTCTGAACATGATCAGGATTATCTTTCTACATGGTGTTCTCTATAGCGCGGCAGCTCAACATAACAATTGTGCAAAAGCAACAAATGTGGCACAGATGTAGGTTTATATGTTATGAAAAGATATAGATATCAGGGCGCTGCAAATCTGGGCCCTGAGGGCCGTGGCAGCCATTTTCCAAAATGCCCTAAAATATCCTAGACTAGAGGTTTAAACTGGGGTTATGTTCATCTGATATTCCAGTAGTGCTAACCCTAGAGTAACCTTCTGTTTCTGCTTTGTTAAAGCAACACGTTGCAGCTGTTAATTCCAACTGTTCTCGGCTGCATTATTGTGACGTTGACACTGAAACAGGAAACTGTTCCTGTTTAAATCTGCAGCTTCCAGTTTCTTTCACCAGTGACTGCTGATTTCTTCTGTTCTGATTGAACTGGTGCTCAGAGGGATCAACGTCTCTTTCAGTGGTTAGTCTGGTTGAAATATTGGACGGCGTTTTGTTCTCCATCTATTAAACTAAATAACATCTATTAGTAAAGAGGACTTTTCTACAAGCTGAAAGCATCAAAGACCATTCAGACAAATGTAAAAAATATCAGAAAATTATTTGTAAATTATGTGAACAAATATTCGAAAAAACATGTGTAAATTATGTGAAAACTAAAGTAAATAACATGAGTTAGTAAAAAGGACGTTGTACCATTCAGACATATAGAGTCGCCCTCTCACACATCTGACTGCAGCAGATTACTAACAGTAGGTTTGCCCGACTGTGTGACTGAAGCCTGATGTATAAAGCAACATTCAATAATGCTTTGACTCTGACAGGTAGTTTTACTGAGGACTAGAACAGAAACTCTTCAGCCCTTATATATATATATATATATATACACACTATATATTACATTTTAAAGTTACAACCTCAGATCAAAATCAAAAGCACCACCAGTTTCTGCTTCATGAGTCACTTTAATTTTCCAGTTGAAGCTTTAATCTCATTTTTAATGATGAATTACAGTGAACACATGATGTGAAATAAAATCTCTTTAACACTTTACATCAATAAACAAATCAATGCCATGACAACCAACATCATCATCAGGACAACACAGTCACATGTTCCTCAATGACTAAGAGAAGAAAATTCAGTACGTCTTGAAATATACTGATTGATGTTCATCTTCATCATCATCATCATCATCATCATCATCATCATCATCATCTATTTCTGTTGTCCTACAGTCACAGAGACCTTCACTGGTAAAACCTTCAGTGGGAGTTCATCATCATCATAAGTGGTAATATATGGAAACATCCTCTCAGTGAAAGTGTGTGTGAAGGTGTGTATGTGTGTGTTAGTATCAGGATCAGAGAACGACAGCTTTCCTTTGTTCCAGTCCAGATTCACTCTGATCCTCTGGAGCTTCTTCTGGACTACGAGATTAGTGAATGTACCTGGTGGGGAGATTGCTCTGTATTCACCATCCAAGAACCATATTCTCCATAATCCAGACTCTATGTATCCCTTCCTCTGGACAGACTCTGCTAACACACCCAGTTCCCAGTATGTACTGTCTCCAACCTGGACGTCCCAGCTGTGAGTCCCTGAGTTAAAGCCCTCAGAGCCCAGGACAGAGTAGTAACCATCAGACCTATCTGGATTATCAGGAAGCTGCTGTCCCTCTCCTGGTCTCACACTGGTCAGATCTTCAGACAGGATGAGTTCTGGATCAGCAGTGTTTGGGTCCAGAATCACAGGAGTGTAGGAGACCATGTCCTTCATCTTGTTCCAGATGTTGAAGGTCAGGTTGCCCAGATGTTTGGCCTGGTCTATCAGAGCTCCTGAGAGCAGCTGTGGATCCTCCAGCAGATCCTCCAGTCGCTGCTGGACTCTTTGCGCTGCAGCCTTGTAGTTGAGCAGGAATGAGACGTCTTCAGCTCTCAGCTCGTCCTCTGTGGCTCTGACTGTGTCTGAAAGAGCTGCTATCTCTCTGCTCACAGCCTCCACCTTCTCCTTCATCATCTGACTCTTCTGCTCCTCTTCCTCTCTCAGTGCAGCCATCCTGGCCTCCTCTTCCTCTTCTAGAAACTGGTGAAGCTTCTTAAACTGCTCCTTAATCTGCCTCTCTGTGTGTCGGGCCTGGACCTTCATGTGTTCTGCTGTTTGATCAAACTTCACTTTAACTTCTTCAAAAACCTTTAACTTCTCCTTTAAGGGCTCCAGAGTTTCCTGAAGTTCCTTCTTGTGTTGTCGTGCAGCTTCATCGATGGGTCTGAATCTGTGGTTTGTGTGTTTTTCTGAATCTCTGCAGATGTGACACACCGGCTGCTGATGGTCCAGACAGAAGAGTTTGAGTTTCTCAGAGTGCAGACTGCAGAGAGCCTCTGAAGATCTCTGAGCTCTCTCCTGTAAGAAACTCTCACACACCTTGTTTAAATCCAAATTAGGAGGTGGGAAGTCCTTTGAATGTCTTTTCTTACAAAGTGGACACTCTTGGACGTGTTTCTCTGTCCACCAGCTCTGCAGACAGACTTTACAGAAGCTGTGGCTACATGACAGGATGACAGGATCTTTAAAGATGTCGTGGCAAACAGAACAGCAGAGATCGTCCTCTAATCTGGAAGCCATTTAGTCTCTGAGTGAAGCTGAAAACACAGCAGGCAGACGGCTCAGCCACTCCCTGTTCCCTGAAAGTTACTTTCACTTTGAGACTTTGTTCTTGTAAAACTCTGGTTCAGTTTGTGGATTCAGCAGCTGGTTGAAGTGGTAGTATTCCAGTATTCCCAGTATTCCCTCCTGTAGATGTCCTCTCTCAGTGGAAGTGGTGGTTTTGGTCTGAAGGTGAATCTTATTGTCCGTCTCTCAGTGTGTGTGTGTGTGTGTGTCGTCTCAGTGAGGCAGAATAACAACCTGTTTCCTGGTTTGTCTCAGGTGAGTCAGGTGATGGGCGGAGCTTCATCATTCAAGTTTGTCATGTTGAGTTTCATTCCACACTGTGTTATCCCCATTACATACTGTTAACTACTTCTGTCTTGAGTATGAAGTTCATTCACACAAGAAATGATCCAAAAATAAATCATATCAAATAATCTCATAATAATAAAATAATAATCTCAGCATTCAAACTGAAATAACCAGTTTTTTCTTCAAACTGACTGAAAATCATGAATTTGTCATGTCCTAGAAACGTCATAAAGCTGAACCTCAGGCCCCATTTACACCTGGTACAACAGAGATGATGACTGTGACCATGGCAACAGACTTGTCCGATAGGACTAGTTGTTGGTTTCCCTTAAATTGCACACCTTAGGCCTGCTACCTAAACTAAAGCTGGTATACAATGTACGATTTGAGCCCGTTTCTGGCCAGAATTTTGAGCCGCACGACTCCTTTTAGAGTCGGACCGAATTTCAGCGTCGTTTGCCGTGCAGTGTACAGGGGAGACCGAGAACCGATTAACTCCTGGCTACCGGCCATTCGTTGAATTTCTGACATGTCACAAATTTTGGTCTGCGGACCACAGGCTCTCGCACAGTTGAAGTGCGAGAGCTGAAGCAGAGCAGCCGATTCCCCAACGTCAGTACTTTTTTTCAACTTTTCTTACAGTAATCCGAGCGTAGCTATCAAGATAACAATGGACAATAGCTTACCTCCAATTCTCTCTGCAAAATGCACAAGCCATACTGGCCACGTCTTCCTCGCCACCTGAGAGTCCATACATGCTGGCGCCTCTTTTTTTTTTATATATACGTTTCAGCAGACAGGATGGCACCGCTGATCAAGGCAGCACGTTTCTGCCTTGTTAGCATTGTGACCTGTACAAACCATGGATGAATAAAGAGAACTGGATACAGCGTTGGAGGCGGGGCCCTGTTCATTACTATGAGAGTGTCTCAGTGGCGCATGAAGCCAAAATGGCTCGACTCTGACTGGAAAAGTACCCGGATCTTCTGGCGATCTTCCGCATCCATTGGGCCCATGGAGCAGGCGCAGTAGCTTCCGCTTGGTCACATGGCTCGGTCACGGGGTCACAGCCGTCGCGCTGTCGTCACGGCTTGCTGGCTTGGCCCAAATGGCATCACGTGACAGACACGGAAGTTGTGGTACCACCGTTTGGCCACTACGAAAATTTGCATCAACGACCAGCGCTCTTCCTGGGGGGTTGGTACAGACCTCTGCTGGCAAACAAACTTTACCTGCCTCGGAACTTTCAAACCAATCTTTATTGACAACTGTCAACGGCAAGAACCGTTCCCAGGTTCCAACGGGCTGTGTTTTTTCTTTGTATTTTACACGTAAATCGTGAGCTTTGGCTTTACATCACAAAATGATGTACTCGTACAGCAGGAGTAGGAATTACACAACATTTCTAAAATCGTACAGTGTATGCCCAGTTTAAGTAGGGTGAACTTGTGAGCGATGGCATCATCTGGGTTATCAAGTGGGCGCTCTCTTTCCTCAGTGTTTTGCTGATAGGCCCACGACACCTCCAGAGGGTTCAGCAATGATTCCCGGCATCCCAGGATCACCCTCTAGATGCCACCGCTCACCGGGGGGCCCAGGTGGAGTCTTTCCTCTTCATCCAGAGCCACTGACTGCCTTTTTCTGCAGCTCTGGAGAGGTCTTTGACTGCTTGCCTCGGACTCCCATCTCCCGGAGAAGCTGATGTGGATGTGGCTATGAACTCTCTGCAGTCTACCTCAACTGGTCAGAACTTTGCTTTGAGCGTCGGCTGAAAGCTCAGCGTACCTCAGTTTCTTACGCTCTTAAGCCTCCTCCACTGCATCCTCCTAGGCCACTGTAAGCTTGACAATATAAACGAGATAGAGTGAGGCTGACCATAGCACAAGGTTGTTTGATGCAATCTCAGCTGGGAAGCAGAGCCTCTGGTCTTAGTCTGCCACCATCTTCCAGTCGCGAGCTCCGCCCAGCTGCCCGGTGTCTGTCCTTGGTCTGGCCGAGTCTGGCTTGACCCTCACCGTCCCGGACAAATTTGGTTTCGGACAGTGGGATGAAGGGGGAGGAAGGGAGTTGACGCTGACTTTCCAGCACTGCTGCAAGACACCGTGACACTTGGTTGTGCCACAAGGTGTATCCGCCCTGAGTGAGGCAGGTCTTACAGCCCACTAGGATGTGTTTTAGAGTCACTGGTGTAGGACAAAGGGAGCACGTTGGGTCTTCTCCGTACCACTGGCTGAGATTCTTGGGAGATGGCAAGACATCATAGGCAGCCTTGATGGTGAAGCTTGCTCTGAATGTCTCCATTTCCCACAGCTCTTTCCAGGAGATCTTTTTCTTCTCTACTCCCTCCCATTTCATCCATTGTCCTTGCCTTGCCTGAGCCACGGCTGTTACACACCTTGTTGCTCCTCCACCATGAGCCTGCGTCTCTGAGAAATAAAGTAGTGGGAGGGTGGGAGCAGCTCGGGCTACAAATGGATCACGTGACTCAGTTAGCGTCATCTCTAGTCTTACTTTGGCGTACTTGTATTCCTCTGTGAGACTAAAGATGGGTAGCTCTAGGCCTCTGAACTGCATGCACCAGAGCTTCAACTTGCCAGGGGAGCATAGTCCTGTCGATGCTCTCAGGGCCTCTCACGGCATCCTTCCTGAACTGGTCTACTTCCTCTTTGTCCTTCAGAGCTGCATTGTACCACCGTCCTGTTCTTTAATGAAAGTATTTAATGTCATATGACTGTCCCTGTGGTCTCTCAGTGAACAGTTGTAGAGACGTCTGTACAGGCCAACCCGCTCGGCCAGTCCTCCCTCGAAGGCGTCTATGTTCAAATGAAAAGCGCAACGCGTGCAGTCGGTGTGTAGTTACAGAAATTAAAATGTGCACGATAGAGCGCCTCGCTCCAGCTTCAATATGATGAGCATAAACCCCGCTTTCGAACTGAAGGATGACTGTTGGGACGGGTGTATATATATGTGCAGGCGGAGCCTCACATACATCACCACAGGTCATCTGCTGTAAAAGGCTTGAATAGAGGTGTCTTCAGTTAAGTCACGCGAGGCGTGATATCCCATATTATGGGCCCTAACTTGGACCTGGCGCAAAGCAGCAAATAGCAGAAAATTTCTAACTTTTGAACAGTAATGTATATACATAGCTGTCAAAGTTAATAATGCGTTAATGCAAAATCATTTTAACGCCACTAATTTCTGGGCTCAATTTTGTGGAGGAAAAAATTTCATGGTCATTTTCAAAGGGGTCCCTTGACCTCTGACCTCAAGACATGTGAATGAAAATGGGTTCTATGGGTACCCACGAGTCTCCCCTTTACAGACATGCCCACTTTATGATAATCACATGCAGTTTGGGGCAAGTCATAGTCAAGTCAGCACACTGACACACTGACAGCTGTTGTTGCCTGTTGGGCTGCAGTTTGCCATGTTATGATTTGAGCATATTTTTTATGCTAAATGCAGTACCTGTGAGGGTTTCTGTACAATATTTGTCATTGTTTTGTGTTGTTAATTGATTTACAATAATACATATATACATACATTTGCATAAAGCAGCACATTTGTCCACTCCCATGTTGATAAGCGTATTAAATACTTGTCAAATCTCCCTTTAAGGTACATTTTGAACAGATAAAAAATGTGTGATTAATTTGTGATTTATCGTGATTAATCGATACATTTGATCTATATATTGATTTATATAAATAAACGTTTATTTCACTCTTTCCTACCTTCTGGCTCCTCATCAGCCTGGTCCATCTCCAGTTTAGTCAGTAAACTAACAAACCATTCAAAGGACTTCTGGTCTCTGTTGATCCAGATGAAGTCGACCTGCAGGGTCCAAAACAGACTCATGTCCCCGATCATTCACATCAAACATATTTCCTCAATCAGATCATTACACTACAACATGATATGTGCCACCAAACATCCCTGAAGACTAGTCCTCTGTGGTGGTTTCTTACTTTGCGTAATTTCATCTCGCTGTCTTTAATGTTTTCACACCAGGAGTAGTTACAGCTGGGACAGTTCTGCTTCCTCATGCGGTATCTGTAGAACACAAACACAACATCACATGAAGCTACTTTTATATATTTAACCACGTTGGGAGGAAGAGGTGTCGTGAGAAGAGGAGGTTGTGTGATGCTGTGCTGGCCTCTGAACCAGGATGTAACCTGATGGACAGAACAACAGTCTGGTATCTCACCGGTACATGATGCTTTGCAGGATGGAGGCGAATGGTGTGATGCCGATACCGGCCCCGATCAGGACGGCATGCTCAGAGGCAAAGATCTGTCTCGTAGGAGTCCCATACGGTCCGTCTACATAACACTGACACAGACAGTAAACACTCAGAATACTGCATCTGAATACTGTTAAAAACATACCCAGGTACTTAATTTCATTACATTTACAGTATTAAAGCCAAGGTGTGCAGACTTTTTACATTATAGCAGTGGTTCCCAAACTGGGGGGCGCGTGTGATTTTGAAAAAATATGTAATTACAAATATTTTGACTGATATTATAATTGCAATATGATTTGCGGTATTGGGGGGAATGATCATATTTACATTATTATTCTCATTTTCACTGAAAAACATGATTGAATTAAACATGAATGATTATGGTGTGATTTTTGTGGGGATCTGTGCCAAACAAAGATGTTTTCTTTAGTTTGTAGAATGTGATGTGTAGGCAAGAACGTCTCTGTAGCACCACAATATTTAATTTAAAATGCTATTTTGACACATTTCACCTTTAATAAATATTGCGCCTTCGAGGAGGAGGTCATATTGTGATTTCGATAACATTTTGATTAATTGTGAAGCCCTACCAAAGGGGGCCCATAGAAGTCCGCCATGATGGACTGTTTGCTAATCTGCATTATGTGAAAAACAGTAATATGAATAGAACGTCTTTTAACTCTATCATATGTGTATATATACAGTATACAGTATATATATATATATACTGTATACTGTATATATTAGGGCTGCACAATTAATCAAATATTAATCACGTTCACGATTATGGCTTCCGACAATTACATGCACATGATCGACTGCGTTATTGACGTTTAAAAATTGGTTCAGGTGAAGGAGATCCTGATTTTAAGTCTTATTTTGATGCAAATACATGTTAATTAGCAGGAATGTAGCTCAACATGGAAATGAAAGCAGTGCTTGGTTTATTTAAATGTGAATACAAATATTTTGTCCCTAAAATCGTGATAATTAATCGTGATCTCAACATTGATCAAAATAATCATGATTATCATTTCTGACATAATTGTGCAGCCCTAATACATATATATACATATATAAATATATATACATACATATATATGTATATACTGTATATACATATATATGTCCTATTTATACTTCCACGTGATATTTATCAGTGTGTTTACATCCTATATCAGATGTTAAGTTCCGGTGGCTGCTGTTGATTGTTGGTATTGTTGCATCTGTCTGTATTTGTGTTTATGTGTGTATTAATAATATTGTTCCTACACATCCTACACTAGGGGCTCTCAGTATTGCAGTCAGTTTTGGTGTATTTGTGTTTGCTCACCTTGATGTTGCAGAACCTGTGATTCTCACCAAACTTGGCAGAAACCTGCAGTTTCAACAGGAGAAGCAGTTAAAATCAGTTTGATTCAACATAACTGTGAATATACTGAGGACGCGTGTCTGGACCTCTCTGAGTGGAGGAGCCTCGCCTCGCTCTGCCGGCTCCAGCCCGTCTGGAATAGGCTCTGCTGGGCCCTGAGGTCCAGACGGCGGTGGGGCCGGGGCGGGAGCCGAGGCGGGAGCCGAGGCGGGAGCCGAGGCCACATCGCACCAGGAGCCGTTCTGACGGTACATCATCAGCTCGATGGCGTCGTCCTCATTAGAAGCTACGGCTCCATTACAGTTTGTAGAGCTGAACAACTCCTCCTGTAAAGAGGAAACACATGATGAATTATAACCTGACAGAGCGTGTGTGTGTGTGTGTGTGTGTGTGTGTGTGTGTGTGTGTTGGACCTGGGCCTTCCCCAGCTGGCGGCGGTTCCTCAGGCTGGTGGCCAGTCTCTTGGGGCTGAGCGTCTCGCTCTCTGGCTGCCTGAAGTACTCGTACAGACGGTTGGTCCACTGACCCATGGAGCGGATGTGAAGCCACAGACTGTCTGCAGGTCAAAGGTCACAGCAGTCAACGACTTTAAACTAGGGCTGTCAAAGTTGGCGCTATAATAACGCGTTAACGCAAATTAGTTTTAACGCCACTAATTTCTTTAACACATTAACGCAATTTGCCATATTTAATCTGACAGGCCGCCGATCTTTCGGATGTCATAGTGGGCTCAGTTTTAAAGCTAGAGTGAAGATACTGGTATCATATGAAACTAAAAAACCTAATGAATCCATTGGTACCAACATGTCATACTATCCTGTCAGAAAGAACACTACAAAGTTACGCTACATTTTGAGTTTTAATAATATTAATCTGTAAAGTATCTAAAGCTGCCAGATAAATGTGGTGGAGTAAAAAGTGCAGTATTTACCTCTGAGATGTAGTGGAGGAGGGGTTTGAAAATGGAAATACTCAAGTAAAGTACAAGAACCTCATAATTGTACTGAAGTGCAGTACTTTTGTAAATGTACTTAGTTACTTTCCACCTTTGTGTGTGAGGTGAGGCGTACCTGACTGCTCAGGAGGGCTGCTGATGGTGAACGGGTGCCACTCGTACTTGGCGATCACCGGGATGTTGATGTAGACGTAATCTCCAGGTTTGAAATGGAAGAACTGAGGACGTTTGATCACCAGGTGAGTCACCTGCACACACACATAGAAAATAACTACTAAAACACTATCTGATTGAGCTGTATGTTTCAACAGGGGTGTTTTTCATGACGAGGGATCGCCTTGCTTCCCAGCATTGGACGCTTGATGGGCTGCCACTAGACACTAGGCATCTGATTGGACGAACTCTTTCCCTCGTGGGCTGCTGCTCCCAGCTTTCAAACCAGAACCAACATGGCGGCTCGTTTGGAAACTTCTCTTATATTATGAAAATAGTTCACTGAAATGTGTTTCTGAAAACATTTAATGAGAGAAATAATCCATGCATCTGATGAATCTGTCTTTATTTTAGATCAACAACGGTTAGTTTAAAAGTTTCTCAGAGTTTCCAGAGGCGGCGAGTCGCGCCGGACGCCTCTGATTTGCATAAAGTAGCCGAGACCTCAACTTTATGCAAATGAAGAGCGGCCGATGTGACGTCCCGTCTCTCAAATCGCGCCGTCACGCTACCAGAATGCATTGCACAGCTGCTTACATAGACAATGAATGGGAAGCATGAAAAGGATGGAGGTTGTGGACACGAACCATAACTGATGTAATACAGACAAGCTTAAAACCAGCCTGCTGCTGTCTGAATATATAAACTGTCATGATGTGCGCTGACTGATGTGAATGTGATGACTGATCAGGTGAGTCGCTGTGTGGAGCACCTTGGACGGCAGCAGGTTGACCTCCACGATGTAAAGACCTCCCATACGAGCCACCGCGATTCCTACGATCTTCTCCAGCAGGAAGAGCAAACCAGGAGCCATGAACCACTTCCAGAAGTTGGCACAGTGAACCATCAGCAGAGACCAGACCCAGATGTAGGACAGGTGAGACCAGTAAAACACCTGGAGGACACACAGCACACAGTCTGAGAGTGGACTCTGTTAAACATCTTTAGATCATCTTTATCTCTTCCAGCCATGTAACACGGAGACGCTCAGTGTTTCACTGACAACTCCATGTGTGTTTAAGCTCTAGATCAGAGATGGGACAAACTAGGGCTGTCAATCTATTAAAATATTTAATCACAATTAATCGCAAATTAATTGCACATTTTTTATCAGTTCAAAATGTACCTTAAAGGGAGATTTGTCAAGAATTTAATACTCTTATCAACATGGGAGTGGACAAATATGCTGCTTTATGCAAATGTATGTATACATTTATTATTGAAAATCAATTAACAACACAAAACAATGACAATTAAAGCTGCAAGTAGCGATGAACGGACCCTCGCACCGCGTCTACACGTATATATGTATACATATATATATATAAAGTTGACATTTACTACACAAAGCTACAAATTTCTCTGTAAAATTCAGATTTTTAGATTAATCAGATTTTTTTTTATCTTATTTTTTTACTTATTTTTATACATTCCTTTAACAACAGATGTTAGGACCTGGACACAATTTTTATTTTTCTGTATTTACTGCAGTCAGAGGCATTAATTTAAATCCCGTGACAGATGAGATTTCAGTCTCTCTCAGTTTAGACAAACATTACTATGAAGTGTAGTCGTAGCAAATCATCTGATGTCAAAATCATGTCAGAGAAAAGATGAGAAGCTTTGTTTTGAAACAAAATTTTTAACTGAGTCATGTTGTTTTTGAAAAAGCTGAACACAACAAAATCACTTTGTACTTACAAGTAAACATGGTTTAGTGTTTCAGTATCTTTGTCCAGTATGAACAAAAGGAATGATTAGAACCTGTTGAACACCTGACTGTTGTTTTAACACCGACTTCCTCCTTTCAGCACATTTATGAACCTAACCAACATAAGGTCCATGTTGATATACCAGTGTAACGGGGTCATTATGTACCTCTGTTATCTGGTTACACTTTATTTGGATTGGAAGAACCTCCAAACTCCAGAATATGTGAACAAGTTCAGAGTCCGTCCTCCTTCATCTCTTCTTCTGTGGTACTATAAATCCCTTTTGCCCCTTCCCCGCTCCCCTTCTGTACAATACAGAGCTACAGGAATGAGTCCTAAAACCCGGAAATGAGTCAGGACTTTATCACTTCCCGTTCCCTCGTCTGGATGTCAATGGGTTTTTAGTTAGATGTCAGAAAAAAGGTCTGTGGTTGAGTTAATGTTTTGTTCTACAATACAAAATATGCCAGTAAATATCCCACTGGCGAATTTTGAAGCCGTTATGTGTCTTCAAAAAGGTGGTTGCTACAGTAACAAGTGGCTAAATGACACTCGTCCTCCTTAACAGCCTCGTGCGAGTGTCAAAAGAGAACACAAAACACTGCACAGTGAATACGATTCAAAAGTTGAATTGTAGTATATGTATGGTATACAGTCAGACACAAAGGCAGACTAACGTTATGGGTTTCATTTTACAAGATACCGGTAGATTAAAGATACAGTGTTAGCCGACCTTTTGTTAATTCAATTCAATTCAATTTATTTTTATATAGCGTCAAATCACAACAGAAGTTATCTGTTAGTATTCAGTTAGCATAACATTAGCTAGCTTATATTTGTCCAGATAATTGTGTAGTTGGTATTTGGCTTGTAGATCTTAATGTCATATACCTACCAGTTTGTGAACTGGACATCGGCCTCCAAAGATTTTAATATTTGTACCTGCTGACAGGTGTTCACTAACGCCAAAACACATCAGTGACTGTTATGGGTGGTCAGCTGTCAAGGTGCTCCTAATTCATAAGGATCAATATCCGAAACTAACTTCAATTTTGTAATATATCGCCCCTTTATACATTTCTGATGATGAACAATTGACAGATGACAGATGATTAAACCCGTGACAGATAATAATAGTCTACCGTAGCTCCGTACGTTACCCTCTAAAAATGGCGGCGCGCCCCAGAATGCTTCCCTATTAAGCTAACTTCGGTTCTGTATAATGTATTGGTTTGAGTAGGAGCTGGAGCGGGCAGGAGATTTAACATGGATGTTCTGTTTCCCTGTGTGTTTATCAGAATTAACAGCCATAAAGAGATCCTGTTGTCACGGCATCTTTACTATCTGACCAACACAACACAGAAGTCCACCGGTCACACCAGTATAACCCATCACCAGCCTGTTGACTCCTCCAGACCAACAGAGGTGACGGGGCTCTGCAGCGAGAAACGTTATCGTCTCTGACCAAAACTCCGGTGTCTCCCCTGTTCCCTCCGGCCACGGTCGGGAGGCTGAAGCAGGAAAAGCCAACACTAGGATCAGCATTGATTCATGGAGAGACCTCCGTCTGATCAGCTAACATTACTGACAAGCAGCTGAAATATAGAGTGATATTGTGGTTTTAGCTGACGTGTGTTGCCTCACTGCTTTGAGCGAGGCTCGTTCATGTCTATGTAGAGCGAGTACAAGTGCGAGCGCGAGCAACAGGACATCTTCGTTACGAAGATGTGTCAATAAATTGCACTCTATTTTTTTCATTGCTGTCTTCTAATGGTCCAGCACCGGCTAGTGGGCGATGAAAAATGTGAGTCTCCCGGGAAGATCGGGAGGGTTGGCAAGTATGCCTGTTGGTAGTCCGTTTCCTCGCATCCTCTCACCTCAAAGTGTCCGCTGCGTCGTACGAAGGTGCTGGAGCAGAGCACCATGAGGCAGATGACCACCTGCAGGACGATCCCGGTCAGCGACGCCGTCCCCTTCACCCAGCCGATCCCCGGACGCGTGGTCAGCAGGTACTCCCACAGCCGGTACTCGCCGCTCTCTGATAGCTGCACTGGAACACACAACGTCAACACATCAACACTTCACCTGGATGAATACTTCCGTTAACCCTTTAAAACAAGACCAGAACTATCTGACTGTAAAGCTTTACTAAACCCAACAACATGAGGTGACGATGAGTTAGTACCGAAGTTGCAGATGTGCGCGGTGGTGTGCACCAGCGTGTAGCAGAGGATGGCGTAGCCCACAATCTGATGCAGCAGGATGCTCTGGTCCAGAGGAAAGACCCTCGACACCCACGTCGCCCGCAACCACGTCAGGAAGCGACGCAGCATCAACACCTGGAGACAGGTAGACACAGACTAACTGAAAACTAAACACCTCTGTCCTGTCTCCTCTGTCTTGTCTCCTCAGCCCTGTCTCCTCAGTCCCGTCTCCTCTGTCCCGTCTCCTTTGTCCTATCTCCTCTGTCCTGTCTCCTCAGCCCTGTCTCCTCAGTCCTATCTTCTCTGTCCTGTCTCGTCAGTCCCGTCTCCTCTGCCCCGCCTCCTCCGTCCCGTCTTCTCTGTCCTATCTCCTCTGTCTTGTCTCCTCAGTCTTGTCTCCTCAGTCCCGTCTCCTCTGTTCTATCTCCTCTGTTCTATCTCCTCTGTCCTGTCTCCTCAGCCCTGTCTCCTCAGTCCCGTCTCCTCTGTCCCGCCTCCTCTGTCCCGTCTCCTTTGTCCTATCTCCTCTGTCCTGTCTCCTCAGCCCTGTCTCCTCAGTCCTATCTTCTCTGTCCTGTCTCGTCAGTCCCGTCTCCTCTGCCCGGCCTCCTCAGTCCCGTCTCCTCTGTTCTATCTCCTCTGTTCTATCTCCTCTGTCCTATCTCCTCTGTCCTGTCTCCTCAGCCCTGTCTCCTCAGTCCTATCTCCTCTGTCCTGTCTCCTCTTCCTCGCCTCTTCTGTCCCATCTCCTCTGTCATGTCTCTTCAGTCCTGTCTCTTCAGTCCTGTCTCCTCAGTCCTGTCTCCTCTGCCCCGCCTCCTCAATCCCGTCTCCTCACTCCTGTCTGCTCTTTCCTGTCTCCTCAGTCCCGTCTCCCCTGTCCTCTCTCCTCTGTCCCGTACCATGACGAAGGTGCAGTTGAAGTTGAGACACTGTCCACAGCCCTTGGCCACCATGAAGCAGACGCCGCCCTGCCTGTGCTGCTGCATGGCGCTGATGAAGAGGAGCAGGCTGAGGATGGCGTAGAGACAGAGGAAGAACAGCTTCCTGCTGTTGTTGAGCCAGTAGGCTCTGGTCAGGTAGCGAGGAGCATGATGCTTCCCCTGATCCACATCAGGAGGCTTCAGCCAGTTAGCTGCACTGAGGAGGAGGAGGAGGAGAGGGAGGAGGGAAAAGAGGAGGAGGAGGAAGAGGAAGAAGAAGAGGAAGAGGAGAAGGAAGAAGAGGAGGAGGAGGAGAATAATTAATTAAAGAGTAGAATTAATCCATCCATCCATTTTCTTCCTCTGATCTGGGCAGCAGGCTAAGCAGGGAATTCCAGACGTCCCTCTCCTCAGCAACGTTTTCCAGCTCTTCCTGGGGGACCCCGAGGCGTTCCCAGACCAGACCAGATATATAATCTCTCCAGCGTGTTCTGGGTCTACCCCGGGGCCTCTTACCAGTTGGACGTGCCCGGAAAACCTCCAAAGGGAGGCGTCCAGGAGGATCCTGATCAAATGCCAGAACCATCTCAGCTGGCCCCTTTAGAGGTGAAGGAGCAGAAAATTCGGAAAAAAGCTCATGACCACAGGTGAGGGTTGGAACGTAGATGGACCGGTAAATCGAGAGCTTTGCCTTCCGGCTCAGCTCCCTCTGAACCACAACAGTCTGGTACAGCGCCGATAACTGCTGACACTGTACCGAACCGCCAGTGACCGCTCCATTTTACCCTCACTGGTGAACAGGACTCCGAGATACTTAAACTCTCTCGCTTGGGGCAAAGACTCACTCCCAACCTGGAGGGAGCAGTCCGGCTGAAAACCATGGCCTCAGACTTGGAGGAATAAGTGCAGACAGTAGCTGTTGTGATCTTCTGACCTGATGGTGAGGTTCTCCATCACCTCGGGGAAGTTCTCCAGCTCGGCTTTGAGCTCCTCGAAGGTGATGGAGCCGCTGTTGTCTTTGTCGGCCGACTCGAACAGCGCCAGCGTCAAGTCGTCCAGCTTCTCCTCCGGCAGAGAGATGGCACTCTCACGCAGACACGACTTCAGAACTGTTCGCAGCTCGTCTGGATCGATAGAACCGCTGCCTGAAACAAAAACAACTACTGTTTAACTAACAGAGGAGAGGAGTAGGGAACCAGCAGAGGAAATAGAGACTCTGTTTACGATTAATCCACATGTGGTGCTCTAGTGAGTATTAGCGGCAGCAGGACGGTCTCTGTATGGTGATGAAGGACCTCTATGGTACGGAGGAAGAGGAGTTATCAGGATCACTGACCGTCCACATCGTAGACCTGGAACAGGAACTTGAGCTTGTCCGTCTCGCTGCCGTGGATCAGGAGGTCCAGAGCTTTCAGCAGCTCGTCCAGGCTGATGGAGCTGCTGCCGTCAGAGTCGAACAGCGCAAAGAAACGCTCAGCAAAGAACGACTGCAGACAAAACACACAAAACAACAAGTTTAGACACGCTGTGAATTAAAACAAGACAACAAAACACAACAGAACTACTTGGTCAGGTTCAGAAAAACAACTTCATGGTTTGGCTTAAAATGACTACGTTTGTTAAGTTATTTTAAATAAGTGAACAGCGGTCTCCTGGGGGAAAGTCCTGTGTCTGTTGGACCCATCCATTTCCCTCCAAACATAATTGAGGATGCAGTTTAGTAGTAGTAGGGGAACGTAATCTCTAGGAGACAGGTCTGATAAAAACATATTATAAACTTATAAAATACAAAAACTCATTAAAGATGAAACCAGTGGTGGTCTCGAGATCTCTCCTATAAAACTATCATGTTTGTGAAAACAGATTTATATCTGAGAATTTAGTTTCTTCTTCTTCTCCTCCTCCTCCTCCTCGTTCTTCTTCTTCTTCTTCTTCTTCTTCTCCTTCTTCTTCTTCTGCTCCTCCTCCTCCTCATTCTTCTTCTTCTTCTTCTTTTTCTCCTTCTTCTTCTTCTTCTGCTCCTCCTCCTCATTATTATTCTTCTTCTGCTCCTCCTCCTCTTTCTTCTTCTACTACTCCTTCTTCTGCTGCTCCTCCTCCTTGTTCTTCTTCTTCTTCTTCTTCTTCTACTACTTCTTCTTCTTTTTCTGCTCCTCGTTCTTCTTCTTTGTCTTCTGCTGCTCCTCCTCCTCGTCCTTCTTCTTCTTCTTGACTGCACTAGCTGTATATAAAGTAGTTAAAGTAGCTCCACCTGGAGCAGCTACAGCAGTAACATTATTAATATCACACAGCATCACATATCAGTTCCAGGGACAACATGAATACTTTTACTTTTGATACTTTGTAGTAGTACTTGTACTAAAGTAGAGGATGTGAGTACTGGCGGTATTCTCACCTCTTTGACCTTGAGAGCTGTTTTAAACTCGTCGATGTCGATCTCTTTGTCGTCTCCGGCGATGCTCTCAAACTGTTTGGTGACCCACTCCAGCCAGCGGGCGTCCTCGTCCAGACTCATGATGACCAGCTCTGCTGCTGCTGGACGACACAAACACACCGCTTCTTTAATATACACACATACTGTACATATACATATATATAAATATATATATGCTGCTGCTGGATGACACACCGCTTCTTTAATATATACACATAAAAAACTGAGCCCACTGCAACCTAAAACTCCCAAGTTGGGTTAATGCTTAAAAGAAATTAGTGCCGTTAAAACAAATTTGCATTAAACCTGCAGTAGGCAGTATATATTTGGCATCATTGGGCAAAAATTCCATAATAACCTTTCAGCATATTGTAATTGAAGTGTTCTGAGAGATTACTCGACTTCTGCACCTCCTCATGGCTCTGTTTTTCAGGCTTTAAAAATCCCGTGACGGGAGACTTTGACCAATCACAGGTCATTTCAATGAGAGAGCGTTCCTATTGGCTGTGCTCCGGTCTTGACCGGAACTTGGCGTTCCTTCAACAGATTTTACAATGGCGGCCAAGTCACAAACTTTCTCATTTTACAGCCAAACCGTGCACTACAAGATGATTCTGAAAACATTGGAGGCGAGAAATAGGCATTAACGTAACATAATATTGATTCATATTTGCTCAGCGTTGCCTAGTTTGACCATTTCGTCGGAGTTCGCGAGTGATTGACAGCCGGCTCTCATAGACGGCAGATGGACAGCAGACCTCAGATGAGCTCTTATTGCTTGTTTTCCTCCGATTGGTGAAATCAAGCAGATGCCGTTAGGGGCACCGGAGGACACCGGAGGACACCGGAGGACACCGGAGGACACAGAGGAACATGATTTTTTTCAGGTTACCTGTCTCATGCACTACTGTCACGATAAAGCGACTATTTTATAAAAATAACTTTTTTTAATCCTATTTGCTCCAATCTCGCCTACTTCAGCTTTAAGGTGTTAACTTTAACGCGTTAACTTTAACAGAACTAAAAACCAGCAAAGAATAAACCCCAGAGGAAGCTCACAGGTCAGCCCTATAATGTCCTTATTGCCTTTATAGTATTTAGGAGGGTTGTGGCGATGAGGCTGCGCTCAGCTCCTCTGTCCAGCCTTCATGAACAGCTGAAGTCCCGTGGACGTCCTGCTGTATTCCTACACAGGGACCACTTGATAGACTGCAGCAGCATTCAGCAGGTTGCCATGGAGATGTCAGCCACAGAGAAAGACGGAGACAACACACACACACAGTTTGGCTGAAAACCATCAGAGACAACAAGCCTTCAACACTCAGACTGGACCACAACACTCAGTTCATCCTCCAGCTCCTCTCTGTCAGAATATTATTAAATATCCTACAAATATTAATAATGAGACAATCTGCTGAACTCTTATAATTCTACAATTTCATCTGGCAGACGCTTTTGTCCAAAGCGACGTACATCTGAGAGTTTGTACAACACAAGCAAGGATCTAGATAGGAGGGAATAATGGGAGTAAGTAACAACAATGGCTTCAAGACCGATCGGACACAGGTACCGACAGGCAGTGCACAGGGTGGATAGAAGCATATCATCATCATCATCATCGTCATCTGCATCATCAATAGCTTAATAAACATTCACCTGTTGTACGTTTATGAATCTGATTTGTGATGAAAAAACAACATGCAGTTTCTGTGCAGTTCAGGTTCTTTTGTTCCAGTTTTGAAGTGAACAAACTGCATTTACTGAAATATTAAAGTCTGAATAGAGACGGACAGCTCGTATCATTCAGGCTACAACAACTAACATTGATTGTCATTATCAGTTCGTCTGCTAATTCATTTCTGGATTAATTTGGTCGATAAAACATCAGCAAACAGTGAAACATGTTCATTAGAACATCCTAAAGCACAATTTGATGTCATTAAATTTCCCAAAACCAGAATTATTCACTTTACTGAAATATAAGACCAAGAAAAGGAGCAAATTCTCACATTTAAGAAGCTGGAAGCATCAAATTTTGGAGCTTTCTGCTCAGAAAAATGACTTCAACGATGAAATAATTATGAAAATAGTTGGGGGTTAATTTGACTGATCTACATTTCATAACTTCACAAGCTGCTCAAAGCTGACAGTAAATACAGTGAATGAAAAAGAGTTTTACCTGCTGCTGTTTGGATCCTGTTGGTGTGTTTGATGTTTCTGTTCAGTGCTCCTTCTTCACCCCCTCCTCATCTTCATCTCCTCCTCTTCCTCAGAGCTGCTGTCAGTGTCAGCTGGAGATGACACCCTGATGCTCACTGAACCTCCTCTGTGGACAAACTGGGACACTAGAGGAGTAAACATGAGAATACAGAACCAGAGCCGACGGTGATCTAAAGTGAACTGGACTACAGCAGGACCAGAACTAGTCTTACATCAACTCCCCCGACACAGAAACCACAGTTCACCATTCAGCCTTCACTTTACAACTAATGATTCATTTCACTATCCATTAATCTGCCGATTATTTTCCTGAATAACTGTTTAGTTTCTCAAAGCCCACAGTGACTGACCAACAGTCCAAACAGCACACACACTAATAATAATACTAATAAAAACAAACTAAATAATGATAATGTTAATTGTTTTTCTACAGCTGCCATTAATCATTTAGCTCTATTCCCTTTAGAATAAAAGAGTTCAGGATCCACACGCAAAATTCCACGAGGGCTGAAACCTAATTATTATTTTTATTATCTATTAATCTGCAGATTATTTTCTTGGTTAATCATTTAGTCTATGAAATGTTGTTTTATTGGGCCTGAGGAAGACCTTTACAGATGGAACCGTTGCCCTAAGAGAAATAAACTAACTATATAGATAGATCATAGATCTGCACTATACTGTACACTGACTGTGCAATATCACTACTACTCAGGTGTAATTCATACTGTGCAATATTCATTCTCACTGTGCAATATCATTTTTTCCACTTGTACAATTCTGTTAATAGTCTGGTAATAGTCAATACTGTATATATTGTTCCTATTTTTAATATTTCACCTTGTTTATATTGTTCCTATTTTTATATTTCCCTCTATTTAAATTGTTCATATTTTGTTTCACTTTTGTTTTGCTTTTTGCACCATGTTGTATCTTGTTTTTTGCACTATCCCCTTTGCTGCTGTACACTGCAAATTTCCCCACTGTGGGACTAATAAAGGAATATCTTATTTTATCTTATTTTATAAAATAAAGAAAAGCATCATGTGATAGAATAATTGATATACAAGTTATCTTTGGAAGGAAGAGGTCCGGAGCTGATGATGTCTTACAAAAGAAGGTTTATTGAAGCTTGGCCAAGGAGAATTGACAGGTCTCCACAATAGATGCTCTCTGCGTGAAGGCCTCACAACTCTGCCCTTCCTCCCCGGTGCTCAGTGTCTTACCCCTTATCATGTTATGACTTACTTCGTTCCTCTGGCATCTCTGACCCTGGTTGCCCTAGCGACTGGCTCTACGGTCTCCACTACAGGCACAGCTGTACAGATAACGGTGGCTCCTCTAGACAGGACTCCAACCCAAGAATGTCAACAGAGGGACACTCTGACAAACACTCTGACCTTTCTACCAATAAGAGAGGAATTGATGGAAAATTCCATCACACATCAAATCCTCACAGATTTGTCATTTTTGCTTGTAAAATGACTGAGATGAATAATCAATAATCTAAATGATTGCTGATTTTTGACAGCCCTTCTACAGGGATTTTTTCTTTTTTTAAATTGATAAAAATAATAGCACACACATATAATAATAATAACAACAACAACAAACAAAACCCCCAAATAATAACTACAATATTATGCTTAGTCTTCATGCTAACCAGCTGTTTCCCCTTGTTTTCAGTCTTTATGATAAGCTAAGCTAACCAGCTGCTGGCTGTAGCTTCATCTTTAGCATAGACATTATAGTTGAATCAATCTGAACATCTGATTCTCAGGATTTCAGCAGACGTTGAACTTTAGCTTTAAAGGCTTCAGCTGTTCAGTCAAGACGTCCAACATTCAGAGTCTTATAAAAGTCTCTCAGTTGACCTTTTTCTGCAGCAAGAAACTTTTGTTATTTGTTCATATTAATACAACGTTAAATTATGTGGAGCTTTTATTGATATGAATGCCTTTGTGTAGTTAGTTTCATCATATGTATGAAGCTAAACTTGTGTAAAAAATTTATTTGGTTCCCCAGATATACAGAAAAAAACACTCTTTATTAGAGCACAATACAAAACATCATACAGGAAATATCAAATTTAAGGCATGCTTGTAAGACTTCTTTCTCGGTCTCTCCTAGAAACAACAAACCAACAAAATATCTATTATAGCAACACATTGACACCATCACATCCACCTGTAGAAACCCAGAGCCCCTACCTGCTGCTCACCTGAGCTACAGTCAATATTACATGAACACATGTGGGCTCACTAACGAATCCCTTCTGCCTAAAAAACACATAAACAGACCTGAAACACAATAACTGCAGTGTACAAACTTTAAATCATTTTCACATTTATAAATAGATCATTGGTGTACCGTATATCAACAAACCTTTACAGTTTACTTCATGATACATTCTGAGTTCAGTTATATATTAAATAAGATCATTTACATTTCAAGCTGCTTTATCAAACGTACCTCAGTAGACTCGTCTTCCTCTCTGGCGTGGGAGGCTTTATTCAGTGGTTATTAGACATCCACATGGTGGCTGTTTACCTGCCAACTTGACTGAGACAGGAAGTCACTTTTTCATTTGTCCACAGCTTCTTTACAATCTTGACCTCATATTAAGCATTAATTTGATGATTTACAGGATAAAAAATGTGGGCAAAATTTGGATTAAGTTTTTTTTAAGCATCAAGTTTACACATAATGACTGTATTTCAATGTGAAACAAGTCCCAACTACACACTGAAATCTTGTTGGAATATAGTTTACAGCTTGCAGCTTTATGAGCTAGATGAAAAGTCAGAGGATCACCAAAGTTATTACAGTTCATCCTCTGGGGATCATGAATGATGAACCACATTTCATAACCATCAATCCAACAGTTGTTGAGATGTTTGTCACTCAAAACCACAGATATGAACCTCATGATGGTACTAGACAAAAGCTCAGAAGATCATTAAAGTCATTAGGATTCATCTTCTGGGGAACGTGAACATTTGTACAAAATAGTTGTTGAGATGTGGACCAAAGTAGTGGACGCTGCTAACACGGCGAAAACATTTACACTTTTCAACCAAACTTAACAGTTTTAAACCCGCATTTATTTTGACCTGCAAATAAACAACCCTGTGCTCACAGAGCAAAGTGACAGTTAGAGTTCCCTCATGCTTAAAAATATGTCAATATATCTGTAAAATATCTTCTTAATAACAACACAACAGTGCAAAATCTGAATAAAGTGTTTGATAGACAGGAAAGTTTCTCTATTGAAGTACTGCGTCAGTCCTGCAGGTATAAAGTACTCCAGATGATATCTGCGTTAGTATACTGGTAGCATTGTTCTCTCTGCTGGAGTGTTTTGTGTCGGTGATGTTGAGTTGGTGTTGTTGCCTCATGCTGATGGAAGCAGAGAGGAGACCGGGGTTCTCTCCTGGTCCAGGTCCTGGTGCTGGTCCTCCATGATGGCCTGCAGAGCCTCCAGTCCCTCCACAGACACAGTCAGACTGCCGACCACCTCGCTGCTGTCGTCCACGTCCAACACTGCAGGAGACACACAGAGACAAAGAGACACTGACTACCAGCAGGAAGACGTCTGTGGTGTTTCATTTGAGCTGAGAGAGTGCTCTCATACTTCGGCCTGTGCTGGGTTAGTACACGCTGTATATCACATCATTATTTACTCTTTTTGAAAAATTCCATATTCATAAGAAAAAATGGTCAGGAACCAAGCCAACTTTCCTGCAACAACACAGCACCATCTGACCTAATGTTAAAGACAAAAAAACCTTTAAGACCTTTAAGTTATCAAATGAATTAAACCGGACCTATCAAGCTGGTCTCGGTCAGGTCTCGTTGTCTCTCCAGGATGTCGGGGATCCTGAGGAAGGCCACCCCTACGTCCTCACACTCCCTCTCCTGCTCCTCTTCCTCCGGAGGCTCGCTCACCACCGTGAACCGGATCCTGTACAACAACAACAGCACATTTAGTCATTATTAATATCAGTCAGTATGATTCATGTTATTACTAGGGCTGTCAAATGATTCAAATATTTAATCGCGATAAATCGCAAATTAATCTCACATTTTTTATCTGTTCAAAATGTACCTTATAGGGCGATTTATCAAGTATTTAATACTCTTATCAACATGGGAGTGGACAAATATTTGTGTGTTGTTTTTTTTCACCTCAGTGAAAATGTAGTTTTTGAAAGACTAAATGCCAACAAATATGGACTGAAGCAGGATATTTTGTTGGATAAAAACATGTTGTGAATTTTGGAAATGATTACATCTATCTTTCTTCAATAAATGTTGACTTTTGGCCTTTACAACGCTCTGGAGTTATTGGAAATGTTTGGATCACAGAGTCAGAAACAATCCCACGCAGCCACCACTGGAATCTAATTCTACTAATAGTAGAATACTAATAATATTAGTGGAGCCTGATCTTTATCTTTATCTATTGATTTGGAATTCAAATGTCAATGTTATGAATGAAGCTTCCAACTATTCAGTACTGCCCTGATATGCAGTAGATATTGATAAGTAGGTAAGGAAGGGAGGGAAAGGAGGACAGTTTAACTCTGACCAGAACATTTCTGTCTCAACAACTAAAACCTCAAACTTTTCTCCCACCTCTCCATCTGAGGGTTTCGTCCCTGCAGGACTCCCCTCAGCAGCTGCCGCCTCGCCCCGTTGGTCTCTGCGTCCACAGGAATGACTACAGGACAACAAACAGGTCAAACCTCATTAAAACATTAAAAACACGACACAACGGAGTCTGAATTTATCTGGAAACACACACAGAAAACAACGAGCGCTGTGATTCAACACGACCCTGAAAACAATATCTACTACTGCTGCTGCAGAAAAGGAAGGAGGAGGGAAGGAAGGAAGGACGGAAGGAGGGAAAGAAGGAAGGAGGGAGGGAAGGAAAGGAGGGAGGAGGAAGGAAGGAGGGAAAGGAAGAAAGGAAAGATGGATTGCTGGAGGGATGGATGGAAGAAAAGGACGGAGGAAAGGAAGGAAAGGAAGGAAGGAAGGAATGAGGGAGGGGAGGGGAGGAGGAAGGAAGGAAGGAGGGAAGGAGGGAGGGAAGGAAGGATGGATGAAGGGATGAATGGAAGAAAAGGAGGGAGGAAAGGAAGGAAGGAAGGAATGAGGGAGGGGAGGGGAAGAGGAAGGAAAGAGGGAGGGAAGGAAAGGAGGAGGGAAGGAAGGAAGGACGGAAGGATGGGTGGAAGAAAAGGAGGGAGGAGGGAAGGAAGGAAGGAGGGATGGGTGGAAGAAAAGGAGGGAGGAGGGAAGGAAGGAAGGAGGGAGGAAAGGAATGAAGGACGGAAAGGAGAAGGAAGGAAGGAGGGAGGGAAGGAAAGGAATAAGGAAGGAAGGAGGGAGGAAGGAAGGAGGGATGGATAGATGGAAGAAAAGGAAGGAGGACAAAATGGAGTTTTACATGATTGTTGCACCGATGTGACGTTGATGTGTGAGGAAGGTTACTGTGCTGCTACACACAGTACATGTACTGTAACAGACAGTAGTAGTAGTAGTAGTAGTAGTAGTAGTAGTAGTAGTAGTAATAGTAGAAGTAGTACAGGCTCTGACCTTTGCTGTAGTTGTAGTTGATGGTCTTGCCCTGTGGCGGTTTGGGGAGGGACAGGGGGGTTTCCTCTGTGGGCAGATCCAGCAGAGAGTACTCCACAAACAGACGCACCACGCTGGCGTCCCGAGACACCCGAGACTCCGGCCTCAAGCTCAGAGACACCACCTCCACCCGAACTCGCTCCGACGGCTGACAGCCAACACACACAATCAGTCATCAGATTCACAGCATTATTATAGGATGGACTTCTTCTATTACTCTGTATTTGTGTTGTGATGGTCGAGTGTGGCTGCACACAAAGATCAGATCTGTTCAACTGTAGTAGGGATGTCAAAGTTAACGTGATCATAACGATAATTCGCTTAACGCCACTAATTTATTTAATGCATTAACGCAACTTGTGATTTCTAGAAGGGAGATTTGTCAAGTATTCAATACTCTTATCAACATGGGAGTGGGTAAATATGCTGCTTTATGTAAATATATGTATATATTTATTATTGCAAATCAATTAACAACACAAAACAATGACAAATACTGTCCAGAAACCCTCACAGGTACTGCATTTAGCATAAAATAATATGCTCAAATCATAACATGGCAAACTGCAGCCCAACAGGCAACAACAGCTGTCAGTGTGTCAGTGTGTTGATTTGACTATGACTTGCCCCAAACTGCATGTGATTATCATAAAGTGGGCATGACAGTTTTTCCTCATGAACATTTAGCGTAAGTTTGGAGCGTTATTTAACCTCCTTCATGACAAGCTAGTATGACATGGTTGGTACCAATGGATTCATTAGGTTTTTTATAATTTCATATGATACCAGTATCTTCACCCTAGCTTGAGCCGCTACAACCTAAAAATCATGTTAATGCGTTAAAGAAATTAGGGGTGTTACAGTCCGTCTCTGTTGTTGACTTCATGTCTTCTGTGTACCAACAGCAGACTGACTTCAGTTGGAGGTTGGTGGTGTTTACTCAGACCAGGATTCAGAAACAACCTTCTGCTTGTACGCAGAATAAAATTGAACTGAACCTCAACAAAAACAAAACACCTCAACTGAGCTGTGTGATAACAACACAACAAGCCTTCCTTCTGTTCCTCCTCTGCTCAATGACTCCATCCAGGTAAACAGAGGCGTTCACTGACCTTCCTCCCCGCGGTCTGCCCATGAACTATGCAGTCGTCGCTGTCGGACTGAGTCGATTCACTCTGATCCTCTCTGGCTGCTGGCGCCTCCTCAACATCTGGACGGAGGAATAAAACACATCATATAGAAGAAGACTGACAGCTCTGAGTGAGTCTCTTTAAAGAAAGAAATCAGATTTGAAGGCATCGTTTTCCTAAATTAAAGGCAGTTTGCTGACATTAAGTAACCAGCGGAGTCTCTCAGAGGGCCGTCGTTATCATTTATGAAGGCTGCTCTAAAGATTATTGGCAGCCACATTCATTATTGATGTCTGCTCTGCTCAGGAAACGCTGTTAGAAAACACAAACTTTAACACAGAGTGAGTTTGGGGAGCTGATGTTGGAGTTTGACCCTCGATAAACACTTGTTTTCTTTCCTCAGTGTAAATATAACAAGGATCATATCGTGTAAACAGAGACTTGAATAAAAAGCAGAAAACTTTGTTGGAGTCCACACAAAAACAATAACATTCATTATTTAACAGGATTATGTTCAGGTTTATTAACCCCAGCAGGATTTAACCCACCATCATGTGTCAGTCTTGTTCTTAATAATATCATACAATATCTCTGGAGAGTCTGTTAATCAATACTTCCTCACCTTCCATGATTTCCTCAGAGATGTCCGAGTCGTCGGAGTAAGACTGAGAGCTGGCCGGGACCAGCTGACCTTCAGAGAAGTGAGACTCTTCTTCTTCATCCTCTTCCACTGCGCTGCTGTGAGCAGCCGGAGCTGACGAAACCTGCAAACACACAACAGATTTATTACAAATCAGCTATGATTAACACTCTGTTATTATTATTCTGCTTTATGTGTTATGTGTATATACAGCAGGGTGAATCTTTGAAATGAAATGTCAAATGCCGTTTTCATTTTCAAATGGTTAGAAAAATAGAGCATTTTGATGTAAATCTTGACTTAAATAATCTTTACACAAATGGAACATTAAATTACATTTTTTATATTGCATTTAAATATTGTCCACTGTACAGCCCTATGGAGGCCAAACCTACCAAAATAAAAAATAAATGAGTAAAACAAATTAATAAAAAATAAATACATAAATTAATAAAGGTCAAATTAAACAGAAGAGTAAATAAATAAAATAATTGATACAAAGATTAAAAAAAATAACAAAATAAGCAAATTAAAACAGAAATATAAATTTATGTCACATTTTATCAATTAATTAATGGCTACATTCATTTTTATTATAATTTTTTGCTATATTTAATGACATCTATTCATTTATCGAGTTATTTATTTAATCATTTATTTTATATATATTTAATAAAATGCTTACACAAATGGAAAATTAGGTTATATAATATTTATATTACATTTTAATTTTCAAATTTGAATTAACATTTGAATATTGTCCACAGTACAGCGGGGTACCACTTTATTAAAAATGAAATGTCAAACAGCTTTTTCTATTTTAATTTGAATATGGCCATACAACGCCCATACGAGTACGTGAAAATGAAAAATTGGATTATTGCATTTTCATTTCAATTTTTACTAAAAAACACTATTGTGGAAATACATTTGCATTTTCAAGTTTGCACCAGATTATTTTGTATGGACTGAAATGTTCTGGTTGTAGTTTCTCTCTAGTTATCAGAAGAGGTGTCAAATAGGTGTCAGTGACTATATAAACGGCTGCTCATTATCAGTCTGGTCCATCTCTCTTTCAGAACCTAAAACATGAAACAGGACATGCATGTTTCTCACCTCGTCATCTGTAGTTGAGGTATCTATAAACGTGACCTTTTTGGCAGTCGGTAAGTCCTTTAATAGTGTCCTCTGTCTGAGTTTTGGCAGCGGGGCCTGATGGGAAGAAAACATTCAGATTAATGAATAGTTTATAGAAACACACCTTTAAAAGGTAGATATTAACATGTATTTCAGACTGGGAACCTCTCAGCATCTTTGTGATGTATTAATATCATCTGCTGACCTTAGACGCAGAGACCCCAGGGAGTGAGATGGGGGGGTGATGAAGAAGATGCTTGTCTTCCTCCTGCAGCATCTCATCAACATCTCTGTCTGTCTTCTCGTCCTCCACGCTGTGCTCTTCTGCCGGCTTGCTTTCTTTCTCCTTTGGGATGAACTTGGGCTCTTCAACAGTCACGATGGCGGCTGATGGAGGGACGTAAGAGAACTTCCACTTCAGCGTCACTTCAATGTGGCCGGCGTGGAGTCCAGAGGGATTAATCAGCTCAAACACACCTGAGGGACAAATAAGAGAAATTACCTCATACAAAACGTTGAAATAAAGGTTGAAGCAGTACAAAGACGACCTTAAAGAAACGCTGAGAGTTGGCCAGCAGTCAGGGAACTGTAGAAGCTTTCTTCTATTGTATTTTATTTACTGTAAAGTAAGGTCAAGAAAAGCAACAAAAGTTTGAAAACCTGTAACCATCAAATTGTGGCTATTTTAGGAATCTGAGGAAAGTAAAAGTCTATTTTAGGAATCTGAGGAAAGTAAAAGTCTAGGAGGAGCAGCTGGGACACTGAAGCCCCGGCAGAGTCACTCAAACCCAGTAGACCCTCACCAGTGATCCCCTGGTCCTGGTCCTGGGCCAGCGGCAGCAGAGGCACTCTCGCCTTCCCCATGTACGTGTCCATCTGCTCCTCCTTGTAGTCAAACACGTAGAGCTGAAGGACCTCAGACTTCAGGTACTGGTCCAGATCTGCGTCCATGGGGACCGGGTAGGACTTGAGTTCGTTGAGGTGTGGGTTGAAGCTGTTGTGGATGGTGGCGGTCGGGTAGTCGGGGAAGTCAAAGAACTTGTAGACCACGTAGGGGCTCGGCAGCTGGGAGCTTCTCGACTTCTTCAGGTCTCTGCAGCGTTGGACTGTGATACACAGCTCATTCCGGCCGCCGCCACCGCCGCCAGGTGGTCGCAGCTGACGGGCAACAATCAAAGGTTTATGTTGAGGTTACATCATTCTGCAGAAACTTTCAGTTACTGTAAGAGAGAATTAAAGTAAATAGTTTATTACAACATAGGTTTGATTTTTGTAGCTCTGGCCATCAGTTATGATAAAACTCTACTCACCAAATAAGATCTGGGAAACGCAGAAACTTTGCTAAAAATAAGTCCAATGAGTCAAGAACCATGATCAGGTTGTAAACAAACTCAGTCAAACTTATTTGGGAGAGAAAACGAAGACAAATATTGAAATTATTACTGAAACTGACAGTTGAAACCTCCAGACGGGTTCAACTTTGACCTGCCTTCTTCTGTGTGATGAGGAGTTTCAGTTTTACCTCTAAGTGGCAGCTCATGTGTCTGATCATGTGACTGTTGGTGTTTGTTGCTGCTTACCTTGGATCGTACGCTGTTATTAGAACTGATAGAACTGATAGCCGGTAAGGTTGGGCAGTACGACGGTCTATTTTTTTCCTCATAAATATACGACTTTATAATCTCAGAGAAAATACAATTTTTTTCTCGTAAATTTGTGAGTTTTTTCTCAGAAATGTACAACTTTTTATCTCAGACAATATTTAAGTTTTCCCCCCGTTAATTTACTACTTTATAATCTCAGAGATTATACGTTGTACAACGGTAGAAATGTGTCTACCGGTAGAGATTTGGCGATACCATTTCCACCGCAGACGTGATCTGGGCAGACATGGAGGAGAGGAGTGAAGTTGTAAATACAAAGCAGACGGAGGCATCCCAACCTGATCCCAACCAACTCAAGATGAGGAAGAACTCTGCTTACATGATCACCAGTTCATATTCAAAGTCTGAGTCTTTTGTGTTTTTGTGTTTTACTCAAGTGTTGTCTCATGTGAGGCAGTTGTTCCAAATAGAAGAAGAAAATAATCAAATGTGATGAAGTACTGCATTTTAAACCATTTCATAATTGAATTTAGAATAATTACGGTATCGGGATATATACTGTTACAGTACCGGGATAGAAGATTTTGGCCGTTTCACCCACCCCTAACGGCCGGCGCTACAGAAATAAAACCCACGCTGTAGTAGACGGTAGTTTTCCTTGTTCCTGCCGGTACCTGAGTGTCTTGGTTCAGAGCGGTGTTGATGTAGCCCGCAGCCTTCACCTTCTCTTTATACAGACGGATGGTCTCCGTCATCGGGATCCTCAACCTCAACCAGTAATCCACGGAGCCGAAGGACCGAGCCTCATCACACACACCTGACAAAGACATGACAACCTGTTTTAATAACAACTGCAATTACAATTTTAATATTTTAAAATATTAATAATGTTTTATTAATAATTTTGTATCATTTGAAAATAATTATAATTTCAAAATATTGTTTTAAAATAAATGTAAAATTATATTTGAAAATATTATTTAAAATATGTTAAAATATTAATAATATTTTATCAATAATATTGTAATATTTAATAATATTTTAAAAATAATTAAATATTGTTTTTTAAATATTTAAAAAAAATAAAATCAGCATGGAGAGGGGCATGAACCCTTATTGTTTTTGTTGTTATTGATTCAGACTTCAGAAATGTTTGTGTAAATTCCCGTGTGATGGCACATCGTAGACATATGACATTTTCACCAATGATCAGAAGTTGTGTGCAAATGCAGCTCAACAAATATGATCCCAATTGGTCTGATGGGCGTGCTATAATTAAAGGTCAAAATTTTGATCTTTGAAAACATCATACATCATAACTACTACACTGTTTACACTACACTTGGTAGCAACATCCATCTCCATTCACTCTACAAAAAAGCCTCTTGGACCACTAAAGTCCGCCTGAAAAACACATTTTTGACACAAAAACCATCACATTTTCTGCGGATCATTATTGGGCGAAGCTCATAAAAAGTTAACACAAGCTTGTTGATATCTCATTGCATTCTGAAGATATTGACCATTAAACTTTAAAAGAGCGTGGCTCAGCATATCAACAGATCTAACTCCACATCCGTTGGGCCAATCATCTCGAAACTAGCAGGATATTTCCACATAAGTATCTGAAACATACCCTGAAGGTTTCATTCAATCATCAATCACTAGGGCGCGCTACAAATGCAACAGATTTGGAGGTAAATTAATGATCGTCTGTCCAATCATCATAAAACCTGTTAGTTATCTTTAATGCAGGTGTCGGAAAGTGTCAAAGGTCGAGACCCCTCGCAGCTTTCAAATTCTAATGGTCTGTGTTGGCTTGAACCCCAGAAGGGCTGCTTGCAGCTTTATTTTTATTTAGTCATCATCCTGTATCAAATGTCCTTGTTAGTTTTTATCATATTTAGTCACCTCATCCTGTTTTTTAAGTTGACTAAAAGTCTGGACATTTTAGTCTCATCTATTCTCCAAATATCAGCTAGTTTCTTTTGTTGTTTAAAGTTTCTACTGTGTTTTATTCCACCACTTCCTGCCAACATTAGTCTGATATGATCTCACTCACCGACCAGCGGCACGGTGCCATGAACTTTTCCGTCCTGCTCTAACAGCTGCTGCAGTCGAAGCTGACCGGTCGCCAGCGTCCTCCAGTCTAAACCCAGAGCCTGGTGCAGCTCCACGCTCACAGAGCACCGTTGGAGGTAGTCCAGGAACCGCTCGTCCATGCTCACCACGTACTTCGAGGTGAAGCCGTACTTTGGCTTCTGGCCCGTCGCCACCGGAGTGGAGTGGAGCTCAAACAAATAGAAGGTGTAGGTACAGAAGGTGGAAGGTTCGCCGTCACCCAGAGCCTGCAGGGCGGACGGAGACAGCATGGCGCTGACCATCTGAAGCTCGAGGAGGTTCTCTCCACGTTCGAGGTGAAGAGTTTCCTCAAACTCATCGGCATCATCTTCATCTGTGACGTCTGGTTTGAAGACGTAGGTTTTGGTGCCGTAGGCGACGTCTCTGAGCTGAGCTGAGGAGAGAAAACCGCAAAGATTTAATCGGAAAACAGAAAGAGTTAATCATGAGCTGCTGGGTGAGATCAATAGAAATATAATAATGAATAATAGGGCTCTGTACCATACCAAGATACAAGGGTTATGATTCAATATATTGCGATACTGTAAGACAGGCGATTTATATTGCGATGTTTTTAATCTAATTTTAAGAAAACTGTCAGTATAAAGAACACACCATCATATGCATAAAACCCGAGTAAAAAAAATACTTTTTTATGCAATCACAACGGTGGGATCTGCATTTGCATTTAACACAGTCCCTGTAACATCCAACATCATAGCACGACTTTGAAAGAGCACATATCTTTGCAAATTAAATCAGGTATTGACTGAGTTAATCTTTGCTTGTAAACTAATAATTAAAAATCAATACAGTGGTTTTGGGAATCGGAATCAGTATCAGAAAACATAATATCCCAATATTCGATATTTTCTTACACCCCTAATGAATAAATACCTTCCAGTTTCTTGATCTTGGCGGCCCTGGTGTCGAGCAGAGTGGCCTGTCGTTCCAGCTTCTGATCAAACTCCACTTTGTTGACGTCCATCTTCTTCATCACAGCTTCCAGCTCCACCTCATCACCGAGAGGAGAGATTCACAACAAACTCTACTGAGCATTTACTCTCTGTAATCAGATTACATCAACGGCTTCACACGTAGCTCAACATGCGTCACTGTTTTGGATTTACTCCGACACATTTTGTGACTTTACTGGATAAAGTTCAACAGAGAGGTGACAGGAAATAAGGAGGAGACAACAGAGGCCCCCAGCAGGACTTGAACCAGAGGTTACAGGGTCAGGGTCTTAATCCTCTGGATCTGAATTACTACTAGTATGACTATGAGGTTAAACTGCTGACTATCAGCTTTGAGGACGTTTGAGTGTTTTCACATCTATATTGTGTGAACAGTGTAGAACTTATAGCATCTTTACACATATTTTAGAACAAAGCAGCAACAATAAAAGCTCCTAAATTGCTGACAAGGCCACACAGAGGCCTGTACTACAAAGTGAGTTCAACATACCCAAGGTGTTAGGGCTGGGACGATTCACCTATCTCTTGATTTGATACTGTCACGATACTTCGGCTTGGGTGCCGACTCAATATATATTGCGATTTTTAAGTGTTGTGATTCGATATTACGATTAATCATGATTTTTGTTAACTTTTTTAACACTAGACCATGGGGAAAAAGTTGAATCATACACTTCTAGGGACTTTTACTTTGGAAAATCTCTAAATTAATCCAGTAAAAATGTTTGATTTTCAGCATGTATGTAGTGAGAGATGTCCTGAAGTCAAATATATCAGTCATTGTCAGGAAGTAAAAAGATGATGAAGGATAGAAAAGACAGGTATAATATGAAGTGTGTTGGTGTGCACCTTGTAGTCTTTGCTGATCTTGCTTTCCATGTTGAGGATGTTTCTGGTCTTTTCCAGCTCCTGGATGGTTTCAGCGTGAGCGGCTCGCAGCTCTCGGACGGCGCTCTCAGTGCTGCTGCTGCCTCCCTCCTCCACCTCCTTCAGGAAGCCCAGATCTCCGCTCCTCTGGGATTTACGCTTCTGAGGAGGAGACGAAATTTATAGTTTAGGTCCAGGAGGGAGACTCAGTGAGCCAGGTTCATCATGAAAGAACACGGCCATAAAATAAAAGTCATGTCATGTTAGCTTGTCAGGAAGGAGGCTAGCTGTCATGGCCATTTTCAAAGGGGTCCATTGACCTCTGACCTCTAGATATGTGAATGAAAACGGGTTCTATGGGTACCCATGAGTCTCCCCTTTACAGACATGCGCACTTTATGATAATCACATTCAGTGTTTTGAATGCAGTATAAATGTGTTATTCTCTCCTATTCTAAAATGGTGTATCTGAATATTTCTGCATACTGGGGTCCCTAAACAGTCTTGAATTACATAAATTGGGTATGACTGTAAAGCTGAGACTCTTGTGGATCCAATGAGCCCAACTGTATTCATGTGTGATGATGTTTGTTCCCATAGTAGCCATTTCATTGTAGTGAGACCAGTTTTTGAAATTTGACCTCTGTGTATAAAATGACCTGTGGTGACCTCTAGGATAATCACAGCCTCATGAATCTTTACAGCCACAAACTAGAGACCTAGAGCATTCAGAGGATGGATTGCTTTCCTAGCTAGATTGACAATAAGGGGGTTTCTGAGCAGTTTACACAACAGAAGTGCTCACCATCCAATCACTGAAAAATGCAATTCTTGAAGAAATCTCCAAATGTTTCCAATGATTCCAAATCACAGCATGGCTTTTTCTATGGTGTTCCTCAAGGTCTTGGCGTCTTAATGTGGTACTTTGGAGGGATTATTGATCATTTTTATTAATTCTTCAGTGGTAAAAAATTGTTAAATTTAGCACCAAATCTGTGTAACAAATGGTGTTAACCCAAAAATTGCTGCAAAAATGTATGAGATATAATAGAGCATGGGGATGACCATCATAGACTTCTATCATAATGTTGTTAACCCTCTGAGACCCACATGGACCAGTTTTTGACATTTTTTAGGGGGGTACAGGGGGTGTTTAGGGTGGAGATAGCAGGTCAGCATTAGATGTCACATAGAAGTGGCGTACATCATCTGAAAGCTGGGAACCTGAAGATTAGCAGTGCAGCTCAGCAATGTGTGTCAAGTTGTTCTAGTCATACATCAGTCATAAACATGAATAAATTCATTATTTAAAATAAATTGTGAAAGTGTATAAGGGATTAGAACATTATGATATAAGTATATGATGGTCCACTATATTTTAAAAGCTTTACGTTCCACTAACCTTAATGAGAAGCAGAGCCTCGGTGAGTTCGGCCACGTCGTACTCGTTCTCCTTTAACAAAAACAACATTCAACTTTATAGATGCAGTGACTCTGAAGAACGAGAGGATACATTTTATTATTATCATTATTATTATTATTATTATTATTATTATTAATAATAACATCTAATCATCTGACCCTGCTGTAGAATTTCAGACGATCATTCAGTTCCTCCAGCTGCTGCTTCTGTTCCAGAAACTGGAGCTTAAGTTTCTTATTTTCTTCCGACAGCTTCTCACTTGTATCTGAAAAATCAATCACGTTGATTAAATCAGGGGTTAAATCTCTTTATCATTATTCATGCTTTCTTTCCAATATTAGTTTGATTTACACTAGCAAAAAAACATCCCTTCATATGACAATAAATCAAATGACAGCAGCTCTACAAATAAATAAAATCAGTGAGGAATATTTTAACCAGGTCAGACACTTTAAATTATTAATAAATAGATAATTATCGTGTCAGTTTTGTTCACTCTTCTGGTATCTCTCAACCTGCACAGCAACACATTAAACATATTTAGTAATCAGCTCAGTTACTGTATAATATGTAGTTAAAAGCAGCACCTCTCTCAGCCTTGATCTTATCGAGGATTTCGTTTTTGTCGACGAGGTCGGCCTTCAGCGCCGTCTCCAGCTGGGCGATCTGTAGCTTCAGCTGCTGCTCCTGGATCTGCCACTTCTGCTGTCGAGACACGTCGAAGGCACTGAAACACACAAACACATAACGATGATGACATCACAGTGACATCTGGTGACCTGTCAGCGTCATCATCCATGAAGACCTGAGCCATCACATGTGACCTGTCAGCAGCTCTGTACACCAAGCAGTGAGTCCGAAAACATACTGTACATGTCTGAATGTTTCTTTATGTACTAAAACCATCTTAGCTTAGCATGCTAACATTTGTTAACTAGCATTAAACTCAATGGGACTTTGCCAGTTTTACCAAAGAACGTATGTCACTAAGAAGTGCAAGTCAATAGTTCATTCCATTGCAACATCACGCCCAGCAGCAGAGCTATGCTTCCACCGTTTTGGACTGAAAGTGACTACCGGATGCCAGAAAAACGTCCGTCTACAAAGAGCCGTACAAAAAAAAATATATATATATGTATATATATATATTTCTATTCTATTGTCATAGTCTACCAAAGCCTGGCCTGTGTTGAACAATAAAAAATATTATAAACATAGTGTTTTCAGTCCAAAATGGCAGCAGGGACTGTTGTCAAAAAACACCAGTTTCATCTCTTTGCTTCTAAACTCTTTGGTTTTAATGAGAAATCAAAATGTGTGGGTTAACATAAAAAAATGTAAGTTAAATGGAAAACTCTCCACCTTTGATGTTGATGTTCAATCAGTGTTGATGGTAAATGCAGTAATTCCTCAGTGCTGCTATATTGACCCAGAAAGTTGAGTTCTCCTGCTCGCAGCGCCGTGTTGGCAGTGCCTACATGTACCAGGATGCATTGCGTGAGAGCTTCTGACGCGTGAGGGGTCCCCGCCGGTCGGCCATATCCTCTAAACGGCTAATGCAGCCTCGGCCTCTTTCCGCTGCACTTCTACTCTCGCTCCAATAAATATGATCGAATATCAGAGTCAGCCAAAACACTGTAAAATGTTTCCTCTGCACTCATATTATGGGATGTCATTTTTGCTGTTTGCAATACAAGCAAAGAACGTGAAAGTAAATAGTTATTTCCATTGCAACGTCAACAACTAGGAGCAGAGCTATGCTTCCACCATTTTGGACTGAAAGCGACTACCGGACGCCAGTAAAACATCCGCCTACAAAGAGCCGTACGAAAGTAAAACTACATTATTTCTATTCTATTGTCAGATTTAAAGTCTCTACTGTAATGGCCTGTGTTGAACAATAAAAACAAACAGGTAAACAAATCGGAGGCTTCTCACCTGTTGACCAGTTTTTCATTGTTGTCCTTCAGCAGGTCTCTCTCCTGCTCCACCTCATTGATCCTCTCCTGCAGCTACACAACACAGGACACGAGAAGAAGAGATGAGTCTGTCCTGAGGTTGACTCTAGCTTTAAAACTGAGCCTACTACAACCTAAAAAATCACAAGTTACGTTGATGCGTTAAAGAAATTAGTGGCGTTAAAACAAATTTGCGTTAACACGTTATTACAGTGTTAACTTTGACATCCCTAATATTTAGTTTTAGTTTGTTTTTGTTAGGGCCAGCTATAATACCTCAGATGTAAGTATGAAGATCTGTGTAGGAATGGCCATAATGTTTAATGTGTAATGTTTAATCTTCGCGCTACTTCAGCAAAGCATTGCATCATAGTGCCATCTCCTGGAAGGTCAAGTCCGTTCAGTTTGTGTGGTTCAACGTCATGAGAGTTGATGGAAATTCATGCTGTCTACTTTTTTTCGGAAGTGATATATTATAGCTAAAAAAACTTAAATTAATTTACATTCATTTTTATTATATTTTCATTCGTTTTTAACCAGGCAATATAGTTTCACTTTAGTTTTCTTCTTAAAGGATTTAGATTTTATTTAGTTTCAGTTTTACTATAATAACCTGATGCTGACAGAGTGACAGTTGATTACGTTACTGTAAAAAGTGACTGATATCAATCTGTGTCGGTCACCTGCTCCATCTTCATCCTGGATATGGTCGAGCTCTGCTGCCGTTTCTCCAGGTCCAAACTCTTCATTCTCTCTTCTTTCAGCTGAGTCGACAGCTCGTCCACCTTCAGCATCGCTGCATCATGACTGACCTTCAGCGTCCTCTGACTCTGAAATACACACATTCACTCATCAGGAAAAAAAACATATTTTATAGTACAACTATAATGTGATATTCTATGTTTCTCATCAATAAACCCCATGAATGTATCTCCTAACTAGTAGATAGATAGATAGATACTTTATTGATCCCGAAGGAAATTTAGTATCCTGATATCTCTTCTTCATTAAAACGCATCAGTGTGCTTCACTGTTGTTCCTTCATCACCATCAACACACACACCGTCTTGCTGCCACTAACACTCACTAGAGCACCACATGTGGATTAATCTGCCACTGAAAATAGTCCCCAACAGAGTCACTATTTCCTCCTGTTAAAACCAAGATGGTCAAGACCAAAAATCAAGATGATAACGACCAAAAACCAAGATGGCAACAGATAAAAATTCCTGCAGGATTTCAGCTGTAAAAGCTTTGTCTCACCTCTTGTAGTTGTAGAAATCGTCCCTCCAGCTCTGTGACGCCGTTGGACCGGTCGGATAGCTGCTTCTGCAGTTTGATCATCGTCACGTTGCTGCTGACGTGTGACCTGAGAGACAACACAACAACACACGACAGTTAGTGTGCATTCATGTGTGAAACCCTGAGATGTTTGTTTACAGAGCAGATACATGTGTATGACCTCCATCCTCTGTCTGGTGAGATGGGGAGGTCCAAACACTGTCAAACAATGATTGTTAAACACAAAGATATCCTACAGAATCTAACAGAACTGGGTTTGCATAATAGTTGTAGGTAAACACTAACAATGATGACAGCAACGCACACTGTTCACATGTCTTCCAAAATGATTCATTAACATACACCAACATTTCCACACGTTTCATCAACATTTAATATGATATTTGTTTGTGTGAAGCATTATGAGGTTAAAGGGTCAGTTCACCTATTTTACCTGAGTTTGGAGGTCTGCTGCTGTCGGACCTGCAGAAGTCTCTCCTCATATTCGGCCTCCTTCCTCCTCAGCTCCTCCCTCAGCAGCTCTGACGCTCCCTCCATCTCCTCCATGTGGTTCCGCTGGAGCTCGATCACGTTCTCTCTGGTGCACAGAAAACGATAACTGGTTAACTTTAGTCACTTTAACTTACTTTATTTACAGATATGGAAAATATGATAGTGTCTCCAGTCAGATGGCATGAGTAGAAACTCTGCATGTCAAAGACAGTGGTCAACGTCCGGGTCTGACAGTGAAGCCAATGCCAATGCTTCTTGAGATAACTTCTGTTGTGATTTGACGCTATACAAAAATAAATTGATTTGATTTGATTTGAATGCTGAAGTGTCTTAAACCTGCATTCTTTCTAATAGCCAGCAGAGGGCGACTCCTACGCCATTTAGGGCTGAAAGCGCCTACCGGACGCCAGTAAAACGTCCGCCTACAAAGAGCCGTACAAAAGTAAAACTAAATTATTTCTATTCTATTGTCGTATTTAATGTCTCTACTGAAATGTCCAGTGTTGAACAATAAAATATTATAAATATTCATACTATTATAACTATTTACTTATTTATTTAGTAAACTTTTTGCCCGGCTGCTTCCCAGAGGAGCATAAAGTGAGCAATGGACATAAATGGAAGTTTGAAAAATACAGCAGATCCAGATCAATCTCAAACTTTTTCATGTCAAGGATCCAAAATGGAGTCCAATAGAGCACAGACCATGGATGTAGAAGAGGTTGTGTCCTGTGCTTTTGCCCTGCGTGTTAGTTAATAGCCTACAACTCCATTAATTTCTGTTGATGTCATGCTACTAGCACTACTAGCTACTGGCCGATAGCCGGTTGTTTGGGAACAGAGACGTTAATACATCCACCACGGTACAGGCTGACAGCATACAGCCCATGGGTGTATTAAAAGATAATAAAAGTGATGAATTACAGCCCATATATCCATTATTACAGCCGCATACAGCTAGCAGGAAGCTGGCAGAACCGGATATGTCATATAAGCGTGCAGAGCGGTGCAGTCCCGTGGGTCTGATGACTGTTCATTATGGCGAGGATAATAACTCTGGATTCAGCTGTTAGTTCATTTTACTACTTTTAGGACATAATGATTTAAATGAGGGCTATTTAAGTGTTCCTACTGGGAAGTTGATTTATATCCTCTGATTTACAGACGTCTCTTTATACATCCATGGACACAGACTCACTGGTGTTTTCAGTCCAAAATGGCGTCAGCGCTACCGTAGCGCCATCTAGTGGCTGTTGTCAAAAAAGTACCAGAGTTTCGTCTTTTTGCTTTCTTTCGACTCTTTGACTAAATGCTGAACTGCTCAATGTCTCATGTCTGATGGACAGATGCTTGGCGATGGCGTGCAGTACTCACAGGTTGCGGACCTCGGCCCTCGTCTCCTCCAGCAGGCTGTGTCCAAATCGAGGTAAGAGGCCGGTCGGAGGTCTCCCTCCTCCTTCTGAACTCCTGGTACCTGCAGGAGACAGAATCAGGTACAGAACCAGGAACCAGGGAGTTCATTACTACAGTGATTGTTCTATCCATAAATATAAAACAGGGTTTCTATCTATGGTTTTATCTGACCCGACATGAGATAAAGGATTTCTGTGAGCAGCACCAGAGTAAATTTAAATACACAAATACAACACATTGAGTATATTATGATCTTTTAGTATACTGCTATGTACTAGGTACTCTACTGTACTTCACATAGAAATATCTGTGACGTACTTTTTGGTCGTGTTGGAGAAGGAGAGGACGCGTCATCTCGCAGCTTCTTTAACCCTGAGTTGACCCGTGACTGGACGCGGCCGTACGGCAACGGCCTCCTGCTCTGAGAGTTGATGAGCTGCTGCTTGGTCAAGAGGAGGCGCTGTTTCAGCCCCTCGTTCTCGGATTGCAGCCCCCGGACTTTCTCCTGGAGCTCCTCCATCATCTCCTCCATCTCCACGTCCCGCACCCTGGAGAACGGCTGACCTCCGCCCACCGCCAGCTGCTCCATACGACCCCGGTCCTTCACCAGCCTCATCAGCTTAGTGCCCAGCCTGGAGGAGGAAGAGGAGGAGGAGAGGAGGAAGAGGGCAGAAGAGGGCAGAAGAGGGCAGAAGAGGGCAGAAGAGGGCAGAAGAGGGCAGAAGAGGAGGAGACGGGGGATTAGAGGTGAGAATTATAAAGAAAAGTTATAGTGTCGTCGTCTGGAGGTGAAAGAGATCAGTTCATTAACAACCTGTAAAAACAGCTGTATAATATAAATAACCCTGATGATGTCATAGTGATGTCATCAGGGTCATCAGCTTGGGCTTGAGACTTTTTAACAGACAACCTGTGTAACAAATTAGAGTTGGGAGGTTTGGAAGAACTGGGCCGTCTAATGAAAAACCCCACCAAGTTGTTGCATTATGGGAAATGTAGGATTCTGTGTTTGACCCATACAAGAGAATTAAAGTCTCAAGTCTAACATGTGTGTGTGTGTGTGTGTGTGTGTGTGTGTGTGTGTGTGTGTGTGTGTGTCTCACTTCTTGATCTTGTCGTCCTGTTTGTGGATGTGCTGTTTGAGGAGCAGGGACTCCTCATGAAGGCGCAGGAACCGGTCCTCCAGCTCCTCCCTGGACACCCGCGAGATGTCCTGTCGCGTCCGAACATTTTGATACAGCGATGAATCTGTCAACATGACAAAAAAAACACACTCATTTGTTGTTGTTTTTAACATTTTCAAACATGCAGCTGTGAGTGGCTTTCCTAGCTAGATTGACAATAAGGGGGTTTCTCAGCAGATTACACAACATAGGTGCATGCCATCTAATCAAAGAAAAATGCAATTCTTGCAGAAATCTCCAAATGTCTAAAGTTTTTGATCCCAAATCACAGCATGGCTTTTTCTATGGTGTTCCTCAAGGTCTTCATGTCTTAATGTGGTATTTTGGAGGGATTATTGTTCATTTTAATCAATTCTCCAGACGTAAATGTTTTTTAAATTTAGCACCAAATCTGTGTAACAAATGGTATCAACCCAAAAAATATGAGACATAATAGAGCATGGGAATGACCATCATAAACTTCTATCATCATGTTCTAAACCCTTATACACTTTCACTATTTATCTTAATTAATGAATTCATGTTTATTTCTGATTAATGACTAGAACCACTTGACACACAGTGCTGAGCTGCATCTCAAATTAATCGTCGGGTTCCCAGCTTTCAGATGATGTACACCACTTCTATGCAACATCTACTTTTGACTTTTTATCTCCCCCTAAAGACCCCCTGTACCCCTACCCCTCTAAAAAAGAGGGCAGAATGTTTAGGGACCAGGGTAACCCCTCTAATGAGTTATCTCTCGGTGAAAACAGAACATATAAAACAACATATATAGAAACCTGCTGCGAGTCTGGAGAGGTTCACTGTGATGTCTCTGACTGGCACATCTGCTGCTGTCTCATCAAGTAAAGTGGACATATTTATCTGAAAATGAAAAGAGTCTTCATTAAACAGAATGTATATTATTCACCTTATGACCGAGACACTGGGTCGATATATAGCCTTAAATGAATATAAAGCGTTCTGTAGTAGTGGGGGAAAAAGTTACACCAAACTCCATTTGTATATCTATCAGATTAAAACTGATATCCCTGTGGAGATTTAAACAACAAAAAAGACACACGGCAGAGCAAAACATAAGACATTTTACTGACAGCTTAGTGTATTCGGCGTACAAGTTATACACGAAGAGCATTTCATTTTAATATTATCTACCAATGAAATGCGAAAGATTCACCATCGCCTTGTTTGAAAACTGGAGCAATATGAGGCGAGCTGGTTCTTAAAAATATATATATATATATATTTCATTGAAATACGTGCTGCTTGGCTCTGCTGGGAGCAATACCGGAAGGCATTGATGGAAGAGCCAACAAATATCTCTTACAAATATTGCTAACAGCAGCAATTAAATGTATCACAATTAAGTGGCTAAAACCGGAGCCCCCAACACACAATTATGGATTGAGAAGGTATGGGAAATTTACCACATGGAACAAATAACCTATTCCCTAAGTCTCCAAAAAGACAAATTTATTAAAAGGTGGAGCCCTGCCATGATTATACTAATACAGTGATTGGTGATCTGAATATTTTTATATATCCTGGATCATACTTGTATCTTTGTCTTCCTGACCCAGGTCATCTCTCTAAGCACATACACACACCTATAAAACACACACCCTTCACACACTTTGACCCCTGACCTTTCACCACATTTATTTTAATTTTAATTAATTCATTAATTTTACTTTATTTTATTTTAATTCTGTGGATGTTTAAGTATGTGTCCTCCCCTTTTCTCTGAATTCAATTTAAATTACAGTTTAAGATGAAGTCTTATTTTGTTTTTTGTGTTCTCTCTCTCTTAATTTAAATTCATTTATTTATTTTACTTTATTTTATTTAAATTCTTTGGATTGTTAAAGTATGTGTTCTCCCTTTTTCTCTGAATTCAATTGAAATTACAGTTTAAGATGAAATCTTGTTTTTTTTATTTTGTGATTTCTCTCTCCTCTCCTTGTTTTAAGTTGTGTAATTTTGTGTAAAAACAAAGAGACAGCTGTAAAATGAAAATACAGTGGTAAAGAATGTGAAAAATGTGTCTGTGCAATATCGTTGATGCAATATACACCTCAAGTGCAACTACATTTGTTTACATTGTTTTACTTATTACATCTACCCTACCTGTTTTACAAGTTAAATTACCTCTATTTACATTACATGCATTTTTATATTTTATACCTCTAGTGTAACACTTCTGTAAATATTTATTTATTACATCTACCTTACCTGTTTTATTTGCTTTATATAACTGTGTGTGTGTTTTACCAGTTATATGTTTTATCTGCCTCGTTTAGTCTTGTAAAGTATTTGTTTTAAAGCACTGACAGAAGTGGCAACTGTGAGTCTGGTTGTATTTAATACAATGACAATAAAGCTTTATATTCTATTCTGTTTATAATGATTGTATAAGTTGCTGAAACTGCAATAAAAACTAAGTTAAAAAAATAAAAGAAATACGTGCTGCTTGTTGTGTTGGATATGTGCCGAACTGAAGTTAGACATGTCATGATTCTTCCTTGTTATGAGCCACATGTCTGAATGAATGTGAAACATTACTTTATCCAGTGAGAAAGAAAAGCTGAATTTAAACGCAGTCTGGCGTCACATCCTCTACACGTTAGCCTCGTTAGCTTCGTTAGCTAGCTCACTGAAAAGGGCTAAAGCTCTATCTAGCTCACTCTTCTAAATATCACAGGAGTGATATATGTGTCTCCGTATTTTATAAAAAACATTTTAGAGGATTTACATGCTTACTTTTTAAACATTTCTTACCTTTTAAAACGACTTTATTCAGTCCAGAGTAACGGTTGCTACTGAAAACAGAACATCGTCGTTATGATGCTACTGCGCATGCGCAGCTTGAGTGAGGAGCTTTCTGGGAAATGTAGTTTTCCCCTGAAATTAAAGTTTATTGCCACTGTAGGTGCTTTTAGTTGCTTGATATTTACTCCAAACATATTTTATCTTTCACTTCTGCAGATATACGATTATTTATAACACTTAAAGGGACTGTTTGTAACTTTTTACAGGTATAAATCTACCGGGTCGGGATTCCATGCGAGCGCTCGCATATGCGCGCTTGCGTGTGGCCGGAGTCTCTGCTCCTCTGCCTGCTTGCCTTCACTCACACAACGCGCGCGTTCTCGCTGTTTCGCTCCACCTCTAGACGTGCATGCGTGCACACTACACACTGCAGAAGAGTTAGTAGCTCTGAGAATATCTAGTGAATGTACAGTGGACGTTTGTGCAGAAATAACTGCTGCAGCTCCTCCAGACCAACAGAGGTTTCCCGTGTCTTGTGAAGTGACGGGGCTCCGCAGCTAGAAACGTTATCATTTCTGACCAAAACTCTGGTGTCTCCCTGCGGACGCCGTTAAGTCAACGAAAGTCAGCGTCGGGTTCACGCTTGTGCTCGCTCTACATAGACATGAACGAGCATTGCTCAACACAGTGAGGCGACACACATCAGCTAAAACCACAATATCACTCTATATTTCACCTGCTTGGAAGTAATGTTAGCTGATCAGACAAAGGTCTCTCCATGAATCACTGCTGATCCTACTGTTGGCTTTTCCTGCCTCAGCCTCCAGACCGCGGTCGGAGGGAACGGGAGACACCGGCACCCGGTCGGAGACAATAACGTTTCTCGCTGCGGAGCCCCGTCACTTCACAAAACACGGGAAACCTCTGTTGTTCTGGAGGAGCTGCACATTTATTTCTGCATAAACGTTCACTAGATATTCACAGAGCTAAACTAACTCTTCTGCAGTAGTGAGCGCGCATGCACGTGAGGTGGAGCGAGCTGAGTGAAGGCAAGCAGGCAGGCAGAGGAGCAGAATACAGCAGAGACTCCTGCCCTGGAGACCAAAGCTACGGTCTCCCCCGCGTCCTCCTACTGCGGCCAACACTGTTTTGCAAGACGGGCTTCACTGGATAGAACTTTGCAGTTTTGGTGCTTCCGTGTAGTTTGTGTTGGAATCTTGTCTGAACAGCGTAGCCACACGGGAGCGCGCATATGCGAGCGCGCATGGGACACCGACCCGGGTGATTTATACTTCTAAGAAGTTACAAACAGTCCCTTTAAATCATGAATAAAGTCACTTTGGTTGTGAGTGACTGTGTAACTGTAACCTCTTTCTACTTGGTCCTGATTCTTCGTGTATATTTCCATTAAAGTGCTCCCTCTTGTGTCTCCTGTGAATACCCATCAGCTCTATTTCAGCTGCTTTCTATTATCTTGTACCCATGACAATCTCTCTGGAGGGACATTGGGCCAATTTGAGGACTTTGTCTGGCCTGACTTTACATGTAGGCCTATTTATGAGCAGCGTGGCGGTGAGACGGCTCACTGGCATACAGACGTACATCCGGGGGAATCTGACAGGCTTGCTGTCAGATGTCTGCCTTTCATGAATTGGCAATGGATCTAATTTAGTAGCCTGAGATGAGACAGAATGAGTTCACTCTGCATGTCAGGCTCACGGCTTGCTACACAGCGACCACTGGGCCGTGACCGTCTCCCCATCACCGCTGCTTCTTCCAGCCGTAACCTTTGACCCCTCCCCCCCGTCTCTTTAGGCCGAGGCGAGCCGGGACGCTGCAGTAACGGAGCGAAATGTGTGTCTGTCAGCAGCAGATTGTCAGAGAGTCAGCCTGTCGTTGAAATCTATGATGCCTGCCGACCTTTTGTTCAGCAGGCCGTGCCTCCACCTCCACGCAACGACTGTCAGGAGCTCGATCAGACGAGCACAGCGGCCATGTTACCTTCAGCTCACCCTCCTATTGTAATATAGGCAGATTTACCCTCCAACACGGCCTGTCTGGGCTTTTATTCAAGGAAAAATCTGAACAGCTCAGACCTGTCGGGAGAGAGTCAGGCTGTTTAATTATAATAATAATAACTTTATTTATGATACGTCCATCTGAATATATGACATCCACAATTTAACTTTGATGGCAGAAGTACTGACAAAGAGAATAGAAGCAAAGAGATGTAACTCTTTTTTTACAACAGCCCTTTTGGACTGTGTTTTTGGAGTTTGATCCATACTAGAGAATAAAAGTCTCTAACATCCTCTGTTGCTCAGATTCCTCCTTCAGTGTAGAGTGTATTGTAGTTGTCAACTATTAAATTCATTGCCAACTACTTTGATAATCGATTCATCGGTTTGAGTAATTTTCAAGAATTTGTCTTTGGAGGTGGACGTTTTACTGGCGTTCGGTAGTCGCTTTCAGTCCAAAATGGCGGAAGCGTAGCTCTGCTGCTGGGCGCTGACGTTGACATGGAACGAACAATTCGTGGCAATATCTGTTTATTGTAGTGAGATCTTTTACTTAGAGTCCACGTTCACTCAGTTTTTCTTCTTGTTCCTTCTCTGTGCAAAGTTTGTTTTCATTGATCTGCTGAAGGAGGAAACTTTCTCTGAGTTTCTCACCTTAAATCTCACTTTAACACCTGGACGTACCTGCAGGATTTATGATATCACCACTAGTTTAGAGCCAATCACGGTCCAGTATGAAACGTGAAGCCTCCAGGTCACAAACACTGAGTTCCAAATCTCAAGACTTTTTATTTTTACTTTCAGTACGTACTGCAGCTGTCCTCACAAAATACTGTTTCATGCAGTATGAATGCAGTTTGCCATGTTATGATTTGAGCATATTTGTTATGCTAAATGCAGTACCTATGAGGGTTTCTGGACAAAATTTGTCATTGTTTTGTGTTGTTAATTGATTTCCAATATACATACATTTGCAAAAGTAGCATATTTGTCCACTCCCTCGTTGATAAAAGTATTAAATACTTGACAACTCTCCCTTTAAGTTACATTTTGAACAGATAAAAAAAATTGTGATTAATTTGCGATTAATCATGATTAAATATTTTAATTGACTGACAGCTCTAATTCAGTATTTTTATGTGTTTTAAAACATGTCTGGGATGGATCTTTAAGTAGTAATACCACAGTGTAAAAGTAAAAGTAAACTTTAAAAATTCTAAAATAAAAGTAAAAGCATCAAAATGTACTGAAAGTACCACATTTATGCACCATGCATGGTAGAATAATATATATTACTGGATTATAAAAGAACCAAAATGATTTTAATAATCTATGAGGATTATAGTGAGAAGTGTTTCAGATATTTTGTCCACCCCTTTTCTTTCAGGGAGGGTGGACTAAATAATAGAAACACCTCTCAGTATAACTATTGAACAGCAGCACAAAGCCTCCAAAATGCTCGTTGAATCAACACAAACTGAACATGATCACCTTCATGTGGAGGATGTATTATTACAGGACTGACATATATGTTTTATATTTATGTGTTTTCTGCTTTACTAACAGATTTATGTGCAGCGCTGCAGGTTGAACGTGAGCTGAGAGCAGCGTGGAGCTGATCTTGATCATCATCGGTGGATCGGATGTGACACTAGGTGGCAGCTGGTTCACACGTCTGACGAGCTGTGATGGTGTTCAGCTTCAGGATGAGAGCAACATTTAACCTGTGATGAGGGCAGCAGCATTAACAACCTCACAAACTACTACTGCACTGTGTCTGTATTTATACATGTGCAGTAAAGTAAACTAGAGTAAACTACAATACAGGATCAATGAGAAGGTTTTTCTTTGGAGTAAATCACAAAATGCTCCATGGGCTACACAACGTCATGCTGTTTTTGAGGAAGCTGAATTACAATATAAGTATATTAATAATTTGTCATGCAGAATGAACACAATTAGAAGAAAGTCACTTGCTAGATTTGAAGGAAAATGGTTGAAATATATATTGTTAAAACTAAAATTATGAACATATATTCAAATCAAGCACAATTTTTGCTCTGAATCTGATGTTCTAGCAAACTTATCAAGGAGTCAGATGTCTTTAGTTAAGAACAGGAACCTTCCTCTGACCCTTGAAGTTGGTAGATTTTAAAAACATTCATGAGGACAACAGGTTGTGTGCAGTTGAAAATTAATCACATTTTCTTTTTTATTGTCCAAACTATGATGAGTTAATCTCTATTTTAAATGAAATATCTGAAAAAATTGGAAAAATTCAAAAATGTTTTGGTGCTCGGATGATGACAAAATTAAACGGCTGTTTAATTTTAATGCTTATTAGTTTTTGTTTCTCAAGCTTGGAGAAAATGTAAGTATGGTTTATTTGTTTTATATTATTTGTAATTTATGCTGCTACCCTGGTTTTCTGCCTTTGTCTTTTCTTTATTTTCTAAATAATGGTGTCTAGTAAGCCTGTTTGGGCAGATTATCTATGCATGACACAATAATAATAAATCTAATAAAATCACTAGAACTAATGTGTTGCTACAATCTTTTATTTATGGATCAGTTTCTCTCTATAATAATAATAATAATAATAATAATAATAATAATAATAATAATTTTGCCTCAGAGTCTCTGCTGCATTGTTAGTATATCAGTTTTCAAAAAGAAACTCAGGTTTTCTCTGAGACTGTAAATCGTTTGCGGCGGTAGTGTTTGTTTTGTTTTTGTTATGTTATCTCAGGTCTCATATCTCTAAGGTTTATCTGTACTAGTTATTTCTGAGGTTTTTAATCTTGCATTTGTATTTTGTGTGGTATTCTACCGGTTTATATGTGCTTAATGTGGACCCCGGGAAGATTAGCCGGTTGCTATGGCACCAACTAATGGGGATACTTACTAAAATAAAATAAAATAAAACAGGAGAAATTACGTTTTAATATGTCTGATATCCAGTGTCTTATAATAAATCACAACACTTTAAATGTATTTTTGAAATGTTAAGTTAGAGTCAAGTTTGTTGACACTGAATTAACTTTTTAATTAACTTTTTGGGTGTCGCCATCCTGGTTTTTATCTGTTTCCATCTTGGTTTTATCCGTCGCCATCGCTCCAAATTCCATATTTCCAATATCACATTCACGCAGCATTGTACCTGCTGGTCATGCCTAAGTGGTAACCCACAAGTTGCGAAAACATGCAAGAAGTCTCGCTGTCCAACGACCTATCCTGACCTTCACCATCTCACGAGAGTTTTGCACCTTGGGGGTTAGCTTCGACACACGACTCCTAAACATCAGCATGTTAGCATTGTTAGGATGCTGATGCTAGCATTAAGCTCAAAGCACCTCTCTCAGTCTGGCCTCACAGAGCTGCTAGCAGGACCAGAGTGTGAACTGGATTCAGGGTTTCTACACATTTGCCATTTAAAAATCCCAGACTTTTCCAGACTCAAATTTCCAGACTTCTCTGTAGAATTTTAAAACTGTATTTGACTTTCTGACTCGGGGAGGATGCTGTGACAAGATTTTACACAAAGCTTGCATTTAGCTCACTTTTCCGATTTGGAATTGTATTTTGGGCATTCATTTTACCACTAATACAGTTTTTTGTGGTATAAAGAGAATCTGATGATGCAGAAGACCTTCAGGACACGTCATAGTGGATGACACCTCCTCAGTTTGTATCAGCACGTCACCACTGAATGAAAACAAGACCGGCCAGGTGAGCTGAGGTGAGCTGGAACACAGGTCACAGTTCCTCACGTTCACGATGTAAATGACTGAGCCAATCAGACTTTAACAAAAATGATCAGTGGATGGAAAATGGATCAGTCCAAATTACGAGGGGCTGCTCGTACCCCCCCTCAATATGTAAAGTATTAGATTGTCCCAGTCTGACAGGCAGCATTCTGCTCTGTGCTGTCAGCCTGCAGTTACCGGTTACTTTTTATTATTATATTATTATTGTTATTTTGCTCATTTTGCCACCAAAGTGCCGCCCTAGGCGATTGCCTAGTTGGCCTATATGGAGGCGCCGGCCCTGGCTGTGACGTACAGGCGTAGAGGCAGCTCTGTAGGAGTGTTCGTACAGTCATAGCGTACTTGATTGCGTTGCTTTCAACGACATCAGGCTCGCTCTGGCCCGCGCTCTCTCACTCAGTAGTAAACATTTTTGGCTGCTCCAAACTCTGTGAAAAACTCTCTGCAGGTTGTATGATCTATTTATTTTTAGACATTTTTAATTTTATATTTTAGAAAACAGAATTGGAGCAACAGTCTGGAAACAGATGTTTTCTCTCTTTTCTTTTTTCCATACTTATCCAGACCTGGAAATTATTAAAATCAAATTCCATACTCTTCCATACTGTGTAGGAACCCTGTGGCTTTTAGTGGTGAAATGCTGAAAAACACTATTATTCTGTTATTCATTATTTTATTATGATATATCACATTGTTACAGAGCGACTGGAGACGGAGCAGAGTGTAAACACCTCTCAGTCCATTGTTAAACATTGTTAACTTGTTCCAGCTCACAGTGAGCATATTGTCTCTGGAGCGGCTCATTAATTATGTTGAAGGTGAACTATGACTTGGGGATAGGCGGTTATGAAAATTTCATCAATCTGGTGAGTTGGAGGGGGTGGGGGGGACCAGCTGCTCCTGTCAGAGGCCACTTCTGGTGGACAAGCAGGGGGTCAGATCAGGAGGGCTGGAGGGGATCTGTTACTCACAGTATAATAAGTAGAGAGGAGTCTGAGATTTCCATCTTTTAGGTGCAGACGTGCTTCAGTTTTGCAGCCAAAAGGCTCTAAAAACGAAATGTTACGACCCGTCGGTTCCTGCTGAAGAACACTAACAAATAGTTCCATCAGTAATTCCCTCAAACAGCTGCTCGCTGCATGTAGTTTAATCAAACCAACAGGAGGAAATAGTGACTTTGTTGGGGACTATTTTCAGCAGCGGATTAATCCACATGTGGTGCTCTAGTGAGTGTTAGTGGCAGCAGAACGGTGGATGTGGGACTGAGTCAGAATAAACTGTTGTTTGTGTTTTCTTGTTATAAATCTTCAAATTAAATGAAATAAGGAAAAATAATCCATATTGATCCATAGAAAAAGTAATAACCAGTTGCACCAATAAAATTATGTTAAATGAGTTGTTTGGATGTTATTTTATTGACGAAAGTTAATGAATACTAAGAGCAATCCTTATTATAAATATATAAAATGTTATATATATCTATATATATACATACCTATATATATATAAATAAATATATAATAAATACATCAATAAATGATATAACATAATACATTAATATATATAAAAGTACTTGAGTCTTCATCAACAGAAACCAGACCCTGAGTCCTCTTTGCTCCCCAGGATGTCCTCCCTCTCCTCCCCCCGTCTCCCCCGTCCCTCCTGCAGAGCCAGAGACTTCCATAGCAGGAGGACATGTGACCTTCTGTGTCCGGGGTCGTGCCCTCCGCCGCCGCCACCGCCTCCCGTCTCTGACAGACGTGTAAACAGATGCAGCCGTTGTTTGCTGTGACAGGTGATTATAGTTGGCACCGGTGCCAAAGCAATTAAACCCGAGGGCTGACAGCGCCATTTGGCGGTCTGGTATTGTTCCATGGCGGTGTAATTGTAGCAGCACGTTTTCACCTGCAAGCCGAACATCATTAATGTGAGCAGGAAGGTGTTGGACTGTGTTAGTTTGATGTGTGGTAATGAGACGGCTGCTGAGGAGCAGATCTACTTTATGATAATTAGCCTCAGTTAGCTGGGTCTCTCATTTATACAGGGAAGGTTTGACTGTCCAGTATGTCCAGTAAGACCAGTATGACCAGTATGTCCAGTAAGACCAGTATGACCAGTATGTCCAGTATGTCCAGTAAGACCAGTAAGACCAGTATGACCAGTATGTCCAGTATGACCAGTATGACCAGTATGTCCAGTATGACCAGTATGTCCAGTATGTCCAGTATGACCAGTATGACCAGTATGTCCGGTATGTCCAGTATGACCAGTATGTCCAGTAAGACCAGTATGACCAGTATGTCCAGTATGTCCAGTAAGACCAGTATGTCCAGTATGTCCAGTATGTCCAGTAAGACCAGTATGACCAGTATGTCCAGTATGCCAGGTATGACCAGCATGTCCAGTATGTCCAGTATGACCAGTATGACCAGTATGACCAGTATGTCCAGTATGTCCAGTATGACCAGTATATCCAGTATGTCCAGTATGTCCAATATGTCCATTATGTCCAGTAAGACCAGTAAGTCCAGAATGTCCAGTATGTCCAATATGTCCAGTATGTCCAGTAAGACCAGTATGACTAGTATGTCCAGTAAGACCAGTAAGTCCACAGTCTGCTGCAGCAGCTGAGGCTCCATTTCCATGTCAAGAGTCTCGTATCAGATAAAATCCAGATGACATTTACACTCAGTCACATTCCAGCATGTTCTCATTCCCAGGGCGTCAAATACCGCCAAATACCGCCGCACACAGCTCCCTTTAGCGTCGATATATGACGCACTGGGCCTTCCATTAACTACATTGTAAACCCATCCGTAGAGATTCAATTTCACCAATCAGCCGTTCCTCATCTTTTGGAATAAGGAATAAATAGAAACAGGGCGTCTGACAAAACGGAAGTTGCAAATGTCACGTGGCCCATAAATGCAGAAGAAGCGATCTGCAAATGCGCAAATATCATTCCACGTGTAGAAATAGATGCACAAATGCGTATATATCACTTTACATGTAAACCTTGAAATACGTATTTAAGTTATGCGTATTTGCAAATCGCCCTGTATTTTTGTGGAGGTGACTTTACACAACACAAATACAAAAATACATGTTTGTGGATAGTGAGATATTTGGAAATCATGGTACACATTTGTGGAATGTCTTCTGTGGATTAAAACTAATAAAGTCCAATAAACACGTCCATATCCAGGGACCACTACACAACTGTCCCAGACCAGGGACATGATAAGGGACAAATAATGAATCGTTACATAGAACACACTGACGTTAATGACTCTGAGAATCACATGTAAACACACATTAACACTGAACCTGAAGCTGCGAGTCTCCGTGTACATCAGTTCAGGTTTAGTCTGATGAGGCAGCTCACTGTGGATCAGTAAAGTTCAGACTCGGTCACTCTGCCAGCTGCTCTGCACCAACACATGACACCATTTGTCGCTCTCACTCTTTTTCTTTAATTATGATGCCGGAGCTCATGTTGACCTCTGCTAACAACATTTAATCAGCACAGATTAGACTAATGGACACGGTTAGATGAGGTTCAGACTCCGTTAACTGACCTGAAGCAGACGGTCCAATCAGATTTATATAACCGGGATCAAACCTGTGGACCACACAGAGGGAGGCTGATCTGAGGTCTGGTGACGTCATCCATCAATCAAATATAGTCAACTGACAAAATAAATGTCAAGTATAAAACCAAAAACACATTCAGTTCAGTTTAAAGATGTGATGTTATTGACTGTGTAGTTTGTACTTTTTTCAAAGCTAAGTGAACGTATCACGGTTTAAACGCACCTCAGTATGTACAACAGTAAGTGAATGTATCACCATTCAAATGCACTAAAGTACGTACAACAGTAAGTGAACACATCACCATTTAAACACACTTCAGTACGTACAACAGTAAGTGAACACATCACCATTCAAATGCACTTAAGTACGTACAACAGTAAGTGAATGCATCACCGTTTAAACACTTCAGTACGTACAACAGTAAGTGAACGCATCACCGTTTAAACACACCTCAGTACGTACAACAGTAAGTGAATGCATCACCGTTTAAACACACTTCAGTATGTACAACAGTAAGTGAACGCTTCACCGCTTAAACACACCTCAGTACGTACAACAGTAAGTGAACGCATCACCATTCAAACGCACTAAAGTACGTACAACAGTAAGTGAACACATCACCATTCAAATGCACTAAAGTACGTACAACAGTAAGTGAACACATCATCATTCAAATGCACTAAAGTACGTACAACAGTAAGTGAACACATCACCATTCAAATGCACTAAAATACATGCAACAGTAAGTAAACGCATCATTGTTTAAACACACTTCAGTACGTACAACAGTAAGTGAACGCATCACCATTCAAAAGCACTAAAATACGTACAACAGTAAGTGAACGCATCACCATTCAAATGCACTAAAATACGTACAACAGTAAGTGAACACATCACCATTCAAATGCACTAAAATACGTGCAACAGTAAGTAAACGCATCATTGTTTAAACACACTTCAGTACGTACAACAGTAAGTGAACGCATCACCATTCAAAAGCACTAAAATACGTACAACAGTAAGTGAATGCATCACCATTCAAAAGCACTAAAATACGTATAACAGTAAGTGAACGCATCACCATTCAAATGCACTAAAATACGTACAACAGTAAGTAAACGCATCATTGTTTAAACACACTTCGGTATGTAAAACAGTAAATTAATGCATCACCATTCAAAATGCTGGTTTTTGGCCATCACCATCTTGTTTTTAGGTCATTGCCTTTTTGGTTTTAAGCCGTCACCATCGCTCTTAAATTTAGAATAATTCCACTGTCAGCCAGTAAAGTTCAGTTACTTCTGTCTGTTGTTGTGCATGTAAATAAAGTGTAGGTGTTAATCACGAGTTAATGCAGACCAACGTATCAGTGTATCTTAGAGACCGCTTGGCCCTGCCACTGGAAGTTAAGTGAGATTTTAATACTTGGACGTCTAGCGGTGTCTCAGACGGAGCGGTGTGACATAAATGGGTTGTGGCAGTCGAGAACAATCCTTGGATCATGTGAGATGAATCATACGAGATCACGCTAAGAGAGCACATTTTAATTCCTCCCAAAAACACGGCAGACATTTTGTCATCTCCATAAGTTATCGGGAAAACTATTTGGCTTTTCAAGTTTGGAGATGAAGTCAGCGGGTTACTTTTTTTGCTTTCTCACTTCTAACTATAATCTTCTTTTAAGCACACAGTGAAAGTCGTCAAAGAGCCGCGGCAGCTAAAACAGTGTTTAATGTGGGCCTCTTGGGGATCACGGAGACGTGTTTGAAACAAGACGAGGGTGTCAATTAAGAGGAAGAAACTTCAAAATGGAGGCGATTAAACTTTGAAATCTTTAAAATGCTCCCTGCTGAATTGTCTTCTCTGTGGAAAAGGTTGCCAAAGTGCACAGTTTTATTGTGCAGCGAGCAATGAGGAGAGACAAGTGGTATTTATTTACTGTCAACACGCCGCCGCCTCAATGTTCCTGTCGACTCGCTGCACATCCAACCTGTCACAGCGTTGAAACACTCGCTGGGTGATGTCAGCGACACCATAGCTCGTATGAGAGGAAGTCTAAGGAAGACGACTGAGACGTGTTGAGAGAGAGTGAAACATGTCGTTATTTCTTCTGCTGGTTTAACAAGAAAACTTGATTTTAAAAGCTGATTTCTGATTAATGTTTCATTTACAGTCAACCAGAAGAATTCAGATCTTTTACTGCAGTAAAAGTACGAATACCACAAGTAAAAGTCCTGCATTAAAACCTTACTGAAGTAAAAGTATGTCAGTATTATCATCTAAATGTAGTTAAAGAAGTCTACAGTAAGAAGGCCGTCGCCATCTTGGTTTTTGGCCGTCGCCTTCTTGGTTTTAGTTCGTGGCCATCTTGGTTTTAGGCCGTGGTCATCTTGGTTTTAGTTCGTGGCCATCTTGGTTTTAGGCCGTGGCCATCTTTGTTTTAGGTCGTTACCTTCTTGGTTTTTGGCCGTCGCTTTCTTGGTTTTAGTTCGTGGCCATCTTGGTTTTAGGCCGTGGTCATCTTGGTTTTAGTTCGTGGCCATCTTGGTTTTAGGCCGTCGCTTCCTTGGTTTTAGGCCGTGGCCATCTTGGTTTTAGATCGTTATCTTCTTGGTTTTTGGCCGTCGTTTTCTTGGTTTTAGGCCGTGGCCATCTTTGCTTTAGGTCGTTACCTTCTTGGTTTTTGGCCGTCGCTTCCTTGGTTTTAGGCCGTGGCCATCTTTGTTTTAGGTCGTTATCTTTTTGGTTTTAGGCCGTCGCCTTTTTGGTTTTAGGCCGTGGCCATCTTTGCTTTAGGTCGTTACCTTCTTGGTTTTTGGCCGTCGCTTCCTTGGTTTTAGGCCGTGGCCATCTTTGTTTTAGGTCGTTATCTTTTTGGTTTTAGGCCGTCGCCTTTTTGGTTTTAGGCCGTGGCCATCTTGGTTTTAGGTTCTGGCCATTTTTGTTTTAGGTCATTACCATCTTGGTTTTTGGCCGTTGCTTTCTTGGTTTTAGGTCGTGGCCATCTTGGTTTTAGACCGTTGCCTTCTTGGTTTTAGGTCATTACCTTCTTGGTTTTTGGCCGTTGCTTTCTTGGTTTTAGGTCGTGGCCATCTTGGTTTTAGGTCGTGGCCATCTTGGTTTTAGTTCGTGGCCATCTTGGTTTTAGGCCGTGGCCATCTTGGTTTTAGGCCGTGGACATCTTTGCTTTAGGTCGTTACCTTCTTGATTTTTGGCCGTCGCTTCCTTGGTTTTAGGCCGTGGCCATCTTGGTTTTAGGCCGTGGCCATCTTTGTTTTAGGTCGTTATCTTTTTGGTTTTAGGCCGTCGCCTTTTTGGTTTTAGGCCGTGGCCATCTTGGTTTTAGGTTCTGGCCATTTTTGTTTTAGGTCATTACCATCTTGGTTTTTGGCCGTTGCTTTCTTGGTTTTAGGTCGTGGCCATCTTGGTTTTAGACCGTCGCCTTCTTGGTTTTAGGTCATTACCTTCTTGGTTTTTGGCCGTTGCTTTCTTGGTTTTAGGTCGTGGCCATCTTGGTTTTAGGTCGTGGCCATCTTGGTTTTAGTTCGTGGCCATCTTGGTTTTAGGCCGTGGCCATCTTGGTTTTAGGCCGTGGCCATCTTGGTTTTAGGCCGTGGCCATCTTTGCTTTAGGTCGTTACCTTCTTGATTTTTGGCCGTCGCTTCCTTGGTTTTAGGCCGTGGCCATCTTGGTTTTAGATCGTTATCTTCTTGGTTTTTGGCCGTCGTTTTCTTGGTTTTAGGTCGTGGTCGTCTTGGTTTTAGGCCGTGGCCATCTTTGTTTTAGGTCGTTATCTTTTTGGTTTTAGGCCGTCGCCTTTTTGGTTTTAGGCCGTGGCCATCTTGGTTTTAGGTTCTGGCCATTTTTGTTTTAGGTCATTACCATCTTGGTTTTTGGCCGTTGCTTTCTTGGTTTTAGGTCGTGGCCATCTTGGTTTTAGGTCGTGGCCATCTTGGTTTTAGACCGTCGCCTTCTTGTTTTAGGTCGTTATCTTCTTGGTTTTAGGTCGTTACCTTCTTGGTTTTTGGCCGTCGCTTTCTTGGTTTTAGGTCGTGGCCATCTTGGTTTTAGGTCGTGGCCATCTTGGTTTTAGGCCGCGGCCATCTTGGTTTTAGGCCGCGGCCTGTTTCTGTATTTTTTTTTGTTTATTATTGTACATGTGTAACGTATCGTTTTCAGTCTCTCGGTTTGACTTTGCTAACTGAGAATTGAGAGGGAGGGATCTCTCACCTCATTAGAGAGGTGAGAGAATAAAAGCAGTTGTCTTTGTTGTGAGACGACTCTCCGTCCTTTTGTCTTCTACCTGCTGTAGTTTCAGCTGTGATAATAAAGCGTGCTGCTGCTGCTGTATTACACTTAGATAAACATCTCTCATTTATTCTTTCTCTAACTGCCGGCAGCCACGCTCCCTCTGAACTTCAGGCTTTATTCAGCTGGCACTAATCATTTAGATCCATATCCTGATTTCATGATGGAGGAGGAAATATTTCACTGGAGTAATTCTGTAATGGAGTTTAAACACATGATTTATTATTAATTATTTTATTGTATGTACAATGTTGTTGGTGTATTATTCTGTGATAACATGGCAGAGCATTTATGTCTAATCTGAATTTTGTGATGAAAATATATTTTTAAAATCTGAATCCTTTTGAATATCTGATCAAATCTATTTTACCCAGATTGCTGGAGAACAAAGAAGGACCACGATTAGTCACACAATGCAAACATACAGTATTCAGTATCACCACGTGTTTCAGGTGGAAGCGCTGCAAGAAAAAGAGCCTTAACGTGATTCTGTCATCTAAGACACAAACGGAAGAGTCCTCTTTCTCTTCCAGTGAAAGTTTCTCATCAGTTTCACTCTGAAAAACGTCTTCAGGCTTCAACATCTTTGGGCCCAAAGAGCTAAATTTAAATTTTATTAGATTAATGACTCAGATTCCAACTCAGTTACCACAATAAAATGTAGTTATTGTACATTTATGTAAATCACAGATATGTTAAATTTCTGAAATTCATTTCATATCAACATTTCTACATACGTTTAGATCATTGTCATACATATTGGTTTTAGGCCGTCACTATCTTGGTTTTTGGCCATGGTCATCTTGGTTTTAGGCCGTCACTATCGTGGTTTTTGACCGTGGCCATCTTGGTTTCAGTCGCTCTTTCCTACTTTGTTCTGCAGCTGGCACATCAGGATAAATACAGTTCTATCTCATCTTATTTAGTTTTGACTTTAAATGCATTTCTCAGAATAAATCTGTGAGTTTAACAGATTATTGAAACCCAGACCTATTTCTGCATGTAGATGCTGTCAGGTGTGAACTATGTTTCAATGTATTAATTGACTGAGCCTCTCATTGTGTCTCCTCCAGCAGCTATAAATACACCATGTGGACTGTAATTACTCTGCAGCATCTCAGCACTAAACTTTCACACCCTCTCAACTTTAGCTGTCCTCCAAATTGCTGTTGACACCGTGGAGAAGCGTCTAATATCAATGTGTAATGGCTTCTGATGACAAACTACATGGTTGGAAGACCGTGTAATCTCCCCTCAATTAATTAAAGCACAGAGGGCTTTCCAGCCCATCGGCTGAACCAGCTGCCACCAAATGGCTCCTCTCGGCCGCCGAAGTGTGTGTGTGTGTGTGTGTGTGTGTGTGTGTGTGTGTATGTGTACTCAGAAAACATCTGCACATTCAGTGAGTTAATTACCTGCACCAGTTCCCCAGTCCATCAACACCAGTTCATTCAGCCTCACATACACAATAATAACATCTGTGTCAGAAACACCAGCAGCAGCTGCAACATGTGAAAAGGTTTAGTGAAACAGTTTAACCCTCTGAGACTCCCCACCGACTTTACTGTCTTTCAGAGGCTCTAGCAGGTTCACCTTTAGGGCTACAGTGAAGACACAGATATCATATGAAACTAGAAAACCTAATGAATCCATCGGTACCACCTTGTCAAGAAGGAAGTTAAATAACCCTCCAAAGTTGGGCTAAATATTGGCGAGGGAAAACTGTCATGGCAATTTTCAAAAAGGTCCCTTGACCTCTGGATCTGACCACAAGATATGTGAATGAAAATGGGTTCTATGGGTACCCACGAGTCTCCCCTTTACAGACATGCCCACTTTATGATAATCACATGCAGGTTTTTGAATGCAGTATAAATGTGTTGTTGTCTCCTATTCTAAAATAGTGTATTTGAATATTTCTGCAAACTGGGGTCCATAAACAGTCTTGAATTACATAAATTGGGTATCACTGTAAAGCTGAGACTCTTGTGGATCCAATGAGCCCAACTGTATTCATGTGTGATGATGTTAGTTCCTATAGTAGCCATTTTATTGTAGTGAGACCAGTTTTTGAAATTTGACCTCTCTGTATAAAATGACCACAACAGAAGTGAAAAAAACTGTCCGTTAAACCTGTGAGAGTGTAATTCAGATGAATTGATCCTTCATACAGTGAACGATTCTGTTTTTAATGCTGTTTGACTTTCACACCATTGATTATTTATTTATTTATTGAGACATTATGTGTTTCTGTGTGTGGATGTCTTTAAGTGAGGAGACAAACTTCTTGTTTATTTCACTCTTAAATCCCGGCTGGTTTTTCTGCTCCTAATTAAAAAGAAGAACAAGACGAAGGCAGCTTTACTGGAGCTCTGATAACAGCTATCAGTTAGGACTTACTTTGGCTATTGATTTGATTAAGAGGCTTATTCATTGTTTAATGAGTTTTCCACTTCACTGCTCTGCTTCTAATCAGGAACGCTGCCAGATACTCTGACTGTCTTTCTGTCTGTCTGTCTGACTGTCTGTCTGTCTGACTGTTTGTCTGTCTGACTGTCTGTCTGACTTTCTGTCTGACTGTTTGTCTGTCTGTCTGTCTTTCTGTCTGTCTGTCTGTCTGACTGTCTGTCTGTCTGTCTGACTGTTTGTCTGTCTGTCTGTCTGACTGTTTGTCTGTCTGTCTGACTTTCTGTCTGTCTGTCTGTCTGATTGTATAGAAGTCTATGAGAAAATTAGCCTACTTCTTACTTGATTTATTAACTCAGTAAACATTATAAACATGCGTTTATCGTCTCAATCACTAGTTTCAAGTCTTCTTCAACGACCAAAAACCAAGATGGTGACTGCTAAAAACCAAGTTGGAGATGGCCAAAAACCAAGATGACAACGGCCAAGAACCAAGTTGGAGATGGCCAAAAACCAAGATGACAACGGCCAAGAACCAAGATGGAGATGGCCAAAAACCAAGATGACAACGGCCACGAACCAAGATGGAGACTGCTAAAAACCAAGACGGCGACGACCAAAAACCAAGATGGCGATAGCCAAAAACCAAGACGGTGACAGCCAAAAACCAAGATGGCGATAGCCAAAAACCAAGATGGAGACTGCTAAAAACCAAGACGGCGACGAAACCAAGATGGCGATAGCCAAAAACCAAGATGGCGATAGCCAAAAACCAAGACGGTGACGACCAATAACCAAGATGGCGATAGCCAAAAACCAAGATGGCGATAGCCAAAAACCAAGACAGCGACTACCAAAAACCAAGATGGCGATAGCCAAAAACCAAGATGGCGACGACCAAAAACCAAGATGGTGACGGCCAAAAACCAAGATGGGGACGGCTCAGTAAATGTAGTTGGTCAGTTTGAATCTGTCATTGAAGCCTGAATGGAGAGTATCAGAGTAATAATGGGATGTTAAATAACCCACGTTACAGCTCTCAGAGAGGATGGAAGCAGCTTTAGCTGATCATACTGACCTCACGTTACGGTTCATCTATTAGACGCTGCTCTCAGATCAGAGCGTCAGGAAGGTGTCATGTAAATATGAACACAAGTATTTATTTATTTAACTGACTGACTCATATGTTAATGCTCTTAGCCTGATGGCTCTCTCAATACAATGCTATATATATATATATATGAATATCACATAGCCCTGGGTGGTGAGGAGATCACTTCTGTCTGTCTGTGGAGAATAATATGAATAATTTGAGGAGTGGATATCTGAGTGTATTTATATATTGAAGATGTGATGGCTCTAAGCACCTCCGTTATGAAAACAGCCCTGGCGTGGCGCTCAGTCTCCGCCATGATTGACAATTATAGCTGCATAATTCAGCGTGCTTCCCTCTGCCGGCCCGAGTGACAGCGGACAGATAAATCAGTCATAAATGGCGGCGGCGGGCTCCCAGGGCTCTCTGGGGAGTAATCTCCTCCGCCTGGCCGGGCCACTATTCATCATCAGATGAGAGTCAGTCACCGCCTCTTTACCGGCGCTGACGGAGCGAGCCGGAGGAGGCAACGGCTCAAACGGCGGGAACAAAAGCTCCGCTCGCCACTGCCAATAAGCCAGCATCATGAGATTGGCTGCTCCCCCCCTTTCAGCTTATTTCCCCCCGCGGCAGAGAGAGATAACTGGATGTGATGTCGACGGCGTGCCTTTCTTCTCCTGCGTGGGGCCGGTGTCAGCCATTGTTAGCCTCTTGAGTTATTAGCAGCCTTCAGCTCCGCCGCTTCCCGCTGTCACTTTCGTTAGCCGCGGCTAGCTTGACAGTTGCAAAGTTAATTAGTCCGGCTAATGGGAAGCCGCCGTTCGGCCGGATGTGACACGTGAGGTGTGTCGAGAGAGAAAACAAACAAATCAAGCGTTTCATTAGTCGGCTGTGACAGCTTCTGTTTCTCTTTGTTTTCACGGCTGAAATCAACTTCTAACCGGCTCTGTCCTCTCTGCTGCTGCAGCTCCACTCAACACTCATTTATTTATGTTTTAAAGATGGTTTCATCATCACTTTCTTCTTTATTTGAGAGAGGACCGTGTAGGAATGGGAGATAGAGAGAGGGAGGTGTGACGTGGTGGTTATAAGGCGTGAACCGAGGAGCTCCCTCCTTCCTCTTATTGATGCCGGCACACATTAATAATGTATTGATGTATTGAGAGAGATAATGATGAAGGTGGCGATCCTGATGATATTCACTGTTGTCTTCCTGTCACTGATGAGAGGTTCCACATATTAGATGGGGTGGGGGGGGGGCTGAGGGTGATTAGACCGCCGAAGTGGTGACAGGAAGTGAGTTAACATCTGTGGACGACTGATGAACATCAGCGTCGATACTTCAACTGACTCCATCTATCCGCTCTGAGATGAGACGCTTCATTAATATTCACGTCTTTGAGCCTCGTTTCGTTCAAACTCTCCCACCTGAGATCACTGAGCTGGTTTACTCTCCGACTGAGGCCCCGTTCACACCTGGCATTAACAGGTGTGATCTGATCACAAGTGGACAGCTCTAAGTACGTCAGTTCACACCTGGCATTATGATCAAAGAGTATAGAAGCAAAGAGACGAAACTGACAGCAACTGCTGTGATTTTGGACTGAAAACGCGTATTATATTCATAATATTTTATTGTTCAACTCAGGACATTACATTAGAAGGTGAAATAGTGTAGTTTTACTTTTGTACGTCTCTTTGTAGGCGGTCGTTTTACTGGCGTCTTGTAGTCGCTTTCAGTCCAAAATGGTGGAAGCGTAGCTCTGCTGCTGGGCGCTGATGTTGATGTGGAACGAACTATTGACTTTCACTTCTTAGGGTGTACGTTGTTTGGTAGAATGCATCTCCAATTGTGATCAGATCTCACTTTTCAGCTCTATATCAAATAAACATCATGTTTGCAAAGACCAATAACGTTGTTGTTTTTAACCAGCAGAAGAAATCAAAACAATACAGACGGGGTCTATATAATGCTGCAGGAATGAGTCCTAAAACCCAGAAATGAGTTATCATTTTAGCACTTCCTGTTGCTAACAAGTGGCTAAATGAGACGACTAAACATCATCACGCCAACTCGTCCTCCTTTACAGCCTCGTTGTGTTTACTCACGCTCATGTGACCGTGGGGTAGCTCGTTTATAGCCTAAGGTTAGCTTTCTACTTCTGCTGATTGCATTCACACTTCATAAATCATAAAGGGGTGTTCATTAGTGGAGGTTATCTTGCTGAACTAGACGTGTCAGTATCATAAACGTGTATTTGTCACAGAGATTATTTTTCTGCAATAATCCAAAACCCATTGGAACAATCCCATTGGCTGTTAGTGGAGGGGAACCAGGGAGGTGATCACTTCCTGTTAGCGGAGGGAACCAGGGAGATGATCACTTCCTGTTGGACTACAGAAATACGTCATCCCTGCACTCTGTTCCTTAGTGTGTTCCAGGTAAACCAAATTTCCCAACACATGAATACATCTCTATTAGGTCTGTCAAAGATAATGTGATAATAACGCGTTAACGCAAATTTGTTTTAACAGTACCAATTACTTTAACGCATTAACACAACTTGATATCGATCTTACGGAGGTTGTAGCGGCTCAGTTTTAAAGGTAGAGGGAAGATATTGGCATCATATGAAATAAGGAGACCTGAGGAATCCATTGGTACCAACGAACATTTCTCTGATGTTTTTCGGATGTTTTTCGGACATATGTTGGACATTGCTTCTGCCTTTCTTCGGCTTTTTTTCTAAGTTTTTCTGCCTTTTTTCAGACATTTTTCTGACGTTTTTTCAGACATATGTTGGTCTTTTCTTCTGCTTTTCATCAGATATTTTTCTGCCTTGTTCTCGAACATATGTCGGACAGTTAACAGTGAATCAGATTAAATGACCAACAGTAACACTGGATTATAGGCTGCATCACTTCCTGTCAATCCCTCATGTGTGTGAAGGTAATCTGAATCCAGAGTGGGAATGGCGGATCCACCACCAACAATTAGTAGGTTATATAGAGAGAGCTAATTTGCCATGTTATGATTTGAGCATATTGTTTATGCTAAATATAGTACCTGTGAGGGTTTCTGAACAATATTTGTCATTGTTTTATGTTGTTAATCGATTTCCAATAATAAATATATACATACATTTGCATAAAGCAGCATATTTGTCCACTCCCATGTTGATAAGAGTATTATATACATGACAAATCTCCCTTTAAGGTACATTTTAAACAGATAACAAATGTGAATAATTTGCGATTAAATATTTAAATAGTTTGACAGCCCTAATCTCCATATATATATCCATCCTGTCCTCAGCCTGGTCTCCTAAAACTAACAACTAAACTGAATTCTCAATCACGTTTGAAGGGAACGTTATTTATCCTGGATTACGTTTTCATCAAGTACTCAGAAATGTCACTTTAATATTAAAAATAAAAATAATTTTACATACAAATATCAAAGCCCCTCTGTGTTCAAACCGTCCTCAGTCCTGCGTGTAGGTCGGTAGGAGCGTTTTTAGTGATTGATTGATAAATATAGAAAGACTTAAAGCTTCACAATAGCCTCATCTCTATCTCCAGTGAACCTCCTGCAGGCTAACCTCCTCATTCTCTCTTTCTCTCTCTATAATGCCTTTATTTCTCCATCTCGCCGTCGTCCATCTGTGAATGGTATCCTGAGATGACGGTGTGTTTGTCAGGCAGCAGCCGTCTCTCGGCCTCTGCCTCGCTCTGATAACGTCCTCATCTCTGGCTCAGCTATGGAGATTTATGGTGCTTTGATAAGCAACCAGCTCACCATCACTCTCAGAGTGCCAAACAGACCGCTGCTCGGTCGCATCAGTGCCTTTATGCTCATTGTGTTGGTGTGTTTTTACCCCCTCAGGAGGCCTTCACAGGACGCCAAAGCTCAGGCTGTGTCATTATCTCCCGTTAGATAAAGAAATAAACGGAGGGAGGAGGTGACAGGAGAGACTCACCGTTGATCTCTTCTGCTTCATTAACACTCAGATGAATTCATCAGAGACAGGAAGCTGCTCATGAAACGGAGTACATTTACTCCAGTACTGCTCTGAGTACTTGCACTTTAAAGGAGTATTTCATAGTACTTCTACTCCACTACATCTCAGAGGGAAATATTGTACTTTTTACTGCACTACATTTATCTGACCAACGCGCTCTAACTCCTGACTCATCAATTATCACCACTTGGTCAGTGTCCCTCGGCATCGGAGACCGACCCACGGGGTTCCCCTCTAGCGTTACTTCTTGAAGGACAAGGGACGGCGTGTCAATACACGCTCGTTACATTCATAGTGTCCTTTCAAAATAAACTTCTGTTTCCACAGGAAGGTTTAGGCAACACAACCACTTAGGGTTACGATACGTCGTGTTTTACGTTAACTTCACTAACGACTCACATGATTCACGGGGTTGACGATACTAACGAGTCACCTGACGCTCGGGGTTGACGATACTAACGACTCACGTGACTCTCTGGGTTGACGATACTAACGACTCACGTGACTCTCGGGGTTGACGATACTAACGAGTCACGTGACTCACTGGGTTGACGATACTAACGAGTCACGTGACTCACTAGGTTGACGATACTAACGAGTCACGTGACTCACTGGGTTGGCGATACTAACGAGTCACGTGACTCACTGGGTTGACGATACTAACGAGTCACGTGACTCACGGGGTTGACGATACTAACGACTCACGTGACTCTCGGGGTTGACGATACTAACGAGTCACTTGACTCACTGGGATGACGATACTAATGAGTCACGTGACTCACGGGGTTGACGATACTAACGAGTCACGTGGCTCTCGGGGTTGACGATACTAACAACTCACGTGAATAATGACTCATGTGACTCCTTGAGTACAGGATGTGAGTACTTGAGTACAGGATGTGAGTACTTGAGTACAGGATGTGAGTACTCATGTATATCGGGGTTACTGTTAGAGGAGCTCGGATCACGTATTGAACGCTCGCCGTGTTGAAATGCGTTTGTTATCACCGTGTGTCTGAGCTGAGGGAGCAGCAGTTAACGGTGCATGAAGGCAGCGTATGGCCCGTTATTTACCTCTGACAGATATCGGCCTACGTCACGACGGCGGTCCCAAACCTCGTTTTCACTCATTATCGTGTCAGCCAGATTGACTCCGCTCCACTCTCATCGCTCTCTCTCTAAAGGTAAATTAGCTGGTGTTTGATTTACGCCCTCATCGGCGCGAGGCGGCAGCGTCACGGGCGATGAGGCAGAGTGACTTTGTGGTGGTGAAGCAGCAGATGTGGATTAGAGAAATCACTCTCATTATCACGGCGAGGAGCAGGGCGCTGTGTTTTACTCTAATTCTTCTGTCTGTGACAAACAGAACATTATGTCGGGCCGTCGCCGGGTCAGAGGAGGAAGCTCCGGGCCTCAGTACAGCACCGACTGAGATACCAGACACAGATAATATGCTAATAATACTCACAAACAGCCAAATATTCTGTTATTGCTATAGCGTTTCCTCCTCTGGCGCTCGGCTGGATTACCGTCAGCTGGACAAAGAGGAAGTTGTTTGTTACCAAGGCTTCAGGAGTTTGTGATGAAGAGGAGCTTCACGCTTTTACATCAACAACACGGAGAATTATTTATCATATTTATCTTATTTATCCTACTATAAAGACACATGTAGTGTGTTTGTATGCAGGTAAAGCTCCACTAATCAACGGGTTTGATTTCCTTTAAATTCATGTGTATCAGAAACAGATTTATCGTTTTTACATACAAGGAATCTACCTTGGTGATGTTTTGGTGCAGAACGGTCACAATAAACATATTAAACAAGTACTGCAACTTAAGAATCTTAAATATAAAATTGAAACGAAAAAGAAAAATTACCTAGGTCCAAAAATTGTCACAAAAAGGCCGGAAAATTACCAAAAAAAGGACGAAAAATTACAGAAAAAGGCAGAAGTAGGTCCAAGATATGTCCAACAAATGACCAGAAAGGCTGAAGAAAGGCAGAAGAAATGTCTGACATATGTCCGAAAAGAAGTCTGAAAAATTTCCAGAAAATGCCTGAAAATGTCCGGAAAAATATCCAAAAAAAGGCAGAAGAAAAGGCCAACATATGTTTGAAAAATGTCAGAAATAAGGTCCAAAAAATGTCAGAAAAAGGCAGAAGAAAAGTCTGACATATGTCCGAAAAAAAAGTCAGATGATGCAAAAATGCAACCGGACATTTGGCTACGACCAGCCCTGAATGCCTCACAGTGTAAACAAGACAACCACTGTATTGTTATAGTGTTCATTATTGTGGTGTGTATGGAGGGAGGTTTATTTGAACCAGAATTCAAATTTAAAGGGAAAATAGAAAATGAAAAGAGAAAACTATTATTATATGTTAGCAGACCATAGATAAATATTAAAAAATATATTAGAAATTTGAAAAGGAAAAGTGAAATTGGTAAAACAGAAACATCTTTGTGTAAAATGCTCGTCCATGTGTTGCGTCTATATTTCCCTGTATTATGAGGACGTGACAGTCGTCTCATTGACCTGACAGAAGCTGCTGAGCTTCTTTTCTTTTCTAGTTTCTTTATTCAAACGTCTACAAAGTGATGAGCACAGAATTATTTTTACACAAAGCCACAGAAATATGTTTGTTCTTCCTTTATTCTCGGAGAACTCAAAGTCAGGTTTCACTGACTTCATCAGAGAGGAAGTCTCAGTTTTATTCCTCCTCGTTTCCTTTCCTCCTTCATCCCTTCAACTCTTCCTCTTTTCAAATCACCGCCTGCTCCCTAAAAACATGTATGAGATCATGTGCAGCGTTTCTACAGTACAGTTGCCATCCAAAGTATTTACATTCAGTAATTAGCTCTCTCTATACAACCTACTAGTCTTAACTGTTGGTGATGGAGTCCGCCATTCCCACTCTGGATTCAGATTACCTTCACACAGGAGGGATTGACAGGAAGTGATGCAGCCTGTAATCCAGTGTTACTGTAGGTAATTTAATCTGATTCACTGTTTACTGTCCGACATACAGTATGTCCAAAAAAAAGTCAGAAAAATGTCTGAAAACAAGTCCCAAAAATATCTGATAAATGTCTGAAAAATTTAAAGAAAAAAAATTTCAGAAAAATAGGCAGAAAAATGTCCAAAAAAGGCTGAAGAAAGGCCAAAAAAACTCAGAAAAAAGGCTGAAAAATGTCTGAAAATAAGTCAGAAAAAAGGCCCAAAAATGTCCAAAAAGGCCAAAAAAAACTCAGAAGAAAAGTCTGAGAAATGTCAGAAAAAGGCTGAAAAAGGTCTAATGATAAGTCTGAAAAAAGGCCTAAAAATGTCCAAGTAAGGCCTAAAAAAAATCCAAAAAAAGTCTGACATATGTCCGAAAAGAAATTGGCCGAAAATATCCCCAACATGGCTACGAACCGGCCCTGAACGCCTCACAATGTAAATAAGACATATTGTTATAGTGTTCATTATTGTGGTGTGTATTCATGTCTTTCCTCCTCGTTTCCTTTCCTCCTTCATCACTTCAGCTCTTCGTCGTTTCAAATCACCGCCTGCTCCCTAAAAACATGTATGAGATCATGTGCAGCGTTTCTACAGTACAGAATGTTAAAATGTGAATAAAATGACAGGGTTCTGTGTGACAGAAGGGTTTTTATCTCAACAGTTTGTCATGTTTTTGCTAAGAGGAAGGAAAGTTTGTCAGCATCTTTAGCCCAACATCATGATGCTAATTAAGTTGGTAAATAACGCCGTTTTAGAACTGAGCTGTAATTACAAAGCACGCCTGAACATACGCGCCTCAAAGCAACGTCGCCGGATAAACATTAGTTTCCTCTCTGACAACAATTATTCATCAGATGCTAATTTCATCCGACAAGTTCCTCAAAGGGGGCAGGAATGAAGGGAACATATGTCGGCGGTTTGATTCCCTCTGTGAGCACATTGAGCTGTCAGCCGAATCTGAGGAGCGCAGAGCTGCCATTGATCAAGAGGAAATTGGCCTGTTTCTGCTTCTCCAGTCGGCCGGCGTGTTTCCACCAGAGCAGCTGACGAGGTCGAGAGGTCAACGTGTTCATGAAGGAGCAGCCTGACAAATCAAGGCCTGATTTATACTGAAATATAGATATATAGATATTATTATTAAGACTTCTAGCTGCTCAGCGAGATGTCACGATCACCAACACCAGCATCATTTACGTCACTGAGGTTGGTTTATATATAAACACAGATTTATGATTAGATTAAACAAACAAAACACTGAATGAAGGAACAACAAGCCACCGCGCCCCCACAGGTTCAATAACATCACTCTTTATATACTGTATATCATATTATATATACAGTATATTATATCCCTGAGTATTTGATGTGTGGGAGCTGCAGCCAGAGGCTCATCATATCAGCTCTGAGCATCTTCCTCCATAAAAAAACACTCAGACGGATCCTCACTAATCTTCTTATCTCTATTATCAGTCGATAGAATCAATCTGATTAAAGCAGAACATGAAAAGGTTTCTCACACGTCACTGTGTCCAATCTAGTGAGAGGAAATGATTACAGCAGGTTTATGCTTTCGTATCTCACTGTTTTTTTATGATTAATTCAGCCGCGTCTATTTGACCGTTTGTTAACTGTAAAGTCTCCGCTGTTTCTCAGTTGGACATTTTGCCGAAAACTATGCAAACGTTGGCATTGATTTATGGAAATAAAAAATACGCTTATAGAGTGGTGCAGGAATGAGTTTTATCACTTCCTGTTCCCTCGTCTGGAAGTCAATGGTTGGGTCCTAATTTCTAGGAGATACATCATCCCTGCAGCGCTGTATAGGTGGTGTGCTACGAGAAAAGGTAAAAACTCAATGACGCAGTTGAGTTTGGGTCGACAGGCGAAAAACAACCGCTAAACAAAAGAAGTCCTTGTTTGCTTTCTGTCCTCTTCATCCTCTGACAGTGTAGACTGTGAATGTGATTCTTTTTAATCTTAAAGTCTGGAGCGGTCGAAGCGTCCCTACAGAGCTGAAACAGGCCAAACTACTATAAACTATAATCATCAGCTCTGCCAAAACATCTTCACACTGGGACCTGGCCTCATCTCTCACGTGTGAAATCTAACATACAAACATTTTATCCGTGGTGCTTCCTGTTTTTCTGTCAGACTTTTACTTCTGTTTACAAGCAGGTTTTATTGTGAAGGGAATTTTAGTTGTTTTTCCTTTAAACTTCCTGGAGAAACAGGATCCGTTTTTTCCTGGTTTCACTTCATCCCCATGTTTTCCTCCTGCGCGCCGTCCTGGGAGTGTTTACTGTCGGGGTGAATATTTCATGAGCCGGGCCGCTCATCCACCGGACCACAGTTTCACTCTACTGCCCACAAAACACATGAATAAATGAGAGGAGACAACAGGAGAGGCCGGCTGTCTGAACGCATGTTTTCCTCAGCAGGTGAATCCATATCTGCCTCAGCGCTGCTGGTTCTGGGTCGACGTTCAGATGGACAGGATGTGTGATGATCCCAGCTGCCCTGCTCAGTGTTTTAACCCCTGAGGGAACAGCTGAGGGGTCAAAGGTCACGACACGCTCTCACATTCCTTCATAAATCCACAATCACCTGCCAGAAATCTTCTTCTTCAGGACTGCTAACAGCGACCAGAACCGCTTCATCTCCAACCGTCCAGTCAGTTATCGTTTTATAATAGAATCTGCAAAATGATCTGAATTCTCCAAATTAAAGTCCTCTTTAAACATGTTATGTGTATTTGATAGGGCTGTCAATCAATTAAAATAGTTAATCGCGATTAATTGCAAATCTCACATTTTTTATCTGTTCTAAATGTACCTTAAAGGGAGATTTGTCAAGTATTTAATACTCCTATCAACATGGGAGTGGACAAATATGCTGCTTTTTGCAAATGTATGTATATATTTATTATTGTAAATCAATTAACAACACAAAACAATGACAAATATTGTCCAGAAACCCTCACAGGTACTGCATTTATCATAAAAAATATGCTCAAATCATAACATGGCAAACTGCAGCCTAACAGGCAACAACAGCTGTCAGTGTGTCAGTGTGCTGACTTGGCTATGACTTGCCCCAAACTGCATGTGATTATCATAAAGTGGGCATGTCTGTAAAGGGGAGACTCGTGGGTACCCATAGAACCCATTTTCATTCACATATCTGGAGGTCAGAGGTCAAGGGGCCCCTTTGAAAATGGCCATGACAGTTTTTCCTCGCCAGAATTAAGCGCAAGTTTGGAGCGTTATTTAACCTCCTTTGTGACAAGCTAGTATGACATGGTTGGTACCAATGGATTCATTAGGTTTTCTAGTTTCATATATATACCAGTATCTTCAAAACTGAGCCGCTACAACCTAAAAATCACAAGTTGTGATGATGTTTTAAAGAAATAAGTGGCGTTAAAATGAATTTGCGTTAACGCGTTATTATCACGTTAAAATACAAAGTGCAATACGAAGTGCAATGTGAAATACAATACGTCATCTTAAGCCCAACCATGTAGTTCTTTCCTAAACCGAAACTATAGTGGATCAGGAAAGAACTTTCTGAGCCACTTCCTGAGCCACACATTTTTTTCATTTGCATATTTCGGCCTCAGTCATACTTCTTTGTCTAATAGTGTCTTTATGATGATTTTATAAATGACTGTTTCATTGAGACCATATTGACCTTTAAAGAAGGGCGTGTTTGTCTGATGGACATCCATCTCAGCCTATCACGGTCCGGCGTGGCCTCCACAGCTTCACCATGCTGAGTTACAGTAAACTCCTGTTTTTCTCCCGTTGACGGAATAAACTGAAAATCTGCACACGCAAACAGAAGAGCAGCGACAGGAAGTCTGAGGAGGAGAATCCATCGGTTTGATGTGAAGTTTTTAACTACAGCTTGTTGTTGAACCACCATCTGTTGGATCCTCTCTTCTACTTTTACTCTGAAACTCTGTCTCAGTTATTTGTCCTCACTCGTCCTCCTCTCTCACCATATGTCGTCCCTGCTGAGTCCAGGACACAATATGTTGCTGCTGAAATCAAAGAATCCGTTTATATCCAGCACAGACTCCAGTCAGCAGAAAAGGCTTTTATTTTGAAAGTGTCGTATAAATTAAAAATGTCAGTAAATATGCTTTAAATTAATAATTCACTCTGTATAATATCATCATGGCTCCTGTTAAAGGTTAGTGAGCATCATCACTCTTGTTATGATAGTTTGGTAGATTAGTGGAATGTAACTAAGTACATTTACTCCAGTTAGTACACATTTAAACTACTTATACGTTACTTGAGTATTTTTTGCTACTACTTCACTACATTTATCTGACAGCTTTAGCGACTTTATAAATCAATATTTTTACATTTTATTAAAACATATGAAGAGCTCATTAAAAAAATAATGTGAAACTACTTTTCTGACACGTAGCAGACGAGACGAAATATAAATATAAATATCAAAATACTACAAGTAACAACCCTCCAAACATGTTAACGTCACAGAGCATTTGTGGACGTAATTTAATTAACTTTAATCCGTCAAATGTGGAAGTAATCAGATTACTTCTCTTGCTTTCAAGAACATAAAGAAACAGAGAATAAAAATACATGAAACTCTCCATTAAAACAACTGCAACTCTCTATTTTAGTGCTTGTGTTTAAGTATAGTCTGTAAACACGACTACATGCAAGATGAAGAACTCATGTAACGTGTGCATTTCTTCACTACATGAGGTGTGTCTGTGACTTCCTATCTTCTCTCGGAGGAGAAAGCGGCTGAAATCCACCATGAATCCTGAGCAGTTCCATATCGGATGTTGTTTGAAGGCGTCTGCACGCTTCAATCAGAGCGTAATGACTGAAACTAAAGGAGCAGTCCAGTAAATCCTCGGCTCCTGAACAGGTTTCACTGTTAGATTTAGTATCTATGTGGTTTGTGTGGCTCTGTGCAGGTTTGCATTTATTATTTTCTGTAGGTGCTGCTCTCTTTCATCTCTTTATTTTACTATTTCTAAACACGACAAGTCGTTCTTGTCTGTAGTTGAGTTTTAGCAGCACGCCTACATGGATGTTAAAGTCTTTCTTCCAGAATACTGAAACATCTCAACAAATATTATGGGATGGATGGTGATGAAATGTGGTTCATCATTCATGTTCCCCTCTGGATGAACTGTAATAACTTTTCATTTAGCGCCATCATCAGGTCAATATGTTAATGTGTCCAATACTTTGGTTTATGACCAGATACCCAAGACGTTCTCATCCCACCTCATCACATACTGACGCTTTGTCAGACCCATCGGCGTCTCTTTACGGTCGCAGTAAACACGTGTTTAATGTTGTGAATTATGTAAGGATAATGTACAGCGAGTCGGTCATTGTTGTGAAAGAAACCCCTTTTACACGGCTACTTACTGAAGAAATCAATAATTTGATACAAAAACGGTCCACCAGAGCCCGACATCAGAACTGCGCCCATAGCAACGGTCTGTTATACATAGCAACGGTCTGTTATACATAGCAATGGTCTGCTATACATAGCAACGGTCTGCTATACATAGCAACGGTCTGTTACACATAGCAACGTTCTGTTATACATAGCAACGGTCTGCTATACATAGCAACGGTCTGCTATACATAGCAACGGTCTGTTATAAAGAAATAACAGATCGTAGAAGTAGACTACTTCATCAGTTAGACTACTCCATCAGTTAGACTTCTCCAGCAGGTAGACTGCTCCAGCAGTTAGACGCGTCCCGAGTGTGAGAAGGACTTTTAAATTAGTATTCAAGGTGAGTTTGTTTACAGCTTTAAGAATTGAGATCAATATCCAGTTTAGTACTGATCCTCTTAGTGAGGCTGATCCTGACTGGAACAACTCCATTACCCATAATCCTCTGATAGCCCAGCACAGACAACACCAGCTTGACCTGAATTAACTCACGTTGTATAAACAATGTGTCACCTTTTCTTTGACTTATCCTGCATCAGACGTTCATTCATATTATAAAAAATATACATATTACTGTAGTTTAGACCACGTCTCACGTTTACTATATCTATATAATACATGTGAGAATATAATGATGCTTCAGGTGACGTACCTGAGGGGCAGGTGAGGAGGACTGTGGTGCTACTGAACTGCTTCCAGGTCAGAGTTTACATTCCTGCAAAAAAGAACAATAAATAAATAAACTTTAGAGAAAAATAGTGGAACTACTACTTGGTGTTTCAGTTCTTTTCATTATGAATACCAGCAGATGAATCAGTGAAGTATGAGATCAGAGCTGAGAGAGTCTGAACCAGAACCAGAACCAGAATAAGAACCAGAACCAGAACCAGAACCAGAACCAGAACCAGAACCAGAACCAGAACCAGAACCAGAACCAGGACAAGAACCAGAACCAGAACCAGAACCAGAACCAGACCACAGAGTCATGAAGCTGCAGTCACTAGCAGCTCATGTTGTGTTCAGGATCAGAGGTTCTGGTGGGAAACTACCGAAACATGTTGTCAGTGAACATTTTACTACGTTCATCACTGTGACCCGTCAGATACGTTAGTTGATATAAAACACATTAAAACATATCTGCTTTAACAGATTAGTTGTATATAAAGTTTATTTCTAGGAGACAGCAGCTGAATGATTTCTCTGCTCTGAGACAATAAACAACGTTTATCTTATTATCTTATTATTAATGGTGTCACACTGATAATCATCTCCTCCATTATCAGCTGTATGAGTATATATGAGTATACGAGTGTGTGGATGAATTATTAAGTTGTTAAATATTACTCATTTAGCGACTGGCTAGTTAGCTAGCTACCTTGCTAATTCCACCATGCAACAGAAAATGAGCCCAACAGCGGACAGCGCTGGGTCACGGTCCCTCTGCCTCACTCCTCGCCGCTAGGAGACTACTTCACCGGGAGGAGAACAGGAGTAAGCTAGATAGCTTGTCTATCTCTGGAGAAAGACAATCTAGCTAGCTAACTAACGTTAGCCAGCCGTCTACTCCTCCTGAAATAGTCTCCAGCAGCGTAGGGGTCGGCTAATATCTAGTCCCATTGGTTAATGATAACTTTATCAACAAACACTTGTGATCCTGGAGAGTGAGTGACAGCACATATTGAGAGAAACTGGTATTTTCTTCAGCCATTGTTAAAAAAACAAGCCAACAATACTTGCTAGCCAGCGTTAACTAACGTGTTCAGAGAATCATTCTGCCTCCACTTAACGGGACTGTGTGTAACTTCTTACACGCATAAATCAATCCGGGTCGGTGTCCCATGCGCGCTCGCGTGTGGCTACGCTGTTCAGACTCAAACTCCAACAAAAACTACACGGAAGCACCAAAACCGCAAAGTTATATCTAGTGAAGCCCGTCTTGCAAAACAGTGTTTGCCGCGATCAGAGGACGCGGGGGAGACCGTAGCTTTGGTCTCCAGGGCCGGAGTCTCTGCTGTACTCTGCTCCTCTGCCTGCTTGCCTGCCTTCACTCACACACCGCGCTCGTTCTCGCTATTTCGCTCCAGACTCACGTGCATGCAAGCTCACTACACACTGAGGAAGAGGTAGTAGCTCTGAGAATATCTAGTGAATGTACAGTGGACGTTTGTGCAGAAATAAATGCTGCAGCTCCTCCAGACCAACAGAGGTTTCCCGTGTCTTGTGAAGTGACGGGGCTCCGCAGAGAGAAATATTATCGTCTCCGACCACTAAATACCTCATCATGGCTACTAACAGAGGAGGGGGGATATACAAAGAGGTCTACACATACTGCATGCAGCAGTACGTACTTTGTGAGGACAGCTGTGGGACGTACTAAAAGTAAAAAGATAAAGTATGAGATTTGTAACGCAGCCTCAGTGTTCCAGTGACCTCAGAGTGATGATAAAACCAGTAGAAAACAGGAAGTAGACCCTCTGTCTCCACTAACTCTGGTTCATGTGATGGTCTAGTCCTCTCTCTGGTGATAAATAGCTCCATCCAATTACAACATATAATAATTTTGCTCTCTGGTTGGTAATGAGGTCTAATGCCGGCCCCCGTGTGATAATTCCCGGCCGGATGGCGGCTTGATCAGATGTTGAGCTTCGTAATTAACCAGGCAGAAAATCATTATTTGGTGTTCAAATAGAAAATGAGGTTGGTGGAAGTCAATTTGGTGTGTAGACGGGAATCTAATGATTTAATTACAGCTGTAAGCTCCTCGGATGAGACTTCAGTCAGGACCAGGACCTGGACAGGCTGCTGGACCCAGACTGGGGGTAGGCGGAGGAGGAGGAGGAGGATGAAGAGGAGGAGGATGAAGAGGAGGAGGGAGGAGTAACTAAACAAGCTCTTGACATCAGTTTAGGAGTGGCATGGAGGTGTGAGTGCAGACGAGGAGCTGATTTAAATATCTCTCATCCACAGAGGGTCTGAATAACATCTGTGAATATAATAGTATAAGTAATAAGCTGAATAATGTTATTATTGTGAGTTATTGTTGTGAAATAAACCCCAACAGGGTGATGCAGTACTGTACATAATGCAACAATATAAACACAATAAATGTAAAGAAATATACTTTATCAGGGTCGTCTCTAGCCCTTTTGGTGCCCTCGGCAAAATTCGGATGTGTAACTGTATTTATTATAATATAAGTAAACAACTGGTCCCTGATATTGTTGGCTTGAAAGTGTTTAGTCAGTTTCACTACAACCAGCGTTACAGGGGTGAAAAGTGTATTTCTTTCTTTATTTCATTTATTATTTCATTTTACTTTCTTTATTTTCAATTTTTTAATTTATTTATTTATTTTTTTAGAGGGCAACCAGCGCCCCCCTATGCCTTAAGCCGGCCCTGTGATCTCTCTGCTATCCACACCTGAGCCAGGTGAGCTCCTCTGGTTGTTTCCTTTTCTTTATTTCTACACAACTCTTCCAACAAACACAAGACTTTCATCAAGGACATCGCTGTTCCTGTTCCTGTTCCTGTTCCTGTTCCTGTCCCGTGTCTTAAGTTTCACTTTTACTTTACAAACGTAGTAATTTTAAGCCAAACCAAGATGTTTTTGGTTTTGTTTGGATTTACTGCCATATGCTCAAGTGGTTAAGTCGTGAGAACACCGCTGCTAAGCAACGACAATATTAAAGTTACTGTCGGCGTCTAGAAGCTACAGAAGATAACAATTTAATAATAACAAGCTAGCAAGTGGGTAACATAATGCAGGAAATGCAAAGACATAATGACAGAAGAAAAAGATGAGTTCTATGGAAATATCAACATTCTCCTCATAAATGTTATAAAATTATGAAGAAAAACAAAATACGATTAAAATTACAATATATTAACTTATTATGTACCAAAAAATTAACTTCCATGGCCTCCGTCATTTCTAACAAAGTCAACAAACACGTCACAACGCGTGAACTCTGAGCTTTCAAATATTTTCCACTGACGAGGTTGTGAATACGACATGAGGGGGGCGTTCAGATGGACTCTTCTGGTGAAAACGGTAAACACCACCACATCTGAAGGAACCATATGTTTACGACCGTAGTGGAGCGTCATAATTTGAAGTGCTGGGCTGTCCAGTGCGTTAGAAAGTGACGGCGAGGGGTCCTGACCAAATATCAGTATGTGAGGAGTTGAGATGAGAACAGGTTGGTGACCCAGATTACAGGAATAAAGCCAGTGACCTTCATCCTGAGGAGCCTCCTCAAGGGGACCTGTTACTACTACTATTACTACTACCACTATTACTACTATTACTACTATTACTACTATTACTACTACTACTACTATTACTACTACTACTACTCACAGTGACTGACAGTTCTCACATATTCGGATTGACTCGGGCTGTCAATTGGGCTGTTCAAATGTACCTTAAAGGGAGATCTTTCAAGTATTTAATACTCTTATCAACATGGGAGTGGACAAATTTGCTGCTTTATACAAATGTATGTATATATTTATTATTGGAAATCAATTAGATTCAAGTCAAACTACTTTTGATTGTTTCTCCACAGATGAAACATCAGGATGCAATAAAACACATCTGCATCATAAAATCAATGCTTTATAATAATACCTGGGTCATACGCTATTCTTGCTTTTGGTGTTATTTCACGCCATGTCGTCTGTACTGATCACATCATATGATTTAAATACGCTAAGAGGCTTTTAAATGGTACTTTTCTAGTTGTTTTTGGTCCCTTTATTTCCTACACTGGATAGATTTATTCACCACTTCACAACAGACAGAATATCAGACGACAAAATGAAACACATTAATAAACAAAAACAAAATAATGAAGCCAATAACTGTTAATAAATTCTCTCTGTTAGCGTCCATTAGTGCACTCGATGGGCCATAGAAGTGACGGGGTGTAGATTTCACTTTCCACTCCTCAGAGACGGCATGCGCGTCGATCCAGATCGTCCCACAGGTGTGATGGGCGGTCCATCACCTGCAGGACAGTCCTGACAGATGTGATCACAGCATGCTAAAACCTTTTATAATGTTAATCAGTGCTGCTAAAACCCAAATAAACCTAAAGAAAGTTTAACAGCAGTGACTAAACACAGACCTGAAGAGGATCAAACTGTTGTTCCACTGGTACAATAAAGTACTCTGAATATGTTTTACATTGCGTTTTACTCTGTTGTGTTTTGAACGTCTCTCAGTGCAGCTCAGACTACATATGATGCATTCAAATGACTTTCTGAGTACTAAACCTCCAACACTGGTAAGTTTAGTATGAACACAGCTGGATTCTCACAAAATCACACAGGAATCCGTCTCGTCCGGCTGCAGGTAATGTGTCTGTGTCCGGACCAATCAGCGTCCTGTGCAGCTAGGGGGCGTGGCTTAGGGGTGTGTGACGACACAGAGACCGTTGGTCCTGAAGAGGTTAGCGTAGCTGCTGCAGTAGCATCAGTTCTGTCAGAACTGGAGAGTTCAGGTCAGGTGATCCATTTATTACAAATTAATGAGAACTTATGAACATTTTGACTCTTTTACAAAGTTTACTTTTGACTTGAAATCTGTCATTGAAATGACTAAATAAAGTCACAAACACAGGTTAACTAAATATGACTACGTATAACAGCTACACCGAAGAAGCTGAGACTTCCAGGACGTGATGGGACACAAACTCAGCTCTTATCAACCACCTTCACCTTCAAACCTGTCGCTGTGTGCTGATGCTGCTGTTGGCTACACAGAGAAGAACTCATGCAGCGGGCAGGGTGGTCTGGGTGTGGTGCCATCATGGAGGGTGGAAGGTAACAGTCACAGATGGAGGTCCAGCACGTCGTGAGAGGCCGACAGCGGCGGCGTCCCAAAATCCAGGTTGAGTTGTCCCTGACTACGAGAGCGAGTCAGCAGTAAGGACGGCAGAGCGTAACGCTGCGTCCGTCTTCCCCGGACAAACGTCCCACCTGAGGACACATCATCAACATCCTTCTTGATCCGGGAACTTTACGGTACGTTAACACCAAGTTCACTTTTCACACAGCGCAATTAAATACAATAATCAATGCAAAGTGGACGCAAATTCGTGGCAGGCGACACGAAAGGGAGTTTAAATATTTCAACTGGAGCGAGAAATTGGCGTGACGCTGTGTGGTGAAAGCCTCTCAGCATTGAGATTGTCCTCCTGTCGTCACAGACGTCCTGATGTTGATGAATCAGAAATGGAGGAAATAAATCTTGTATGTGTCTGTGGTCACCCAGAGCTACAATAGTACATCATATCTGTACAGAGACCGGACCAAACTCTGTGTAGAAACCACAGACTGTCTATGGTAGAAACAACAACGTCGCTGCCGTATTTATGTCTAAATGACTTTATGTTGAGTGTTGATGGAGCAGCTGCATAGACTGGCACTGATCCATCCAAACTCCATTCAGAAAACAAGCATTTTAAAAGTTGTTTGCTTGTTGTCTTGGTAACTGACCTGACAAAGCATGAATTCAGACTTTTTACTAATCAGCATCATTATGTAGTTATTTCAGCATCATTTTGATCTGTTTATTGATATTAAATCACAGCACAATCTGTTTATTTTGGGTTCATACTGCAGCAGCGACATATGGCTGCTAGATACAGTCAGTGCAATGGCACTGTATGTGATTACAGCTCGCCGCCGGGTGATGTTATGAACCCAGACATGACGGCGTTTGGTTTTCTGACATAACTGGGACTTCCACAACATGTACAAAGCAGCAACAGAGGTTATTTCTTCCATGGTTGATGGAGGAAATGGAGGAAAGAAAAGTTGTTGGTATCTATGGAGACAAGCTCCTCCTCCTCTCCGGCACATCTAGCGCAAATGAACACAAATGATACCGGTGGTTCGACTAGTGCGAGTAAAGTGAGGTGAAAATTTGCTTCGCTCTTGGTGTGAACACATCATAACTCAATCAATATGCAGATGATGTTGTTATAAACATGCAGCATCTGATCAATAATGAATTAATACTTGAAATAGGAATTATATCAATATGTGATGAAGAGTTTTTAATGGGGCCATATCCTGCTCATTTTCAGGTTCATACTTGTATTTTGTTTTCTACTAGAACATGTTTACATTATTGGTCTCATCCTGTCTATGTGAATATTCACCGTCCGTCTGAAACACTCCATTTTAGCACCTGTCTCTTTAAGAAGCCCAGTCTGCTCTGATTGGCTGGTGAGAAAAATATGGTTCACCTTTGTAAAGGTAGTTCTCCTGCTGTGGGCGATATATCCAAATGAGGCTGAAAACTCAATAAGGGTCCAATGAAATAAGAAGATTTATTATTATATATTATATATTATAGTGATTCGACATCAGAGGGGAACATTTTTATCCTTTAATGCTTGTTTTGGATCACACAACATGCTTCAATATAAATAATATAATATATTATCTGTAGTTATACAACAGAAAGCATGTGAACATGAAGCGTGGGTCACCTGACTGAGCCTGAGGTTTGTTGAAGACGTCGGTGCAGCCGTTCCAGTAGTGGACCGCCGTCTTCCCGTGATAATCTCTGATGGAGCTGTTAGCGTCTGATGGAAACAAGAGAAGAAGAACACGTGATGCTAGACGACCACTAAATATAATGTATTAGTATTACTCTGGTCAAAGAGCTTCAGATCAGGTTTATTTCATGCTTCTCATGAAGGACAGGACGGACAGGGAGAGAGGGGGAGGAACATCCTGAATGACCAGGATGACTACCAGGTGATGGCCAAAAAACAAGATGGCAACAACCAAAATGCCGAACTGGAGGATTCAAAATTATGAAAAATATGCAGAAAATATGTGAAAAATATTAGTAAAATATCTGAAAAGAAATATGAAAAATGTAAAAAAAAAAAAAAAAAAAAAAAAAATGAAAAATGTCTGAAAAATATGCGGAATACATCTAAAAATTATTAGTAAAGTATGTGAAAAAATTTCAAGAAAATTATGAAAAAATTCCCCAAAATATGTGGAAAATATCTGAAAAATATTAGTAAAATATCTGAAAATGATTATTAAAATATGTGAAAACTAAATGAACAATGTCCGAAAAATATGTGGAAAATATCTGAAAAATATTACTAAAATATCTGAAAAATATATGAAAATTATTAGTAAAATATGTAAAAAAAAAATTAAAAATGTCCTAAAATAACTACATTGGCACCGGACAAAAACAGCTCCTCGCCCGCCTTGTTCCTGAAAACAATAAGAGACGTCTTCCGTACACGTACAGCTTCTTCTCCTGTTGAGTTTTATGGCGGTTAGCATCCATAAGTGCATTAGCACCATCTGCAGGACCGTACCTTGCCCGATCCATTCCAGCATTAGCATGTGTGAAAAGGATCAGAACGGAAATGTTCCTGAACGTAGTGAATGTGTGAATAGTGGAAATCACTAGCGGAGCCTGGACGGTGATCCCAGTAATTTACCAGGAACTCTGTGTGAAACACAATCAGTACAGCGCAGATAGAGACGGTAGGACTCCCTTAAACCTCTGGCTTCCACTATGAATTCACCTTCAGCCCTTCAACCAAACAGTCATTGTTCTCTTTCTGATGGTTTCATTTGAGGGTAAAATAAAGATCATCTCCGACTCGACTCATTCTGACCAGTTTTCTCTTCTGAAAGTAAAATTTAAAATGTTTTCCTTATTATGTCAGCCGGGACTTTGAGGACTTTTATATCTCAGTCACAACGATGAGATGTACGACTCAAACCTCCAGACATACAGAGGATGAAGTATCCTCAGTGTTGGTTTTCTGTCTCTCTGTAAACTCAGCAGATATAACATGAAGGATGAACTGTGTTGTTTAACTCTGAGTGTGAGGAGGCTGCAGACGAACCCAGTCATCATCATCATGTTGCAGCACAGAGGAGGATGCTCGGTGTGACACTGGGAAGTTAATGGTTTCACTGAGTAACTGAAGACAGTTAAACTCCCACCAACCTCCTCCCTCCTCCATCAAACCCAGTTTAAACTGCCAGAACAGAAACAGAAGCTGCAGCGAGAACGCCTCAACTCAGCTTCATCAGTCTCCTCTATAGGTACACGCCGAGTTCAACGCTGGCCACAGGTCGATATTTAGAGTAAAAGTTTAAGCTTTTAGAGCAGAGTTTAGTCTGAGTTCCTCCACATAGATTCATGTTTAACATCAGACTGATTTGAAATGATTAGTTGTTGCTCTATTCGTCCTACCGTGTGGTTAGATCATGAACTGCTGCTGCTGCTGCTCTGAGAATTTCTGTTGGACAACCAACATTAAAGTACATTGTTGGGTCGAATTACCCATGAAGACAGTATCCCTCCGACCCAACAGATTCATATCTTAATTACTCAATATTTTCTACACTCAAACTCAAAAAGCGATATAAACAAAAATGTGTATTTCAATCAAATCTAGTGCATTAAAGCATGAAACTGTCAGATGTTTAAACACACTTTTTAGGGCATTTATACGTTTATTTGCCTATTTTTATATTGTCATATTTTTCTCGTTTTATTCTTATAGGTACAAATGTTTTATTAAGTGTGTATGTATGCATTTTAAGATCAAGCTGAAACAGGAACAGATTGAGGATAACTTTATATTCTATTGAATATCTGAATTCATTAATTACAAGTTGTTGTTGATGTGGAGTTGTACGAATATGGGAATATCTATCTAGAGCCAGAGAACAACAGGAAGTACAACAGCGACTGTTGTAACGTTTGATTGACAGGTCTGATCAGCTCAGTGACTCTGCAGAAACAACGTGTTCATATGGAAACATGTTAAATGTGCAGACGGTGACCCCGGTGACCACATGAGTCGACGGTGGTTACAGGGCGCCGCCGCAGCTCCGCAGGGATCATCAGAATCCATCATGAGTCGGCCTCATTAGCACCAATATCAACTCCTCTTTTCCTGTGTGTGTGTGTGTGTGTGTGTGTGTGTGTGTGTGTGTGTGTGTGTGTGTGTGCGTGTGTGTGTGTGTGTGTGTGGACTGGACTTGTCAATCTGTCCGTTGGGTGTGTCTTTTGTCTTTTGTCTGCCAGAGGCGATCTGCATCACTACCTCCTCCTCCTCCTCTCAGAGAGGCTCTGAGGCGTGGAGATGGAGGAGGAGAAGAATCCCTCGCTGTTTGATTCTCAATGTGTGAATATCAATTTCATACGTTATTATGAATAAAACCCTCACACACAACTTCACAACCAGAGAGAAACAACAATATTAATGTTGTATTTGTGTGTTCCAGTTCTCTTAATAATAGATTATATGTTAGTTTAATTTCATTATTGAGTATTAGACTGCTTATCACCGCATTACTCATAATTTACCTTCTAATGTTTGTCTCCAGACACTCTTGTATAGTTTTCTATTTTTTATTCCTATTTTAGTTTCATAAAGCTCTTATTATTTATGTCTTTGTGCTGCTGCAATAACTGAATTTCCCTGTTAATCAATACATTCATGGGTGATTTAGTAATGGTAAATAAACATGTGAAAGATGTCTGAAATTTATTAGTAAAACATGTGAAAAATGTCCCAAAAATATGCGGAAAATATCTGAAAATCATTAGTAAAATAGGTGAAAAACATGTGAAAAACGTCAAAAAGATATATGAAAAACATCCGAAAAATATTCGGAAAAAATCTGAAAATTATTAGTAAAACATGTAAAATATGTCAAACAAATATATGAAAAATGTCCAAAAAATATGAAGAAAATATCTGAAAATTATTAGTAAAATAGTTGAAATAATTTGTGAAAAATGTCTTAATATTATCTCTATCTATTTCCCTGTTGATCAATAAAAGTTTATTTTATGTTATCATTAACTTTTTATTAAATTTTGTATGAAAACTAAAAAATATACTAAAATATCTGAAGATTATTAGTAAAATAGGTGAATTTTTTTTGAAAAATTATAGAATAATCGATTCTCTCTATCTATTTTTAATCTATTCTTATTTTAGTTTAATAAAGCTCTTATTATTTCTGTCTTTTTATGCTGCTGCAACAACTGAATTTCACTGTTGATCAATAAAGGTTTATCGTTTATTATCATTCACTTTTTATCACATTTTGTATGAAAACTTTGTAGTCTGGTCAACATGACCAGTGTGGTCAAAAATGTTAAAAGTTGTTGTAGAGTTAAGAAGGATGGAGAGGAACACGTTCTCTCTTTATGTTTGTTCCTCATGAATCTGAAGGAGGATTTAAGGTGGACTGACTCACTGTGAGTGTTGATGAGGGCCTGGACGATGTGCTGGTGGCCATGGATGGAGGCCAGGTGGAGAGCTGTGTAACCCTGGAAATGACACACAGTATTATGGTCTGTACTCACAATAACATACACCATAATGATATATATATATATATATATATATATATATATATACTGTATATGTATAAATAGAGGTACAGTAGGTAAACTGTGATCCTCTGTGAGTAATCACAAGAACTCAGAGTGACTTGAAGTAGGTTCATGCTACATGAGGTGGTTTGGAAAGTTTTCTTGGACTTTTTCTCACTTTGTTCTCAGCTTATCTCATCTCTACATGATGTGTAAATAAACAAAGTTGTGTTCCTATAAATCAAACATGCTCAGACTCCAGATGGTTTTAAAGTTGATTAAAAGTGTTTAAAGCTCCTGAATCGTGTCCCAGATCAGCCGACTTGTTTACACTTTACAGATTTTAGTCTGAGGTGTGAAACAGGAACCAGAGTGAGTTCAGAATCCACTGGATCAGTAAAATCAGCCTCCTGTCAGCTCCAATAACGGAGGATCTGTGTGTTCGTCCGTCACTCCGTGTCAGTCGCCATCATTTGTTCACATTAACACGGCGAGTCCCAGCGGATCGGCCCGCCCGTCATGCTGAGCTGCTGTCAGCGTCAGAGACGAACAAACGCTCCGTCAGTCCACCGTTTCCATCCCGGATACATGACAGTAAAGGAACGGCAGACGGTTTGAAGTCGGTGTTGATTAGGAGAACGGGTCTGTAGTTTACAGACTGTAAATGGGCCCTGGAGGCTGTCTGATGTGCTGTCACACTGTCAACGTCTTTACCGCCACTCTGACACCCGTTACACAATAAACTGCTATATGATCATTACTATATATATATATATATATATATGTATATAGTTATATACGATGCCCTACATCCTGAGGGCTACCTGGTTGATCCTGCCAGTAGCATATGCTTGTCTCAAAGATTAAGCCATGCAAGTCTAAGTACACACGACCGGTACAGTGAAACTGCGAATGGCTCATTAAACCAGTTATGGTTATATACGATATATATATGTATATATACAGTATATATATATACAGTATATCTATATCTGACTGACGTGATCATGGTGCTGGGACTAATAGCAAGTAAACACCTCAGACTAACATGAAGACGTCTCTGAGGCCGTAAACACACCGTCTGACATTTTGTTGAAAGGTTGAGTTGCTTTCATGTGTTTTTAAAATGCACTTTGAGCTTCATATCAGAGCTAAAGGCCACGACAGCAGGAGGTCCTGAGAGCGGAGGCCTCAGTCCTGATCCAAGATGATGTCACAGCGAGATCAGCTGGTAGCACAGGAAACAGCTCAGGTTACATCCACACTTATACGTTTTAAAACAGATAACTTCTGCGACGTTTACGCCTGGCGTCCTCACTACTCCGCCGTTTTCGAGATATTCGCTGCTGACCCCGTTTTTGTTTTAAACCCAGGGAATACGTTTTAGTCTGGACGGACAGAAACGGAGACCTTTAAAAACGATGATGCAGAAGCCAACGTTCACTTCCTGATTGGGTCTGATCAGTCACGACGTGTCCTTCCCTGATTCGTCATCACATGAACCGTTTCTGGAAGAAAACAAACGCTCTTCTGGATGGAGATCGTTTTTGTTTTAAAACAACGTTTAGTGTCCTTAATCCTTAAATTTCACCTTAAAAGTCACTGAAAAGTCCTTTAATCCTGTCATATCTTATAAACCTCAGTCCTGAATCTGACGTTGAAGTGAAGAGTTGAGTTCTTTTCCTCTGATTCTCTCTAAAAATCTCTGTCTCTTCGTGCACATCTGGAGCGTCCTGTTTTCGTGTGACGACTCCACTTTAACCACATCTGTGTCTCATGTGCTGTTGTTTTAAAAACATTTTTATAAGGTGGATTAATTAAAAGATGACTTACCCCCTTCAGAGAAACGAGGCAGAGAGAGGTCAGAGAAACACAGAGGATCAAACACAGGCAGCAAACTCACCTGTCAGAGCTCTATTTCCTTAAATAGTGTGATATCTAAGGGGAGTCTGGTACAGCGGCAGATTTCTAAAGTGAGAATGGTTCAGAAACTTACGTGCTGTTGGTGACGGATGGTTGGAGAGGAAGATGAAGAGGATGAAGAGGATGAAGAGCAGATAAAAGAAGAGAGAAAAAGATATTTACTCAACTGCGTTCAACATCTGGAGATATTACTGTGAAATAAAAACATATCCTGACTTTATTTACTCTCTTTAAACGGGGTGAAGGGAAATCATTATTTCAACATGTTTCTTCACATATATTCTGAGTACCACTCAGAGGTTATAAACCTTTTCCCAAAGGTCTCCAAAACGCTTACGTCCCATCGTCTTCACATTCATCCCGTAGTCTTCATCGCCTACGCCTTGTCATCGCCTACGCCTTGTCATCGCCTACGCCTTGTCATCGCCTACGCCTTGTCATCGCCTACGTCTTGTCATCGCCTACGTCTTGTCATCGCCTACGTCTTGTCATTGTCACCTACGTCCCTTCGTCGCCTACGTCCCTTCGTCGCCTACGTCCCGTCGTCGCTTACATCCTGTCGTCGCCTACATGTACAGCCCGTCGTCGCCTACATGTACGTCCTGTCGGCGCCTACATGTAGGTCCCGTCGTAGCCTACATTTACGTCCCGTTGTCGCCTACATGTACATACCGTCGTCGCCTACATGTACGTCCCGTCGGCGCCTACATGTACGTCCCGTCGGCGCCTTCATATACGTCTTCTTTTTCAATTGAAGAGGTGAGGTTGAGGAGAGTATCTGAAGCGCTGCAGAGAAAATCCATTACAGAAGCACTGAACCTCCTCCAGTGAATCCAAAGCGTTCTCTGAGAGCGGAGCTATTCCTCCCTCTTAATGCCGCTCTATGGATTATTGATTTCTGATTTGCTCGCCGCTCTAGCTGAGGGTCTTTTTATCAGAGCCATTACCTCCTTAACGATTAGAGACAAAAAGTTAATTATGTAATTATGGAGCCAATGAGTGACTTGTCTGCTTTGCTTTGCTCTGGTGGGGTTTGAACATTATCTCCTGTGTGCTCATCATCAGCGGCAGCGGCAGCGGCGGTGGCGGCGGCGAGCAGATTAACACTCACAGAGGCAGATGCTAAATTGAATTCTCCAGGCCCACGGCTGTCTGGAAGCCATTAAGTAATCACAACATTGGCCCGTTCGAATCAATCCACTGCACACTGATGACGCTCTGAGTGTGTGTGTGTGTGTGTGTGTGTCAAACAGCATATTTTCACTCCGTTTCTATCGACTGTGAAAGCAGAAAGAAAATCAAACAGCTGATCTTTAAACTCAGAGCTGTTTTAAAACCTGACAGTCAGAACCAACGTTCACGTTTTCTATTACACAGACATCTGATCCGTTAGTTTGGTTTCACATTTCAATGATGAGAGCGCACTAAAGATCTACCTGACACACCTACGTCCCTTCGCCACCGTCTACGTTCCGTCGTCTTCACCTACGTTCGTCTTCATCACCTACGTCCTTTCATTGTCACCTACATCCCCTCGTCGCTTCAGGGGCGACGGGACGTAGGAGAAAGCGACAGCACGTAGGATAAGACGACGGGATGTAGGCGAAGGGATGTTGGCAACTGGACGTAGGCGGTGGCGACAGGACATAGGCGACGGGATGTAGGCGACGGGATGTAGGCGACGGGATGTAGGCGACGGGACGTAGGCGATGGCGACAGGACATAGGTGACGGGATGTAGGTGACGGGAGGCAGGTGACGATGACGGACGTAGGTGAAGACGGCAGGATGTAGGCGACGGGATGTAGGCGACGGGACGTAGACGACGGGACGTAGACAATGACTACGGGACATAGGTGAAGACGACGGGACAAGAAGTTTCACAGTTTTAAATACTGCTGTGATCGGGCCTTCAGAGCCTTAATTACCCACCATCTTAGTTTAGTGTTGTTGGAAATATATCATGATAAAACTGTTGTTCTGTAACAAACTTAATTATGTTGGGAGTTTAGCGAGTTTGGTGTTAACTACTAGGCTTAGACTGTCTACAGATAAATGACTGATGTAAGACGAGGCAAGAATGATCTCGTGATGAAATGCTGAGTGGGCCGGTAAAAGAAACAGCTACTAAGCGGATGGGGGAAGGGACAGGATGTTTGATGCAAGACAATGTTGTGTAAGATGGAGTCAGATGTAGGTAGACACGAGGATGTATTGTGACATAGGATGGAAAAGTACTGGGTCTGCAGAAAGCCTGACCCCTCCCCCAGGGTTCTCAGCTAATGTGTATAAATGTAAACGTATAGCAAAGCTCGGGGTTCATTCACTGCGAACTGAACACTGTATTACATGGTATCAGGGACACATTGATGAATCCAGAACTTCTGTTAATAACTCTGTGCAACTTTGATGAATATATGTGCGGAATAAATTGATACTAATGTAACCTAATTTGTAATCTTTTATGATTTTAACTCTGAGCTTGCAGCTGCTTAGAAGATAAACCAACACGCATGAAGGTGACGATTCTCTGAGGGAGAATTCCTTCAGTGTGTTAGCATGCTAACATTAGTTTTGTGATAGCTAACATTTAGTGTGATGCTAACATTAGCTAATTATCAGTAAACACAGAGTCCAGCTGATGAATGTCTTTAGTTCTGCAGGTATTTGGTCATAAACCACATAAACATGTTGACGTGATGATGGCGACACAGGAAACGTTATTACAGTTCATCCTGAATGATGAACCACATTTCATCACCATCCATCCCATAATAGTTGTTGAGATGTTTCAGTCTGGACCAACAGACGTTTTGATCCATAAAGCCGTGATGCTACAGGCTGAAAGCTAACGTGTGAAGATGTTTCTCTGCAGCAGCGGGAGGATTACGGAGGTTAACAATCCTCTGCTGTTGTTTGTTGTGGCGGCGGCCTCTGGCCCGCCGAGGTTAACGCCGTGAACTTGAGAGGCTGAAAGAGTAATTGGAGGAGAAAGGCCTCGTGGGGCGTCCACTGTACGTTACAGCGGGGTTAAACCAGAGCACGGATGATATATAATTGGATAATGAAAAACCCCCTACAGGCTTCACAGGATGTGTGTGTGAGAGTATCTTTGTGCAGTAAATCAGGTCTGTATGTGTGTGTGTGAGAGAGAGTGTGTAGCATTGTGATGTTGTTGAACTATTTAATAAACATCTCTGTAAAATAATATTCTCTCATATTAATCTGGTCAGCAGCTGTCTGCTCGGCTCCGTCTCAGCTGAGTCTCACGTAACCGCGACCTGAACTGAAGCCTTTATTGACACTGCAAGTCTATATTTTTTTAACAATACGTGTGTAAACGTGAGGTTGATGCCCAATAAAAAAGCACCTACATCCCGTCGTTTATGCCTATGTCCCGTCGAAACCATCGTCCATCGTCCAGACCTACATCCCGTCCACACCGCCTACGTCCCATCATCTTGACCTACGTCCCGTCCACACCACCTATGTCCCGTCGAAACCACCTACGTCCCATCGTCCGGACCTACATCCCGTCCACACCGCCTATGTCCCATCATCTTGACCTACGTCCCATCCACACCACCTATGTCCCGTCGAAACCACCTACGTCCCATCGTCCGGACCTACATCCCATCCACACCGCCTACGTCCCATCATCTTGACCTACGTCCCGTCCACACCACCTATGTCCCGTCGAAACCACCTACGTCCCATCGTCCGGACCTACATCCCGTCCACACCGCCTACGTCCCATCATCTTGACCTACGTCCCGTCCACACCGCCTATAACCCATCCACACCACCCACGTCCATTGCCTATGTCCCATCGTCCTGACCTACAACCACATCGCCTACGTCCCATCATCTTGACCTACGTCCTGTCCACACCACCTACGTCCCATCATCTTGACCTACATCCCGTCCACACCGCCTACGTCCCATCATCTTGACCTACGTCCCGTCCACACCGCCTATAACCCATCCACACCACCCACGTCCCATTGCCTATGTCCCATCGTCCTGACCTACAACCACATCGCCTACGTCCCATCATCTTGACCTACGTCCTGTCCACACCACCTACATCCCATCATCTTGACATACGTCCCGTCGCCTATATCCCGCCGACACTGCCTACATCTTGTCGCCTAAGTCCCGCCGCCTAGGGGCGGACTGTCCTCAGTGCGACTGTTATGTCTCTCCGTTGGACAGGAAGTGAACTGTTCCTTTAAGGAGGAGAATCTGTGATGAAGAGGATGTTACTGTGGTTGTTTATGAACTGAAGGTCCAGCTGAAGTTATTAAAGTGCATGACGGCTGCTGATTCTGACACACACACACACACACACACACACACACACACACGCCGCTCACCGATCTGACGTTGACGTCGGCTCCGGACCGCAGCATCATGTCCGCCGCTTCCTGACGGCCCTGCTTGGCTGCCCAGTGAAGCGCCGTCTGAAAACACACACACAGTTTACACACTTTCATCCTTCCAACCTTCACCTTTCTTATTAGACGTTCATGACTATTTAAAAAGTAATAAGCATCTAAAAACTTTAAAAGTAATCCTGATTTACAGCAGAGCATATTAAAAGGTTTTGACTGAAGGAAACTGTGGACAGCAGCGTTGCTCACGCTAACAGGCTAACGAACAAACACCACAGTGAAACTAAACTACTGAACTTACAAACTTGATGAGTCCGATGGACGTCAAGAGAAGAGACAGAATAAAAAGAGACTTTCTGTCAACACAGTCATGAAGGATGTGATTCCAACATCGGGTATAAACAGTGATAGTAAAAATAAATGTCTTTCTGTATGTGTGAACGTGTCTCCTTTTAGTCCCAGTCTAACATGTCTCTCATCTATTCACACCTCCGACCCTCTTCTGTCCACATCTGAACTGGACTGAAGACGAGTAAACATCAGTCAGCTGTAATCTGAGCTAAATACAACTGAAAGCTGAATAAGACATTTCTAGTTGACTAAATGTTGTGAAAAAGTGAAAACACACCGTGAAAGGGTTAAAACACAAACAACCCCCAGACCAAAAGTTTTGGTCCAATTTTATTTTGCTTCTCGGAGATGTGCTGTGAATAAGGAACAGTATTATTTTGATGCAAAGATTTGTACATTAGCATGAATCTTGTTTTGACTCCAATAAAAAGACTTACATCAATTTCACCACTGATGTTCGTCATTCAGGATGTCGTGTACAGGATGGTTAACGGAGCTTTATTTTGGCGGTGTCTCTGTGATACAGGCTGACCGCTGAGCTGCTGCCAGGCTGCTTCAACCGCCACGCTTTTCATTAGAAGGTGCTAACTGAACCCCGCCTCGCCGCCGGACGCTTCCAACACTCACTGAGACTGTTTGGGCCTCACGCACACACACACCTCAACACACACTGCAACACACACCGCAACACACACTGATAGCAGTGCTTAGAGGAGCTGAGAGGAGCTGAGAGGAGATGAGAGGAGCTGAGAGGAGCTGAGAGGAGCTGAGAGGAGATGAGAGGAAATGAGAGGAGATGAGAGGAGATGAGAGGAGATGAGAAGAGCTGAGAGGACCTGAGAGGAGATGAGAGGAGCTAAGAGGAGATGTGAGGAGATGAGAGGAGATGAGAGGAGATGAGAGGAGATGAGAGGATCTGAGAGGAGATGAGAAGAGCTGAGAGGACCTGAGAGGAGATGAGAGGAGCTAAGAGGAGATGTGAGGAGATGAGAGGAGCTGAGAGGAGCTGAGAGGAGCTGAGAGGAGATGAGAGGAGATGAGAGGAGCTGAGAGGAGATGAGAGGAGCTGAGAGGAGATGAGAAGAGCTGAGAGGAGCTAAGAGGAGATGCGAGGAGATGAGAGGAACTGAGAGGAGCTGAGAGGAGATGAGAGGAGATGAGAGGAGCTGTGAGGAGATGAGAGGAGCTGTGAGGAGCTGAAAGGAGCTGAGAGGAGATGAGAGGAGCTGTGAGGAGCTGAGAGGAGATGAGAGGAGATGAAAGGAGCTGTGAGGAGATGAAAGGAGATGAGAGGAGATGAGAGAAGATGACAGGAGCTGAGAGGAGCTGAGTGGAGATGAGGAAATGAGAGGCGATGAGAGGAGCTGTTAACCCACATGGAGAACACAACTCATTATGAGCTGAGACTCCATGATACTCTCTAATAGATCATGTTGTATTTATGTCGGTCCTACAAACTGCTTTAATGTTTTATTTAATGTCTTATTTCTTCTTTGTTGTTGAGGTGTGAGCGTTGGTTCCTCTGTGAACTATGATTACCCAGAATACCTTTCTCTGGTTCACAAAGATATTTACGTGAATCTCTGAGCAAACAAAAATTGAATTTCATTTTCCACTAGGGCTGTCAAAGTTAACGGGATAACGCGAGGAAAAACTGTCAGGGCCATTTTCAAAGGGGTCCCTTGACCTCTGACCTCCAGATATGTGAATGAAAATGGGTTCTATGGGTACCCACGAGTCTCCCCTTTACAGACATGCCCACTTTATGATAATCACATGCAGTTTGGGGCAAGTTATAGTCAAGTCAGCACACTGACACACTGACAGCTCTTGGTGCCTGTTGGGCTGCAGTTTGCCATGTTATGATTTGAGCATATTAGTTATGCTAAATGCAGTACCTGTGAGGGTTTCTGGACAATATTTATCATTGTTTTGTGTTGTTAATTGATTTTCCAATAATAAATATATACATAAATTTGCATAAAGCAGCATATTCGTCCGCTCCAATGTTGATAAGAGTATTAAATACTTGACAGATCTCCCTTTAAGGTAAATTTGGAACAGATAAAAAATGTGTGATTAAATATTGTTATTCTGCAAATCCTGCAAGTGTCTGCTAATTAATTCTCAAACGATACAGAAATGAATGGAAACCAATAGCTGCCTGCAAAGTGGGTAAAATCCATTAAAAGATCTAATAAACAGTTTGAGCAGAAGAGTCAGCAGGAATGTAACGTATTCCTGATTTGTGGATTCGTTCAGAATCGCTGGTTGAATAAACGCAGCGTGTGACACATTCACACATTTGCAAACATGATGGACACCTGTCTGCCTCAGCAGGACGCTCAGCTATCGTCCTCTGACAGATCCAGGAGGGCAGCGCTGACGGTGACCCGGCACAAACTGGCAACTGCCTCCCGACGGCGGGCGGCAGTGCGGCGGGCATCTGCTGGCCCGTTGGTGGCAGAGGAGTGACGGGCAGAATGAGTTAGCGCTGCTGTGGGAGAGCAGCAGGGAAAAGGCACATCAAACAGGCGTGAATTTCACTCCTTCCGTTTTGATCAAGTGAAGCATGAAAAGGAGTGTAATACTCTCAAGTGGCGCGAGGGTTACACCATTGATGTTGTTATTTCTGCATGGGGAGGTCCATGCAGCTAATGGGAGGAAGGGGAGCGGCGCATTAGGCGAGGCCATATGGAAGGGTCCTTTTGCAGAAGCTCTTGAATAGGAAGCTTAGAGTCCCATAATGCCGTGTGAAATTGTACTTCTGGCATCGGCGGGGAGTTTTCAAAGCCGGCCTGCAACAGTTCGACCATATGTGCCGGTTTGAAAGAGCCTCTTTTACTGGGTGGAGAATCACACTTTGACTTAACAATGAATCTGAAGAACATATGTTGGGACTGGAGGAGGATCGATCTGTAAACACTGCGTACAGATTAGTGAGCTCCCCGACGGGGTGAGCTGTCTAAACGAGGACAACCGGATTTCATCCCCCTGTTGACCGACTCCCACATTCGCACCGTATAACTGTGAAATCAGGACTTTAAGAACAGAAAGTAAAAGCACACGGAGGAGATGGTGGACTCAAACACTGGAGCGAATGAAAGATGTTGAGGCTGATTGTGTGATGATCAGTCCCTCCCATCTGCTTCGCTTTAGGCTCACTGTTTGCTCAAATATTAATTACCATGTAATTACAATATCATTACACATCCCCATTGTCTGGGCCGCTGGGCCGCTCAAATCACACAGTCCCTAATGAGCATGAAGCGTATCCTGCTGCAGCGTCCGACTGCTAATCATGGCCGGATTATGAGACAACGGGGCCCTGGGCACAGACGTGGAGACGGCCCCCCATCCCTCCTTCATAGGAGCAAGACCCCCAGACTGAGAGGGACACAAAATGAGCACAAAGAGACGCAAAACAACCACAAAGAGACACAAAACAAACACAAAGAGACGCTAAACAACCATAAAAGAGACGAAACAATCACAAAGACACTCAAAACATCAACAAAGAAGCGCCAAACAACCACAAAGAGATGCAAAACAATCACAAAGAGACAAAACAACCACAAAGAGATACAAAACAACCACAAAGAGACGCAAAACCACTACAAAGACACACAAAACAACCATAAAGAGGCGCAAAACAACCACAAAGAGACGCAAAACAACCACAAAGAGATGCAAAACAACCACAAAGAGATGCAAAACCACTACAAAGACACACAAAACAACCACAAAGAGACGCAAAACCACTACAAAGACACACAAAACAACCACAAAGAGGCGCAAAACAACCACAAAGAGACGCAAAACAACCACAAAGAGACGAATAACAACCACAACGAGACACAAAACAACAACAAAGAGGCGCAAAACAACCACAAAGAGACAAAACAACCACAAAGAGACACAAAACAACAACAAAGAGGTGCAAAACAACCTAAAAGAGACGCAAAACAACCTCAAAAAGATGTTCTATGTCTCTTTGTAGTTGTTTTGCGTCCCTTTGTAGTCATTTTGCATCGTTTTATTATTGTTTTGTGTCTCTTTGTGGTCATTTCCGTCTCTTTGTCGTTGTTTTGTGTCTCTTTGTAGTTATTTTGCATCTCTTTGTGGTCGTTTTGCGTCTTTTAGTGGTGGTTTTAGGCCTCTTTGTGGTCACTTTGTGGTCATTTGATTAAATATCAACAGTCACTTGTAACAGAGGTTCTGACCCAGAGGCCCATTCACCCTTTGGGCCCCTGGGCCTGAGCCCTGGCGACCCGTTCAGTAATTCCTCCATGCTGCTGATATTAACGTGACGGCAGCAGAAAGAGAAGAGGAGCGTGGTGGAGGTGGAGGTGGTTGTGTATGTAGAACAGTGTTTAGCATAGTGTGGGGGAGGTGGAGCTGGTTGTGTATTTAGGACAGTGTTTAGCATAGTGTGGTGGAGGTGGAAGTGGAGGTGGTTGTGTATGTAGGACAGTGTTTAGCATAGTGTGGTGGAGGTGGAGGTGGTTGTGTATGTAGGACAGTGTTTAGCATAGTGTGGTGGAGGTGGAGCTGGTTGTGTATTTAGGACAGTGTTTAGCATAGTGTGGTGGAGGTGGAAGTGGAGGTGGTTGTGTATGTAGGACAGTGTTTAGCATAGTGTGGTGGAGGTGGAGGTGGAGGTGGTTGTGTATGTAGGACAGTGTTTAGCATAGTGTGGTGGAGGTGGAGCTGGTTGTGTATTTAGGACAGTGTTTAGCATAGTGTGGTGGAGGTGGAAGTGGAGGTGGTTGTGTATGTAGGACAGTGTTTAGCATAGTGTGGTGGAGGTGGAGGTGGTTGTGTATGTAGGACAGTGTTTAGCATAGTGTGGTGGAGGTGGAGCTGGTTGTGTATTTAGGACAGTGTTTAGCATAGTGTGGTGGAGGTGGAAGTGGAGGTGGTTGTGTATGTAGGACAGTGTTTAGCATAGTGTGGTGGAGGTGGAGGTGGTTGTGTATGTAGGACAGTGTTTAGCATAGTGTGGTGGAGGTGGAGCTGGTTGTGTATTTAGGACAGTGTTTAGCATAGTGTGGTGGAGGTGGAAGTGGAGGTGGTTGTGTATGTAGGACAGTGTTTAGCATAGTGTGGTGGAGGTGGAAGTGGAGGTGGTTGTGTATGTAGGACAGTGTAGGACTGTCAGGTGTTTGGCTGCTCAGAGCTGTCAGGCTGTCTGAAGGGAGGACTACACGCCTCGCAAAGCAACGCAGCCTCTCTGCTGCTTCTGTACACAAACATGCCAGAAAATGGGACGTCAGTGTGAATCCTATTTACATGAACTGCATTTTTCATTAACCCCCCCCCCACACACACACACACACACACACACACACAAACACACAGTCCTGGCTTCAAAGAGGCGGCAGACGTCCGAACATCCGACTGTCTCAGACGGCAGTGAAGGCACCAGACGGTGGTGAGGGAGCTGCTCTCTGTGATATCAGCACTGAGCTAATTGAGGCAGAAGTCAGTGTGTTGTTGTTCCGCTGTGTTTAGATGATTAGTGTTAACGCCGCCAAAAGGAAAAGACAACTTACCCCCTTCGTGTACGGCGGCATTCACATCACACAAGGTCGTCAGTCGAGGGGGAGGTGGAGACAGAGAAACAAAGAATACTTTAACACTTTCATTTCTATCAGCTCCTCTTAGAGCAGCAACCTGTGAGCAATCAAACACTAGAATAATTAAATAACGTCTCAATTAAAAAGCTTCAACATATTTACTCACTCATTGCAATACTCTAGATTTTTCTTATTGTCAATGAATTCAAAGAATAGTGTTTGATATGTGTGAGATGATGAGGCCAACCAATGTTTTCCTCTGACATACAAGTTTAAAGGCCTATTAAGATTATCGCCTGATTTTCGTTTTTTATTATTAGCATTTGTTAATGACAGTGAATTATGAATGACTTGTCTTGATATTTGCGTAACAGATGGGGGTTTATGGGATGTATTGTTGTCAAGTACTTTGCTAAACTATGTCTCTGTTTTTTACGAGACTATGTTTTTTTATTATGTCTAAAAATATTGATAAATACATACAAATCAAATCCTGTATATTACATTACTGCAATTATTTCTTATTTCTTATTATATTATTATTATATTATATTATATATTATATTATATATATATATTACACGGCTGTGTTGAATACTCGATTCTGATTGGTCAATCACGACATTCTGTGGTCTGTAATTTCTCTATAGCAGGCCGTTGCTATGTATAACAGACCGTTGCTATGGGCACAGCTCTGATGTCGGACTCAGGACGACCGTCTTCGTGTCAAAATATTGATTTCTTCAGTAAGTAGCCGTGTAATAAGCGGGATAATGTACAGCGAGTGGGTCATTGTTGTGAAAGAATCCCCGACAGGGCGATGCTGCATGAGTATGTTTTACTCACAGAGACGAAATCCTGACGAGAGCAGAAGAGAAGATGAGAGAAAGTTTCATTCAGTAAATAAAAAGATTCTGATTCTGTCAATAACATTTCATCACTTCAGTCATTTAACAGGTATTTAGTGATGAGCTGTTGAAATGAACTTTCAGCCGGCGTCATCTGGTTCTGTTAGCAGCTCTGACAGCAGTTCACCTCATATCAGAGAATAACATCACTGATTCATTTCTTCTTTAACTGTTACGTAGACAGAGTAATCATCTACAGTCAGCCTCTAGTAGGAGATATTTTATAAGTGTACCTTCTTCAGCACCAGGCTGGGCTCCTGAGACAGCAGCTGACGCTGGGCGGCCATGTTCCCCAGAGCTGAGCTCCTCCACCAGAGCTTCTCCAGAGGATCCAGCTGCACCCTGTGGAACAGAGACTGGGGGAGGGGGGGCAAAAAGAAGTCTGATTGTAATGAACCAACTTCTCACTTCTGTTATCACATCAGTAAACATTGTAAGATGGCCACGGACAAAAATCAAGCTGGCAACGGCCAAAATCCAAGATGGTGATGTCCAAAAACCAACATGGCGACACCCTAAAACCAAGATGGAGATGGCCAAAAACCAAGTTGGCGACGGCCAAAAACCAAGATGGTGATGACGTAAAACCAAGACAGCGACGGCCAAAAACCGAAATGGCGACGCCCTAATACCAAGATAACGACGGCCAAAAACCGAGATGGCGACGCCCTAAGACCAAGATAACGACGGCCAAAAACCAAGATCGCAACCGCCAAAATCCAAGATGGCGACACCCTTAAACCAAGATGGAGACTGCCAAAAACCCAAATGGTGACGGTCAAAAACCAACATGGTCAACATCAGCATTGATCTCACTGATGCTGGTTCATCTTTTATAGAAATACCGTGGTGCAGTGGTTAGCACTGAAAGGAAAACTTATTTCCTGCTGGATTGTTAACTTTGTAAATTGAAACAAACAGAAAAAAACATAATGACCACAGATCCACTACGGACTCAACCCTTATATTCAGACCATGTGACCTGTTTTCCAAACAATAATATGCTTCCAAACCTGAGTGTCTGGATCATGTCAGTAACTCTGGGTCCATCAGGCCTCCCAGCTACACTGAGAGTATCTGATGCTCTAAAATAGACCCTCGGCCTGTAATATGACATCATGTGTTGGTATTTTCCACGTCCTCGTTGTCCTCTGGCCGTGGCGGGGCCCGCCGTGCTGCAGGGCAGGGGTCCTTATGCCATTAGTGGTGTTTATTGTCCAGCAGGACGCCGTGGAGCAGCAGCCAGCCTTTAATCAGAGACCCGCCGGGCCGTCCTCTCTGGTCACCTGATACAGCTCCATGATAATTACACACAGAGGGAGGCTGTTCTTCAGCCTGACAACACACACAGAGACCAGGTGTCCTCACAGAGACCAGGACAGACCAACAGAGGACCTGACAACACACACAGAGACCAGGTGTCCTCACAGAGACCGGGACAGACCAACAGAGGACCTGACAACACACACAGAGACCAGGTGTCCTCACAGAGACCAGGACAGACCAACAGAGGACCTGACAACACACACAGAGACCAGGTGTCCTCACAGAGACAGGGACAGTGTTAGTTGAGAAAGTTAACATTAACCAATGGGACCAGATCACGCCTACCCCATCTTGGTTTTTGTCTGTCTCCAGAACTGGCTAGTTAGTTAGATAGTTTGTCCGGAGACTGACAAGCTAGCTAGCTAACGCCTGCTCTCCTCTCTGGGAAGTAGTCTCCTGGTGGCCAACGGCAGCGCTTCTCACAAGCCATCGTTTTGGTTACTGCTCCGAAAAGATGTAAACTAGGGCCAAAGAACGTATATCACCAAGAAGTGAAAGTAAATAGTTTGTTCTATTGCAACATCAGCACCCGGCAGCAGAGCTACGCTTCCGCCATTTTGGACTGAAAGCGACTACCGGACGCCAGTAAAACGTCATATTCTACTGAAATGTCCTGTCTTAAACAATAAAATATTATGACTATATTAAACGTTTTCAGTCCAACATGGCGGCAGCGGCTGTTGTAAAAAAAGACACACTGGGGTTTCATCTCTTTGCTTCTATACTCTACATACTGTTTATTCAGACAGAAGTGTAGAACGATAGGACACAGATTGGATATGTAGAGCTGAGTATGAGATCTCAGACGCAGCCTTAATCCATCATTTATTTATAATTCACATTTTCCCAAACCGATGTTAACACTGAATCAAAGCTCAGAGCTCTTTCTATCATAAAGTAGAACATCTCTAGTTATATTTTTTATAAATTCTTTTATATGTAAATATTAGTTGATTGCTAGTTTGATAATTGATTAATTGTTTCAGTCACTTTTCGAGAAAACATTTGCAGCTTTTCTCTGTTTGATAATAAACTGAACTTGTGTTCTGTTGGTCGGACATAAAAAAAACAATCAATAATCATTAGTTTTGTATAGTTATAAAAACTAAAACTTGTCCATCATCTCCAGTTGAAACCAGAGCTTCCCTGCTGGTTCCAGTCAGAGAGCAGTGGGAGGCCGTCACAGCCAATGAGCAGCCGGCGCTGCGTACTGTCAGGGAGCAGGACGGCAGTGATTATGGGATATCACCATGGGAACAGTGTGAGGGGGGGGAGCTGACGGCTCTCCACTGTTCAGATAACACACACACACACACACACACACACACTCACCATGACAGAAGAGGCAGCGACGCTCCGGCTGTCGTCCTCCTCACTCTGAAACACAACAACAACAACTGTGTTCAAAAACTTCAGTTTAACATTCACAATAAAAACACTCAAATCTGATCAACACTATTTATTCACTCAACACCTGACTCAGCATTACTACACACCGGCAGTGGTGGAAAGTAACCAAATACATTTACTTCAGCACAATTGAGGTACTCATTTTATGCTACTTTATACTTCTACTGCACTACAAAAAGTAAATATTGTACTTCACTATTTGACAGCAACTAGTTGCAGCAGATCCAGATTTTAGATATAAAAGATGAACAACTCAACAGTATATGAACAGTATATAAACTGACCAGGTGCATCTATAATAATAATCTAATATATGAAGGGGTTCAGTCTGTGTTTACAGTATATTTGATGAGTACCTTCTGCTGATAAATACTCGCTGTAAGTACCAGTTTATTTCTTTATCTTATTCAGCAGATCAATAAAAATACATACTAAACACAGCATTTTACATCTTGACCAAAAAACACAGCAGGAATGACATTAGTACACATATATTAAATAACATCACATAAAGAAACCAACCAAGATGAAGGAGGTAATATTTCTAACACCTCCAATGTTCGATTAACTGCCTTATCAATGGATTCCTCAGGTTCTCTAGTTGATACCAGTATCTTCACTCTAGCTTTAAATCTTTAAATCTTTAAATCACAAGTTGCGTTAATGAAATTAGTGCCGTTAGAATGAATTTGAATTCGTTATTATCACGTTAACTTTGACCGCCTTAATTTAAAGGAACACCGGGAAGCATCTGGCGGTGAGGTTGCAGATTAGAACTTCTCACGTGTACCAAGCGTGTTGAAGCGCTACGGTGGCTGACGTGAAAACTTAAATGCTCTTCTCTAGAGCCAGTTACTGAACAGATTAGAGTTTTTAGTGTGTGTGTGTACGTGGGAAGTGAGTGGTGAAGCATCCTTTTAGACGAATGCAAAAAAACAGAAAATCAAACCTGTTCTGAAAACTTTAATGACGGATGAGAGTTTCTGAGTCAGCGTGTAAACGTGAGTGACACAACGTGCAGTCGTATTTATTTTTAAATGGGCAACAGTTTTGGACAAAAAATACAGACATGGTGTGCAAAGGCCTTTACTCTCAAAAAACAGACTTTTTTATTCAACATATTCCAATATTTTCTGGAAATATTCCTTATTTGTTCTCACAATATTAGGACTTTTTTTATTTAAAATATTCCAATAATTTCTCGAAATATTCCTTTTTTTGTTCTCAAAATATTACAACTTTTTTTATTCAAAGTATTCCAATATTTTATCGAAATATTCCTTTTTTATTCTCAAAATATAACAACTGTTTTTATTCAAAATATTCCGTTATTTTATTGAAATATTGCATTTTTTTTCTCAAAATATTACGACTTTTTTTATTCAAGATATTCCAATATTTTATCCAAATATTCCATATTTGTTCTCAAAATATTACAACTTTTATTCTCGAAATACTGGAAACAAAATCTTGAAATAAAACATTTTTTTCCTGTAACTTATGACTCATATTATTATGACTTTATTCTCTAATAATGATCTGTCGCGTGCTTCTCATGCACACCTTGTTTGTCTTGGTTGAAACTGCAGATGGAACAGATTAATAAAACTGATATCATAGATCAGCCGTGTGTATTGAATCACACAGTGTGTTGGTATCGTTGGTATAACTGTTGTGTGACTGTTTGCAGAGTGAGTGATTATATAAGATGGAACAGCAGACTGAGCGTGAACCTCCCTGAAGGAGCGTTAAAGGCTCAAATCTAACGAATCCATTAAATCCCTAAAAAGACTGTTAGGAGTCTCAAAGGCTCATAAAACACACTTGAGAGGACGCGGCTGCTTTCATCTGCCAACCTGACGTCTTTATTTACCGTCTCCTGTCGGCGTGGCAGATTGGCGAGGTCTCCTCTCAACGTGTTAATGAGCGCCGCTCCATTATCTCATTTATTCTTTCATTCTCTGAGCCCATACATGAATAAATCCCTTTCATGTCTCCTCCTCCTCTCATTGTCTCACTGATTCCTCTCTTTCAAGCCTCTCCTCAGTTCTCCAGCAGCTTCACTGTGATTTCTCTCAACAGCAGAAAACAGAAGTACAGTAATCTACATGTGAAGGTCTCAGAGAGAACCTTCCTTCCTTCCTCACTGAAGAGTCTTATAGAGTTTAAGAGTTTGACCTCACAGATATTCTGCTGGTGTCACTGTTACATCCACATGTCCGTGTTGTGTTTATTATATAATGCATTCAGCATTTGATGTATAGATAGATGGTTTATTGAACCACAACGTTGTGTCATTCGGAAATGCTTGTTAACAGCGACACCGTTAACTCAACGAAAGTCAGCGTCAGGCTCGCGCTTGCATGAACGAGTATTGATCAAAATAGTGAGGCAAGACGGGCTTCACTAGATAGAACTTTGCGGTTTTGGTGCTTCCGTGTAGTTTGTGTTGGAATCTTGTCTGAACAGCGTAGCCACATGCGAGCGAGCATATGCAAGTGGCATGGGACACCGACCTGGGTGATTTATACCTGTAAGAAGTTACAGACAGTCCCTTTAAAGATCTTTGAGTTAATCTCTTCAATAGGGGGGGATGTCATCCCCTCGTTAACCTGCATTACTTCCTGTATCTGCAACTTTAAGTCTCTCTTAAGGTGGACTCGCTTTGCTCCTTTAAGTGACGAGCCGCTCCTCTGAGTTCTGCTCAGCTTTTTATTTAATTATGAATATTTCTTTTAACCGTTTAACCGAGCTTTTAATTCTTAATGTCGGTTAACGGTTAAATGGTTAATCATTAACATCCCTAGTATCTAAACATATACAAAGAGTGTTCTTCAAACTTCCTGACACACATCATGTGTTGTCCTCTGTGGCGAACCGCTCCACATCAACACAAACACTAAGAATCCTGGGTAATAAAGGATGAAACCTCCAGCACAGCAGGACGACGGTGTGGTAGAAACTCCTGGTGTTATGATGGACGTTTACTGACGAGTGAGGAGGGAGCAGGAGTCCCAGGAGAGAGTAGGAGGAAGAGGAAGAGGAGGAGGAGGAAGCTGCTCATTAGTAATCTAACAACACTCACTGAGGTGTTGCTCTAAATGATTACAGCTGAGGTGAATTAAAGGTAAGAAAACAGGGAAATGAGGAGTAAACAGAATTTGCATGTTTATGTTAGAAATGATAATATGTGTATTTTAAAATGCTCATATTACTGACTGTTCAGGAGTTTAAGATGAATCTACCACAGAGTGTTTCAGTCTTCAAATCCAGATTTGAACCATCAGGTTTGATTTATGCAGAAATGTGAACAATTTTTTGTTCGGCAACAAATTCAACATCACAATTCAAATACTGTTTAATATTTAATATCAGCTTTGTGATTTGTCAACGTTGAGCTCAAAGTTCACTTCACAAATTAAAATTAACTAGTTCACGTTCATAGTTCACTAATTAGGGTTCACAGTCCCAAAGACATGAACTTCTGTGTTTTGTTTTTTTAAACTGGTCCAATGCTGGCGTTTAATTAGTATTAAAACCCGTGCACATAAAAACAAGGCACGTGCACGTTATACGAGCACACAGAACAGTATCCATGAGCAGGAAGGCATCCTCGCGAGGGAGCATTTCAGCTCCACGTGCACGAGGATGTGACGAGCTCGACCCTCCCTACGCACTCGTAACTGTTCAACACTCGCTCGCTCCGTGGAACAGACAGCGGTGAGGTCTCCCCTCCTCTGATTGGAGCTGCTCTATGTGTCGGCATGCTGGACGCCGTAAACGGTCACGTTCATTAAAGGTCCTGAAACACCAAGCTGACGGTCGGTGAGCGTCGGTCCCTCTCATCCTCCTCACCTCCTCACCTTCCTCATCCCTCTCATCCTCCTCACCTCCTCACCTTCCTCATCCCGCTCATCCTCCTCACCTCCTCACCTTCCTCCTCCCTCTAATCCTCTTCCTCCCTCCTGAAGCCTCTCACAGCTCCAGAAAAAGGCAACCAGATAATAAAATCAACTGGTTCTGTATCGAGGAGACATGAATGGGCTCCTGTTTCTTCCCCCGACTCCCCGGAACAAAGATGCCGTCCGTTAGCATAACAAAAGCCTTTCCAGCCACTTCCACTCCTCCAACTATTCATCCTGTCAAAACAACTCCTCCCCTCCTTCCCTCCTCTCCTCCTCACCTCCTCACCTCCTCCCCTCCTCCCCTCCTCCCCCAGATATCCCCTGACAGCCTCCCACCTCTCATCACCATTTAGGAGCGGCCCTTTTGTTTGCCAATTGCCCATCCTAATTGGTGGCGTTTACAAGCCGCTCCGTCAAACCGTGGAGCAGTGAAATCCTGCAGAGTGGCGATCAGTTAGAGAGGTGGTGGGGGGTTTAAAAGCCGGTCAGACGCACCATTAAAAAGAGTAGAAGAAGAAGACACGACAGTGAGTGACACCAACTTTGTCTGCTGACATTTTCATTTTGGTTGAATTAACCTTTTAGAGCTCAGCTTCTTTTGTTGTTTGTTTTTGTCTCTTCTACATAAAGAAGAATAATAAAAGAAGAAGTTCTTCATCAGACTAAATCATTTGTTTAATCTGTCAGATGAAGGTTATTAGCAACATTAATGAGACAAAAAGACGTTTGTAAAGAACAAACTAGAAGAAAAGAAAAGACGTTGATCCCCGGAGGTTAACTCACGTTACAGCAGCACAGAGAACAAGAGGGAATGAAATAAATAAAGATTAAATAAGATTTTATAAATGAGAGGGATGACATTTAAAAAGCTATTTACAATAAATGACGTGTGTAACACAAAGCTGCTATCTGTTTATGGATAGATATTAGAGCTGTTAACGTTAACATAATAATAACACGTTAACACAAATTAATTTTCATGCCACTGATTTCTTTAACGCATTTAACACAACTTGTGATTTTTAGGTTGTAGCGGCTCAGTTTTAAGGCTACAATGAAGATAATGGTATCACATGAAACTACAATGAATTCATTGGTACCAACCATGTCATACTAGCTTGTCATGAAGGAGGTTAAATAACGCTCCAAATTTATGCTAAAGTTTGGCGAGAAAAAACTGTCATGTCAATTTTCAAAGGGGTCCCTTGACCTTTGACCTCCAGATATGTGAATGAAAATGGGTTCTATGGGTACCCACGAGTCTCCCCTTTCATCACATGCCCAATTTCCTCCGATGCTCCTAACGGCATCTGCAAGATTTCACAGACCGGAGGAAAACAAATACTCGCAAACTCCAACCAAACGGTCAAACTAGGCCACGCGGGCAGCTGTTGTGAAACCTGTTGAAGGAACGCCAAGTTACAGTCACATGACAGGGCTCCTGTCTGTCCCTTCCTCTGGAATAACCTCCATATGGACATCAGACAATCTGATTCTGTTGAGGCCTTTAAATCCAAACTCATCTTTTTGCCCAAACTTTCAATTAATTATTCTTGAGAATAATATTAACTTTAAGCCACTGTCTCTCAATAACCCTCAAAGGGTTTATTTTATTTCTTCCTCACTTGATGAGAGGGTTGTAAAGAGGGTGTCGTATCCTGTACAGAGTGTAAAGTTGAGGTAAATTTGTGATTTGTGATATTGGGCTATACAAATAAAATTGACTTGACTTAAGTTGCAACAGTATTTCTACACTGTGGTATTACTACTTTTACTGAGGTACCAGATTATTGTTATATAGTGATATAAACTTGTAGAAACGTTACCATATACTCCTACTCCCACTGTGGTGCTGAACATGTATAATAATGTCGTTAATATCAGTGTTAACTATGTGAGGCGTTTCCATAGAGATCACCTGCAGCCATAAATGATTTATTTATCATTACGCCGAGGCAGAAACCCATGAGGGCGGGACTTCCCCTTTAATTACTCCTGTCAAATCAAACAGCAGCCTGAAGTCACAACTCAGCGAGTCTGTCTGAACATTAAATGTTCCTAAACAGTCCAGTGAGACGGATAGAAACACATTAGACACTGTGATGAAGTGAGCTTCACTGATGCATGACAAAGCTTTATTAGTGACTCCTTAATCCCACTGACTCCTCTACATCAATCCACTGCCGAGTGATGGAGGCTTTATTTATTATTTATTATGTTGGAGAATAAATCACACACTTCATATTACCTGTTAAATCCAAATGTGAGCTCTGACTCACTGGATCTACAGTCAACTGTGAGGAGAGAGATGTTTGACCTTCACAGTGACATCTGTAGATTATTAGTGTGTCTTTACAAATGAAATAAAGTATTGACTGAGTTCATCTTTGTAAACTATTGATTAAAAATCAATTGTGTTTTTGAGAATGATACAGTATCATAAAGCATCGCGTTACACCCCGATTACTAACTGTGTAACCGCTTGTGATTTTTCCCGGGAATGTCGCCACAGACACTCAGTTCATAACAAGGCTGGAACAATTCACCTATCTCCTGATTCTATACTATCACTATCAGTATTGTTATTCGATGTTGCGTTTTATTGTGATTTTTTTATCGTTTTTAACACTAGAACATGGGAAAAAGCTGAATAATACACTTCTAGGGACTCTTACTTTGGAAAATCTCTAAATTAATGCAGTAAAAATGTTTGATTTTCAGCATGTATGTAGTCAGAGATGTCCTGAAGTCAAATATATCAGTCATTGTCAGGAATTATTTATTAAAAAATTTCCAGCAACCCAGAAATCAAAGAATAAAGACATTTCCCTCACAAATTAGTGGTATTTTCTTTTTAATTTATAAGGGACATGTAATGTTTTATACTTCTGAATATAACCTGTCAATCTTATTTCCGTATATGTATTTTGTTTATACAGTTCCCTTTGTTAACACACTTATTTTGAAACCGGACGTAGTCACACGTGTATACTTCCTCTAACTTCTCCAAGGTGGTCTCTAGCTCTCCCGTCAGCTCCGTTCTCTTTATACATCCATGGTCAGCTCCATCGGGGCCGTTTGAATGCATTTAACATAAATGTCAGTATATGGGTGCTCTACAGTTGTAGCGTCGGCCCATTTGACCACGGAGATGAGAGTGACAGCCGGCTTGACCGCACGTTACCATGGTGTCGTCATTGAGCGATAGATTGTGACTTAACAGACATTTATTTAAATGAAAAGATTATTAATTTAAACTTTCAAGTAATCTTAACAAAAAGTACCAGTTAACAAAACTAATGACTAATAGTTAATTTGATAAACTTAACATAGAAGTTTGATTAAACTTCTTTAACTGAGTTGACACAACTCTCTTCTACATCTTTACAGTGAAATGTCCTTTAAAATGTTCAACCATCAGTTTCACTTCTGTATTTATTATTAATTGTTTGGACCGAGGGAGTATCACCTTTATTAAAAATCACTGCATTTCTTAACTCTAACCTCTTTTTATGGCTATTATTTATTTAATAATTTATTTTATTGTATTCAAATTTTAAATGTTTTTATTTTCTCTGATCTGTTTATTGTCTTTTATCTGTTTTATTGTTGTTTAATCTATCTTTTAGTATTTGATTGGTTCATTAGTCTCAAGTTGCTTATGATCAGGTCCCAGTAAAAGACTTTAAAACCACAGTGACGGTGATGTTACGATGACACAGTGAGGTCTGCTGCTGAGGTAAGTAATGAAACATCTTGCTCACATTAACATATTAATTGAGATTTTGCAGCAATGCTGTTTTTCCGACGGCTGCATTCAGATGAGAGTTTGAGTCGGAGAGGAGACATAATGAGGGCGGAGGACGATAACGACTTTACAGGTTTGTGCACTTGGAGTCGGTCTCTTTGGAGAAAAAGCTCTCATCTCACCCCGGCCCCGGTTTGTGTAATCTGCCCTCCCATTCACCGCTGCCGCCGTCTGATTGTTTGAGAAATGAAAAAGCCATTTTGGATCGGGCGGCGCTCTGAAAGGAGTCGCCCGTTCTGCAGCGTGGCCTTCGTTGTCGGAGCCCCGCGGGGTCACCGGAGGTCAAAGGAATTATGATTACGCGGCAGCCTCGGCGCTCATTCGTGGGGCTCCATATTCCCCCCGGTGACCCCTCCATAAAGAGGCTGATGATGAAACTCGATAGCTCTGCAGAGGAACATGAATGTTTTGTTAAGAGGGGAGTATCGCTGTTGTTCAGTTCAGGAGGTTCATCTTGACAAGATGGAGGTCGCCGCTTTTATTTCTTTATTTCTTCTCAGAGAGCTTCTCTGATTCTTGACAGGTTTTCTGACAAAATGTGGTTTCAAATATTTTTCACAGCTGAGTCTCAGCGAGCAGAAGAATGATTTTATTATTATATACTGTATATATATATACTGTATACAGTATATATATATATATATTTATAGATATATGTATTATTATATATAACATCTCTGTTGACACCAAACATCCAGTAGTATTATTGTGTCTGATTCTGAAACATCTCAAATGCCCTCCTTTAGTCAGGTGTTCCTAATAAACTGGACACTAATGGTGTGTTCACACCAACAGAGAAGCAAACTTTTCACGCACAAAGTTTTTACATACAAAGTCAATGCAAAGATGTGAATAGACGCTAATTTGTGCCTGGCGACGCACACACGCAAAATTTATGTCATTCGCGTGTTCGCAGGAGTTGAAACAGTGGCGGCCGGCCAATAGAGGGCCACGGGGCCTGGCCCCACCCACCTTGAGCCACCAAAAAAAAAAAAAAAAAATTATAAAATTATTAATTATAAAAATTATAAAAATTATAAAAATTGTCAATATGTGTGTTTTTGACCTATGGAATATACCCGTAATATTTGTAAAATAGGATAACTGCGCCAAATATCTGCTTTCCTCCTTGAACTCTCTGCTAGTGCACCTCTCAGCTGCTCTGCTGCACGTGCACTTTCTGGGGCCAAATGGATTTGGCCCAAGGAAGGCGGGTCTAATAAGCAGTACAGCCAATCACTGATTAAAGATATATGATCACAAGCATGAATGACATACAATTCATCCAATCAGCGCCGTAAAAAAGACTTCCGGGAGGGCCAAACTGATTTGGCCCATGGTGTGCGCGCGCACGTTCACGTGTGTCTCTCTCTGTTCTCGTCAGGGCTCATGTCAGTTCTCGCGTGATCTTGTCTTCTCGTCTCTCGCTTCTCTCCACTTCTCTTCTCTCACAGCCCATTTTAACGGCATGACAATGGAACAGCCAAGCACTAGTAGCGCTACTCTTGCAAGACTCAACCCTAACTCGATCAAATCTCTCCTCCTATGTTATATTAACATACTGAATTGTATGAATAAGATGTCCTTATGTCAGTGTTGGAATAAATGATAAAAATGTAACTGCAAAGTAGTAATGCGTTTTTGATACCTTTTTTTGCATTGAATCGTACTAGGATGTTTGTTGAAATTGATTGGCCCTACCCAAAAAAAAATCCACCAGCCGCCACTGAGTTGAAATATTAAAACTGGAGCAATAAATGTGCATGTCACTGTGTGGTGAAATCCTCTCAGAGTTGAGATTGTCCTCCTGTCCTCACTGACGTCCTGACGTTGTTGAATCACAAATGGAGGAAATAAATCTTGTATGTGTCTGTGGTCACCCAGAGCTACGATAGTACATCATATCTGTACAGAGACCGGAACCAAACTGTGTGTAGAAACCACAGACTGTCTATGGTAGAAACAACAACGTCGCTGCTGTATTTATGCTTAGATGACTTTATGTTGAGTGTTGATGGAGCAGCTGCATAGCCTGGCACTGATCCATCCAAACTCCATTCAGAAAACAAGCATTTTAAAAGTTGTTTGCTTGTCGTCTTGCAGACAGACCTGGCAAAGCATGAATTCAGACTTTTTACTAATAAGCATCATTATGTAGTTATTTCAGCATCATTTTGATCCTTTTATTGATATTAAATCACAGCACAATCTGTTTATTTTGGGTTCATACTGCAGTACCGACGTGTGGCTGCTAGATACAGTCAGTGCAATGTCACTGTATGTGAATACAGCTCGCCGCCGGGTGATGCTATGAACCCAGACACGACGGCGTAGGGACCGGGTTCTGAACATGAGGACAGGGACCAGGTTTCGTCTTTCACTCACCGTCCTGGAGATGGCCGCCTCGCTGGCCAGAGACACGGAGTCGCTCCTCAGAGACAGGAGGTCGGAGCAAGCCATGTCTCCTCCATCGCTGCTGGAACTCAGACTGGGATCTGTGGGGACCACTGGGATCACCAGGTCTGCAGGTCTCTGTGGTTCTACTGGACTCCCTGCTGGTCTCACTGGGGCAACCGATGCTGGTCGCAGAGACTGGAAACATACAGGAGAACACCATGAGACTGGAGAACATACGCACACACGCAGCTGATCACTGTTGACCACCGCTTGAACTGATAGACAGTAAAAACGAGTGACTTGTGTCTTTGAATTTACCAAACGGAGATATTTGACGAGTTTGGAGTGAGAATATCAGTGCTAGTTTCTTTTTTTAAAGCGTATAAACATTTTGCGATATTCACATTTCTGGTGTTTCCACTCTGGTTTCTTTACGAGGATGAAAACACATTTATAAATGGTTTTTTTCTCAGCGAACCTCCAAAGATCTTAAAGAGTTTTCTAAACCTGATTCTGTTCAGTGTTTCCATCAGACAGGTGATGAAATAAACACACCTTCCTACCTGCTGTACAGAGAGAAACCCCACACAGGAACCGTCCCAACACAAACCTCCTCGGCGTTAACACAACATCAACATCAACCACCGCTCATCACTTCCAATCTTCACTCGTGTCCCTCTAACAGCTCCGAGGTGCCGCTGAATTAACATATGAGAGAGTGTTTACAACTCAACAAAATGTCCGCCCGCCTCCCTGAAGGTGGCGTTCATCTTCACACGCGGCGAACACAACGAGTCGGCCGCCTCGGCCTGTTGACTACAATTAGGCGCCAGTCGGCGACAGACATCAGCAGCAGCAGTTTAACATCTCACAGAGCCGTGATCGTCCTTTAACTGGTTCGGACGGGAGTCCCAGGAGAGCTAATTATACCTCTGCAGTCACTATTGTCCCTCACACACACACACACACACACACACACACACACATATATACAGTATATAACTTTATATATATATATAAACTGTATATATCCACACTAACTGGAGAAGAAACACGTCACACCTCTCATTTTGATTTCAGCTAATTATTTCTACATCACTGTTACTGTAAATAATGATGACACCGCTACTCAGAGAAGGTTCCTGCTGGTGTTTTAGTTCAGATGTGATCATCACATGGAGGTTTACAGGTTTACACTGTTTCACTTGTTCAGCATGTTGTGTGATTCACTGGTGTTATGAGGTTTACAGCACAAACACACAGTATCCTGCAATATACTGTCGCTCGGTCATCATTTACAGTGGAGAGGCTGCACACTATAGGGCTCATATTATTTAAAGGAATACTAAATTAATTATTATTAATGAACTTTAATAACTGGACTTAGATGAGAAGAACATTCAGAAGAGAACAGAGTTTGGTCCAGGTCATATAAGCTTAGCGTTAGCTTAACACAACACTTAAAGCAGTTAGCCTTCGGTGCCATGCCATTATTCCGAAAACCTAGCAGTTAGAAAAGTGGCTCATTCATGGCCCAGCGTACGGCGTAGTGTATGACATAGTGTTCATAATGTACACTATGTAGTACACTACGCTACTACTGCTCAAACGTGATTGGTCGATACTACTCGGACTACAAACAGAAACCAGAACGCTTCGTTACGGTTCCGAAATCTTGTCCCGTTGCCACAGATTCTACATCGATATGTAGATATCTGTTTATAGTTTGCAGTATACATGGCGGTTCGGGTGGTCCAGAAGTTTACTACATGAAACCATGGAAACCAGCCCAGTCGCACAACAGTTCTTGAAATAGTCACGAAAATAAATGTATTGATTCATGTGCATAGACACAAATTTCACTTTTTTTTTCGTGATGGTCAGCACAAAATCAGTTCATATGTAATCCACGTAAATGTGAACCAGGAAGTATAAAGAGCGGCCAAAGAGACACCAGACTTTCACCAGGAGACCGCTGTTCGTTTCCTGTGTGAAACCAGAAGTCAACTTTGATTTATTTGTCACGTAACTTCCGTACTTAAGTTACAGCACTTCTGTAGTTTTTTTTAACCCAAACCACCATCTTTTCCTAAACCTAACTAAGTAGTTTTATTTTGAAAAGACTGGAGCGGAAATTGACACACGTGTCACGTGTTGCTGGACATTCGTAGGAAAACGCATGAAAAATCCGTTGTTGAAAGTCGTGCTGATCATCACGAAAAATAAAAGAAATTTGTGTCTACGAACACGAATCAAATAGATTAAATTTCATGACTTTTCCACGGGCTGCTGTGAGACTGTGATGGAACATCTCAAACTGGTCCAGTGTTTGTAAAACAGAGAATTATTATTCATGTGTTCATGGAGCTTCTGTCTCCTCACTAAGAGACCGAGTAGATTAGATTTAAAGTAGATTTAGATATAGTAGATTTAAATGACCTCCAGTATCTCCTGGATTCTCTATTTTTCAGTGTGGTTCCTGCAGACATGAAGTGACGCTCCAGCAGCAGCCTGGTGAAGGCTCATAGCAGCAGTAGATGGAGGGTGAACCCTGATAAGGACCCTCCCCACCCCCACCCCCGTATCCCCCAGTGAACACTCAGGCCTGTAAATTGTTTATCAGACACTAATACAGCAGCCTAATCCTATTTGCATTCATATTAGTTCCCCGTATCACCATCTGAGGGAAGGACTGATTTGAATTCTTCTGAGGGGTAAATAACTTTATGCATGATATCAGTATCTTCATAATTCACATCAGTAAAGTCAATTTGGTTTAAGTGCTCCTCCGGAGACGTTCTGAGGAAGCTGATTTGGAGGCGGTTTGGATCGCTGAGCGTGTGCACATGAGGGCGGCGGTAATGGAGTCCATCAGAGAGATGCTCACGTTTAAACACACAGTCACAGTCAGGTCTGAGCTGCAAGACTCAGAAAAATCTTCACTAAAGCTAGAAAATGTGACCATTTTACACCAGTTTTAGCTTCATTACACTATGTAATGCATGTCAGATCAGACTTTAAGGTGCTTCTGATGACCTATAATATTGTAAATGGGCACGCTCCTTCCTACTTGTGTGATCTCCTTAAACCCTATACTCCAATCAGGACTCTCCGCCCTCAGAATACAGGACTCCTGTCTGTCCCTTCCTCTGGAATAACCTCCCCATGGACATCAGACAGTCTGATTCTGTGGAGGCCTTTAGTACAAACTCAAAACCTACTCAAAACTAAATTATTAATATTCTATGTCATATTTAATTTCTCATTCGAATTCCAGAAAAATTTAAAAAAAGAGTCCAAGCTGACATCTTCAGAACCCAAACACATTCAGATTACTGTGATATAAAACGGAGAAAAACAGCAAATCCTGAAGCTGGAACCAGCAGATACTGTATTTGGCTTTTTTTTTTTGCTTGAAAAATCTAAAGTTGCAGATGAATTTTCTGTCTATCAATAATCAATTTATTGACTAATTGTTTCAATTCTCCAACATCTAAACAAACCTGTTAAATTATCCGTCACAAAGCTTTAATGAGAGGTTTCTATTATTTCATGACTTTCCATTGGACAAAATGTTTTAAAGACCTTTATTATCATTGTTTTGTGTAAAATATGAATTGTTATTAGAGACATATTGAAAGATAAAAAGAAGATTTAAATGCAGGATGTTTGTGATGAAAGTGATCATTTCTCATCTCATCAGTCAAAACACATTTAAAATAGTTCACCATGAACAAATAGATTATTGAAACTCCGCGATGTGACGTGTGGAACAATTACAGCTCTAAACCCTCAAACCCTGAGCTCAGTATGAAAACATGAGAGACAGAAAACAGAGAGGAGGTGTCAGACTGATGAAGAGGAGCTGTCAGGACGTCGAGGCTTTGAACGTGATCAGAGACGGCGTTTAAACAAAGAACACAGAAGAAGAACCAACGCTACCTGAGAGAGGAGTCATGAATATACATGAGTCTGTCTCTGTCTCACCTCCTCCGCCTCAGTGATCACCAGCGCTGGGACGCCGCCACCTGACTCCACCGCTGCCTCCTCATTGGCTGCTGGCAGGCCCTGGTCCTGGTTCTGGTCCTGAGGTGACGCTGGGTATAAACAGACAGGAAGAATCAGACTTTACAATCCAAACCTCAAGTCATCTGTTGAATACAAATGATTATTTTCTCCATTAACCCTCTGACGTCTAAGATATTTTTTGCTATTTTTGGTCCACCTGGTCTCTTTGTAATAATTAATGTAGAATATCAACACTGTAATCCATGATTATGACATTTACATATTTTTTTCGGGTCACATGAATGAATAAATACTTGTATGACCATAAAGACAAGAGAAAAAACAAACAGAAAGTAAAGAGTAAATAAAGTATGTCTCTACACCGCAGTGTTCCGGAGATATTCTAAAAATAGTAACTAGATTACTTTTCTGTGGTGTACGACAGCGTCGACCTCGGGGGTTAATCGATTAGTTGTTTGGTCTATAAAATGCGGATCAGTGTTTCCCAGAGACCAAGATGACATCCTCAGTGTCTCAAAGATATTCAGTTTACTGTCATAGACGAAAGAAACCAGAAAATATTCACATTTAACAAGCTGCAATCAGAGAATTTACACAATTACTCAAACCGATTAATCGATTATTAAAATAATTGTCGATTAAGATAATAGTTGACAATTAATCGATTAATCAATTCATTGCTGCAGCTCTAATACAAAGAGACTGTAGAGGGCGCTGTTTCTGATACAAGTCCAACACACGTAAAATAATAAAATAAAAGTATTATTAATTAGATTAGATTGACTTGATTGTCCACTTCAGTGGAAATGAGTCTTTGGCTTTTCTAAGTACAGTAAGGTACAAACAACACACATAACACAACATTAAAATATACAGATATTAGATCTGTCAATTGATTAAAATATTTAATCGTGATTAATCGCAAATGAATCATACATTTTTTATCTGTTCAAAATGTACCTTAAAGGGAGATTTGTCAAGTATTTAATACTCTTATTAACATGGGAGTGGACAAATATGCTGCTTTATGTAACTGTATGTATATATTTATTATTGTAAATCAATAAACAACACAAAACAATGACAGATATTGTCCAGAAACCCTCACAGGTACTGCATTTAGCATAACAAATATGCTCAAAGCATAACATGGCAAACTCAACCCTAACCCTGCTGATTTGACTTTGACTTGCCCCAAACTGCATGTGATTATCATAAAGTGGGCATGTCTGTAAAGGGGAGACTCGTGGGTACCCATAGAACCCATTTTAACTTCCTTGGAGGCCCGCTAACTTAAATGATTATTCAGTTCTCAGACTTGTCGATCAATACATTTAAATCTTTGTATGGTGCATCATGTGAGGAGCCTTGTGTTGATGTCAGAGGTGCAGAGCAGCTGGTGTGATCACACCTCAACAACTAGTGCTTCCTGTTTCCTGTTGTGATCTTTAGGGGCAAACTCAGAGTTTATCAGCATTCATCAGTCTGCTGCAGGCTGTACAGGCTTCTACTGTTGATTTAACACAACATCACACCAGCAGACTGCAGATCAGTTGACACAGTTAATGTTCTGCATTAAACACAAACGTGTGAATATTCACCTCACAGCTTCATTCACCTCCACTGAAGTCAAAGCAAACTGGTAAATTCAAGAATATGAGTCCAGTTTCACAGAGAGACCACGAAAAGTAAAAACACGGATACATTGAATGTTTACATTTCTGAATAAAAAATACGGCCTTGTATCACGCATGCAGAAACACACAATGACACGTGGTTAATGTCGTGAAATGATTGGTTAGCTTTAGGCTACAAAAGTACTTGGTTAAGGTTAGAAAAAACATCACGGTTTGTGTTAAAATAATAACGTAACGTAACCATAACTACCATAAATAAACAACAACCGCCTTTAGTGGACTTTCTTATGCAACGTTACGGAAAACAACGTTACAGAAAACAATGTTACGAAAACAACGTTACGAAAACAACGTTACGGAAAACAACGTTACGGAAAACAACGTTACAGAAAAACAACGTTACAGAAAACAACGTTACGAAAACAACGTTACGAAAACAACGTTACGAAAAACAACGTTACGAAAAACAACGTTACGAAAAACAACGTTACGGACGTAAAGCCAATGTTTACTTTTGGTTTGACACGGGAACAGCAGTCTCCTGGTGAAAGTCGTCTGTTTGTTTGAAGGACTTTTTAAAGGACCTCCAGTATTTAACAGAGCTGAGAGACGGTGACATAACAAGTACAACTACTCCCTCTGAAAGGGAATAGCAGCACAAATACTGCAGTAACAGTAACAGCTACTACTCACCTCTGACCACATTGGCTCTCTGGTCCTGGTCCTGGTCCTGGCCCTGGTTCTGGCTCTGCTCAGCTCCTAACAGATCCTGATCCGATACACTGATGGATCTGAGATGGTGGATTTGGGTAAGATCCTGACCTCCTGCTGGATTCTGGACTACTCCCTGCCCCTCCAGCTGGTCCTGAGGTGGATCTGGATCACATTTCTTACGCTCTGCTTCATCTTGAGCACTATCTCTATCCTGACCCTGAACCTGGTCTAGACCTGAGTGAAGACTTTGACGCTCCGGATCCTGTTTGGGACCGTCGGGATCCTGGAGTGTGTCCAGGTTCAGGTCTTGCAGTGAACGCGGATCCTCAGTTTTGTAGCTTTGAAGCACCTCCATAGAGGATTCTAGGAAATCTTCTTCCATAGACCTGCTGGTCTTCTTCAGTCAGAGTTCAGCTCTGGAATGACATTCATCACATCATGTTTAGAGTCTCCTGCTACTGATCAAACAACTGGGATAGCCTACACGTTAATATTATTTATTCATTATATATTATTAAACAATCGTCGTCTCATATTCATATTAATCGACTTTGTTTGAGTCTCTGATGTGTGACAGATATTATTGAGAGTAAATCCAGTAGTTTTACTGTATGTGAAGGTGTCTCTCATCTGAAGCATTTATCCACTCTGTGAAGTCTCCTCTGTCTTAATAGAGAAGTCCCACGGGTGGTAATTATGTTTGAGCTCAGATAACAAGGTTTGCATTTCATACTTGGATAATAACTATTAAAAAGAGTGTTTTCCAATTAATTAAACACACTGTCTTTAAGTAACCTCTGGACATTTGGCCCGCGGGCTAAGCTAATTTATGAGGAAATGGGGGGAAGCAAACGAGCGTTCCTTTCATGTGAAAACCTTCACAAAAGAGTCGGTACCGTGGAGAATATGAGCAGAACATTTCCCTGAATATTCAACTTTGTACATGCAAATTGTTAACATAACTTTCTGATATGATAAAGCTGCTCCGCTGTGTCGTTTCAGGCCTACTGGGGGTCTCGACTGGGCGATGATGAAAGAGTCATCGGAGCTTTTCCGAGCCATTACTTCCTCCTGTTTAATATGAGAGTGAGGAGAAGCCTCTGGAGGATCATTACCAGCAGAGGAGAAGAAGAGCTGCAGCGCTTTAATGAAAGATGCTTAAAAAAGCGTGAAAATGCCATCCCATAATCTGCTCGACCCATCTGTAGAGGAGCAGCTTAAAACGCAGCAGAGCAGTCATGCTTGTGATGTGCTTAGAGGCCTCCTTAAGGAGAATGTCTTCACATTACTCAGGCTTCATTAGGCCAAATCAATACTCGTTTAGCATCCCAGGTTATAGACTCCACCGACAATCAACTGCTCAGGAAGTATACACCAACAGCTTTCATCTCATGTTTCTACAGCTGCAGCGTTTAAGGGTTGAATCTGACAACAATCACGGACTGCTCCTCTAAATATAAATCATTTCACTCTGTTTTAACTCTCCATCACCAAAGGGTCAAAGCTGTTTCCAGCAAATTGACGTTACAGTATTGTAATGATGGTTTTAATTCCTGACCTGGCAGTGACACCTGGCAAAAACTGTAACTGGAACATAGCTACATTAGCTAGCTAGTGTTGTTGACATGGAACATAGCTAAGTTAGCTAGCTGGCTAGTGTTGGTGACGTGAAACATAGCCACCTACCAACAGCCCCGTCGCCTACCGAGAGCTCCATCGCCTATCGACGGCTGTGCAAGCTGAAGGCCGGCTGCACTTACCTAGAGACCCCTCTTACCTTGAGACCCCTCCAACCTGGAGACCCCTCTTACTAGAGACCCCTCTTACCTGGACACCCCTCTCACCTGTAGACCCCTCTTACCAGGACATCCCTCTTACCTGGACATCCCTCTTACCTGGACACTCCTCTTACCTGGACACCCCTCTCACCTGTAGACCCCTCTTACCAGGACATCCCTCTTACCTGGAGACCCCTCTTACCTGGACACCCATCTTACCTGGACACTCCTCTTACCTGGACACCCATCTTACCTGGAGACCCCTCTTACCTGGACACCCATCTTACCTGGAGACCCCTCTCACCTGGAGACCCCTCTTACCTGGAGACCCCTCTTACCTGGACACCCCTCTTACCTGGAGACCCCTCCTACCTAGAGACCCCTCTCACTTAGACACCCCTCTTACCTTGAGACCCCTCTTACCCGGAGACCCCTCTTACCCGGAGACCCCTCTTACCTGGACACCCCTCTTACTAGAGACCCCTCTTACCTGGAGACCCCTCTCACCTGGAGACCCCTCTTACCTGAACATCCCTCTTACCTGGAGACCCCTCTTACCTGGACACCCCTCCCACCTGGAGACCCCTCCCACCTGGAGACCCCTCTTAGCTGGAGACCCCTCTTACCTAGAGACCCCTCCCACCTGGACACCCCTCTTACCTAGAGACCCCTCCTACCTGGAGACCCCTCCCACCTGGAGACCCCTCCCACCTGGAGACCCCTATTACCTAGATACCCCTCTTACCTGGAGACCGCTGCAGCAACAAACACCAGCTGGCTCTACAGTGTTCATCCAGAGGACAGACTTAGACATACTTTCACTCCTCAGTCTTCCTTCAGATGCTCTGCTCTTCTAATTATAGGACGCACAAATCAGATTAGACTGAGGCTGAGCGAGCTGAGCTTAAACACACTCTGACCCCACGTCAACCCAACACAACAGCTCACCAGCTTCTGTTATAAGAATCATTATTACAGAGAACGCAGCAGGAAGGTTTAGTATGAATGGATTTATAACATGATAACTTTGCTGAGCTGCCTTCAGGACGTCAAACTGCTCACACACATACTGCAGGATCCATCTATACTACCAATACTGACTGCAACCCGCTATCACGTCAGAGTGTGTAAAACTGTAGACCTGGGGTTCTCAAACTTTTTGGGGTCAGAGACCTCCTGAAAGGGGAAACAAATTTCCAAAGACCCCCTCATAATCATAACACAGATTAAGCTTAATGCTCCATTGGAACTTTGTATTCTAAAACCTTTCCACTTAAATACTTCAGACCTGTTTGATAGTGATAAACAGAAACACATTCATGTTAACACCACTTTGTTTTGCCCTGGTATTACGGGTGCTTTGTAATCAGATTACTTCAGCTTGGCCGGCTTCATGGCTTCATTCACCAGCACCTGAAGACACATTTTAGACTCCCGTCGCTGTTGCTCGATATACAGTGACCGTTCTCATATTTTCTCAATTGAGTTTTGGTCTTAGCGTCACTTGCAATATGGACTGACTCAAATATCCTTCATGCTCACCAGCTAGCTAACTGGCTAATAAGCTAAACTAAGCTAAGCTCAGCAGACGGTTGGTTGCGCCCTGAGTGAAGTGACTGATGCATGGCTTGATGTGATGTGTCACAATCATATCAGTTTCTATCGGTCCAAAGCTAACGTGGGTGGGAGTAATGGACACAATATGCTTGTTTTATTGGTAGAAATGGTTCCCATCTGTTTATTATGCACTTTTTTAAGGATAGGGCACAATTTTAAAATTTATAGCAAATTATTTCACTGACCCCCTGACAGAATGCCACGGACCCCACTTTGAGAATCACTGTAATTGACTGTCCACCAGAGGACAGCGTGTCAGTGTCATGTTTTGTCTTGCTGAGGCGTCAATATTGCACGCCTGTATGAAGGCGCAGTACCAGCAGGGGGCAACAAAACCACTAAAGCTGGGCGTACACTGTACGAATTTTAGCCCGTTTCTGGCCCGAATTTTGAGCCGCACGACTTATATTAGAGTCGAACTGAATTTCAGCTTCGTGGGGCATCGTTTGCCGTGCAGTGTACAGGGGGGAACTAGGACCAATTAACTCCTCCAGACCGGCCGTCGGACAGTCGGATGGATTTCTGACATGTCAGAAAAATTGTTTTATGTTAAACTGAATATCTTTGGGCCTTGAACTGTTAGACACCATTCTAGGAAAGGTTTAAAAGCTTTGTTGACAATCTAATTATACTAAAAATACTATCCAGTTGCATTATGGGAAATGTAGTCTACAGCTTTTTTGGCACCTGATCCATACTGGAGACTAAAAGTCAGGATATCTCTGATCTCTCTTGTGACTTCCCCAAACATGTGGCGGTGCAGCACAACATTTCTGGAGTAACGTTTCCCCTTTAATGGTTTTGTTTGATTGTTTTGTTTGCATTGTAGTTAATGGAAAGCGTCTGTATTTGGCGCCCTGGGAATGAAAACGGACTGCAGTCTCTCTCTCTCTTTTTATTCTACGTTAGCTCTGAGCAGGACAGATTCATGCATTTACATTACAGTCAGGACTATAAAGTGTTCAAATGACACGCCTAAAGCAAGAACGGCGTTCTTATTACACACTTTTGCCTTGCAGATTATTGTGTCATTCATACGCTTTTTGTGTGACCTGGCTGCTTGTTTTGAGGATAAATACTAAAATCTGAATCAGAATCAGGTTATTGCCAACTATACAGTATACCAGTGGCGGCTGGCCAATAGAGGGCCACGGGGCCTGGCCCCACCCACCTTGAGCCACCAAAAAAAAAAAAAAATTATAAAATTATTAATTCTAAAAATTCTAAAAATTCTAAAAATTGTCAATATGTGTGTTTTTGACCTATGGAATATACCCGTAATATTTGTAAAATAGGATAACTGCGCCAAATATCTGCTTTCCTCCTTGAACTCTCTGCTAGTGCAGCTCTCAGCTGCTCTGCTGCACGTGCACTTTCTGGGGCCAAATGGATTTGGCCCAAGGAAGGCGGGTCTAATAAGCAGTACAGCCAATCACTGATTAAAGATATATGATTACAAGCATGAATGACATACAATTCATCCAATCAGCGCCGTAAAAAAGACTTCCGGGAGGGCCAAACTGATTTGGCCCATGGTGTGCGCGCGTACGTTCACGTGTGTCTCTCTGTTCTCGTCAGGGCTCATGTCAGTTCTCGCGTGATCTTGTCTTCTCGTCTCTCGCTTCTCTCCACTTCTCTTCTCTCACAGCCCATTTTAACGGCATGACAATGGAACAGCCAAGCACTAGTAGCGCTACTCTTGCAAGACTCAAAAATAAATGATAAAAATGTAACTGCAAAGTAGTAATGCGTTTTTGATACCTTTTTTTGCATTGAATCGTACTAGGATGTTTGTTGAAATTGATTGGCCCTACCCAAAAAAAAATCCACCAGCCGCCACTGCAGTATACACACACAAGGAGTTTACATTCTTGTTTTGGTGCATAACAGAAAATAAAAGAGCAAAAGCAAAGTACTGCAACAGTCAAGAAACTTCAAGAAAATAGAAAAAATGACAGTAAAAATAGGAAAATATATTCTAAAATATATATGTGGAATAATACACGTGTTTATTTAAATGAAAGGGATGTACAGAAATGTGCAAAACAATAAATCGATCTCACAATGTGGATATTACAAACAGTCATTAAGAGAAGACAATAAAGAAAAAGTGCCTCAAGTTTGGTTCATTATTTGGTGGTGATTAAAGTAAATGTGAAAGTATCCTATAAGGATGCATTCACCTGATAGATCACCGCACATTTATCTCTCCCACATATAACAACAGCTGCTTTTAATCATTACTGAATCATCAGTATTAACACCAGAACCACTGATATTAACACTGACGCTCTCTCTGAAAACGGAAAACTACTTTGCTTTCTCGTCACAGCTCAAAAGTGTGTTTCCATCCACAGGTTTTAATGCACACTTTCAATTTGTCTATAAAAATCTTGAAAGTGTGCATTAAAACCTGTGGATGGAAACACACGTTTGAGCTGAGACGAGAACACAAAGTAGTTTTCCATTCAGAGAGAGCGTCAGTATTACTATCAGTGGTTCTGGTCTTTGAGCTGAATGTGGATGGATCAGTGTGGATCTGTTGTGGTGGTGGTGGTGGGTTGGTGAAGCAGCCCTGTTGGACTGTAGGAGGCGCTGTCACTGCTAAACTATCTAAAATATGTTCTTCCTTCTGAAAAACACAATTTGAACCAAATAATTTATATTAATTTATTAGTTTAAACTAAACAGACCTGATGCTGTTTTAATCAGGAGCAAAAATGTAAACAAATTACTCCTCCTCCTCCTCTTCTTCCTCTCCTCCTCCTCTTCTTCCTCTTCTTCCTCCTCCTCCTCCTTCTCCTCCTCCTCATCTTCCTCTTCTTCCCTCTTCCTCTTCCTCCTCTCCTCCTCCTCCTCCTTCTCCTCCTCCTCTTCTTCCTCCTCCTCCTCCTCTTCTTCTTCTTCTTCTTCTTCCTCCTCCTCCTCCTCCTCTTCCTCCTCCTCCTCCTCTTCTTCCTCCTCCTCCTCCTTCTCCTCCTCCTCATCTTCCTCTTCTTCCCTCTTCCTCTTCCTCCTCTCCTCCTCCTCCTCCTTCTCCTCCTCCTCTTCTTCCTCCTCCTCCTCCTCTTCTTCTTCTTCTTCTTCTTCTTCCTCCTCCTCCTCCTCCTTCTCCTCCTCCTCATCTTCCTCTTCTTCCCTCTTCCTCTTCCTCCTCCTCTCCTCCTCCTCCTCCTCTTCTTCCTCCTCCTCCTCCTCTTCTTCTTCTTCTTCTTCTTCCTCCTCCTCCTCCTCCTCTTCCTCCTCCTCCTCCTCTTCTTCTTCCTCTCCTCCTCCTCTTCTTCCTCTTCTTCCTCCTCCTCCTCTTCTTCTTCTTCTTCTTCCTCCTCCTCCTCCTCCTCTTCCTCCTCCTCTTCTTCTTCTTCCTCTCCTCCTCCTCCTCTTCCTCCTCCTCCTCCTCTTCTTCTTCTTCTTCTTCTTCCTCCTCCTCCTCCTCCTCTTCCTCCTCCTCCTCTTCTTCTTTTTCCTCTCCTCCTCCTCCTCTTCCTCCTCCTCCTCCTCCTCTTCTTCTTCCTCTCCTCCTCCTCCTCCTCTTCTTCCTCCTCCTCTTCTTCCTCTTCTTCCTCCTCCTCCTCCTCTTCTTCCTCCTCTTCTTCCTCCTCCTCTTCCTCCTCTCTCTCTCTCTCTCTGTCTCAGTCAGTCTCAGTCCATGTTGTGTTCAGCTGAGCAGCGGAAGTGAAAACTCTCAGTATAGAAACACACAAACTGAACTCAGAACCACCTGCGATGCTCCTGGATGCTGCTCCGGTTTTAAACCTCTTCTTCCTCTTCTTCTTCTGCTCTGTCGTCTCGGGTGAAACGCGCTCTTTGGGCTCTCCGATGTGAGTTGTCCCGGTGCGTAAATAGTCCGTCATGGCTTATCCTCCGGGTTTCCTCTTCCAGCCGTCCGTGTCTCTGGCTCTGCACCACTCCTGTCCGTCCTTCAGCTCCGGGGTCATCCTAGGACCGAGGACTGAGGAGCTCGGTCCTCGCTCCTCTTCGGGCTCAGCCTTCGCTCCTTACTCCGGATCAGCGACCTCTCCGGGCTTCAACTCCAACTCCCACCTCCAGTACGGAGGAGAGAACCGGACCGTCAACCTCAACTCCTTCATGGTGAGTCTCCACCGGTCCGGACTCTAGTTTGTGATAATGGGTCACTTCTGGTGCGTCTGGAGCTCAGTGCGTAAAAAGGAAAGTGAAGCTTTAACATTTAAATATGTTTAAATTAATTTATTAATATTAATTTAACTGAATGTTTATAAAAGTTCCCTTTCATCTACATTTTAACTATTTATCACACATGTTGTCAGCCAGTAGTTAATATCATTATTATTATTAATAATCCACTCTAGTTTGTGATGATGGGTCACTTCTGGTGCGTTTGGAGCTCTGCGTAAAAAGGAAAGTGAAGCTTTAACATTTAAAGCGTGTTATGTATAAAATAATATTTAAACATGTTTAATTTAATTTATTAACATTAATTTAACTGAATGTTTATAAAAGTTCCATTTTTATCCTATTTATCACACATGCTGTCAGCCAGCAGTGATTATTATTATTATTATTATTATTATTATTATTATTAATAATAATAATAATAATCCACTCTAGTTTGTGATAATGGGTCACTTCTGGTGCGTCAGGAGCTCAGTGCGTAAAAGGAAAGTGAAGTCAAGGCAAGTCAAATGTATTTCTATAGCACATTTAAAACAACATGAGCTGACCAAAGTGCTTTACAGACATACAGGCAGAATAAAAACAGAATAAAAACAGGTCAACAGAGCAGACAGCAAAATCTCACACATATCCACAGACAGAGACCAAGATAAAATCCATGAGTAACAGACTGTTATAATGAGCATTATAAAAGGCCAATTAGTAATCACAATTCAAGTACATTCAAAAGCCAAACAAAAGAGGTGGGTCTTGAGCTGTACTTTGAAGTGAAGCTTTAACATTTAAAACGCGTTATGTATAAAATAATATTGAAACATGTTTAATTTAATTTATTAATATTAATTTAACTTTATAAAAGTTCCCTTTGAGCTACAGTTGAACTATTTATCACACATGCTGTCAGCCAGCAGTTATTATTATTATCATTATTATTATTAATAATGATAATAATAATAATAATAATAATAATAAACGTCTTTATCATTTCATGGTTACATGTTGGTAAAATTCTTAAAAGGAGGAAAACACTCTAAAATCTGCAGACTGTGTTCAGATGACCGTTTATCTAAAAATCACTTTTCAAATTTAGATTACTGTTTTTTTTCCCACCAAAATAATTTTTTTATTTATTTTTCAGATTTTTTTTTTAATTGAATCTGTTTTTTATTGTTCATTATTTTTTAAATCGTCTCAGAATTAGTGTAATAAATAAACCTCTCTTGCAATATGACACTTTTTGTATTGGAGAGATTTAACGATTCATTCAATGAATTTAATGTAAACTGAGTCTAATAACTGTGAAAATGAAAGTCGATGTTGCAGCTTTAATTTGAAAGATTAAAGTGTGATTTAAAGAAAGACAGAAGAAGAAATATTATTATAACAGACAGAAAAAGACATTTTAATTTCAATGAGACTTATATCGTAAAAAGCCTAAATTATAATAATGGGATCTAAAGAAAAGCCAGAAAAAGAAATATAATAATAATAATAATAATAATGTGAATTAAAGAAAGACAGAAGAAGAAATATTATTATAATAGCTAGGTCACTCTTGAAAAACAGATTAAAATCTCAATGAGACTTTTACCTGTTTAATCCTAAAGTCTATATTCTAATAATGTGATCTAAAGAAAAACAGAATAAATATTTTAATTATGTGAAATAAAGACAAAAGTATAAATATAATAATGTGAATTAAAGAAAGACAAAATACATGTAATAATAATAATGTGAAATAAAGGGGGGTTTCCACTAGTCTGGACTGGTTGGGTCTGGATGCACCGTACTGCTGCTGTGTATAAATTAGATTCTGCTTGTGTGTTTTAATTAAACCTTTATTTAACAGCGTTAGTCTCATTAAGATTAGGAATCAGCTGTTCAGAGGAGAGCTGCCAAGAAAACGGCACCAACATTAACCACGGTGACAGAAGAAGAAGAGCTCAGCCGGGAGGTCAAATGTAACATAAAGACATTTATCTCTTCGTGTTTCAGAGTGCCGGCTATGATCCGTCATCGGGCATCTCCGGCTCCTTGGACTACCACCCGTTTGGGGCCCTGGGGCCCTACCCGTACGGAGACCCCACCTACAGGAAGAACGCCACGCGGGACGCCACGGCCACGCTGAAGGCCTGGCTCAACGAGCACCGGAAGAACCCGTACCCCACCAAGGGGGAGAAGATCATGCTGGCCATCATCACCAAGATGACCCTCACCCAGGTGTCCACCTGGTTCGCCAACGCCCGCCGGAGGCTGAAGAAGGAGAACAAGATGACCTGGACCCCCAGGAACAGGAGCGAGGACGAGGAGGAGGAGGACAACATCGACCTGGAGAGGAACGACGAAGACGACGAGCCCATCAAGTCCAGCAACGACGAGGCCGAGACCAGGAGAGACGCCGGTGAGTGAGACCAGGAAGTCTGCTTTGGTTCAGCCATTAGTGCTTTAATCGATCAGTGCTTTAATCGATCAGTCTTTTAATCAATCAGTGCTTTAACCGATCAGTGCTTTAATCGATCAGTGCTTTAATCGATCAGTCTTTTAATCAATCAGTGCTTTAACCGATCAGTGCTTTAATCGATCAGTGCTTTAATCAATCAGTCTTTTAATCGATCAGTGCTTTAATCGATCAGTGCTTTAATCAATTATTCTTTTAATCGATCAGTGCTTCAATCGATCAGTGCTTTAATCGAACCGTGCTTTAATCAATCAGTCTTTTAAACGATCAGTGCTTTAATCAATCAGTCTTTTAATCGATCAGTGCTTTAATCGATCAGTGCTTTAATTGAACATTTCTTTTATCGATCAGTCTTTTAATCAATCAGAGCTTTAATCGATCAGTCTTTTAATCGATCAGTGCTTTAATCAATCCGTTTTTTAATTGATTAGTGCTTTAATCGATCAGTGCTTTAATCGATCAGTCCTTTAGCCAATCAGTCCTTTAGCCGATTAGTCCTTTAACCGATCAGTCCTTTAGTTGATTTGTTTAATCAAACCTTTTAATCAATCAGTCCTTTAATCGATCCGTCCTGTAATTGATTTGTTTAATCGATCCGTCCTTTAATCTAAATGTCCTTTAACCGATCAGTCCTTTAATCGATCCGTCGTTTTATCTAAACGTCCTTTAATCAAATCATCCTTTAATTGATTAGTCCATGGGGTAATCAATTAATCATTCCAGTCATTTCTTAAATAATAAATATTTGTGGTTCCAGCTTCTGAAATGTGAAGACGTTCTGGTCCGTTTGTCTTCTACGACGGTGAACTGAATCTCTTTGTGTTTAGGACGGTTGGTTGAACATAACGAGACATTTGAAGACGTCACATTGGACTCACTTTCTGACATTTTACAGATAAAACAGCTAATTGATTAATCAAGAAATGAATCAACAGATTGATTGATGAACCTCAGATCCCTGATGGAAAGTTGTGACATGTAGATTCAAACATTCTCTGGTTGCAGCTTCTCAAATATATATATGATCATATACCTCATACACACCGTTACTGCAGTAAAAGTAAAAATAGTGCATTTCAAGTAAAAGTCCTGCATTGAAAAGTCAAGTAAAAGTATGTAAATGTCCCTGTCAATCATATTTCATATAAAAATATTAATCTGTAAAGATGCTCCAGCTGTCAGATAAACGAGACAATTAAATACTCAAGTAAAGTACAAATCTACTTAGTTACAATCCACCACTGATCATATATTTTGGGGTAATAAATAAAAGTCTTTGAGGACGCCTCCTCAGACTGGGGGACATTTTAACGGACATTTTATATCTGAAGCATCTAAATCTTTTCAGTGTTTTGGGCTAAAATCAGCTGATCAGATGAGATCCTCTATCAGCGTTATTAAAAACATTTTATTTAATGAGACATAAAGAGGTGAGAAGTTGATACTAGAATTAAATCTATTGTGAAGCATCGCCGACGGTCTGTTGATTTATTTTATTTCTGCTGATGCACAACTCTCTTTTCTTTGTTCGGGCTTCAACTAATGATTATTCTCATTATTGATTCAGCTGTGTCAGCAGTGGTTTGGTCTATAAATGTCAGAAAATATTAAAATATGACGTCTTGTTTTGTCCGACCAGAGAGTCAGTTTACGGAGACAGAAACCAGAAAATATTCACATTTAAAAAGCTGGAAATTTTGGCATTTGTTTCTTAAAAAATGACTCAAAATGTATTGGTTATCGCTAATTATCGCTGCTCTCATGTTGTTTATAGTTTTATTTTGTTTGTTTTGTGTTTCCATGTTCATATTGTATATCCGGTTGATCCGTGAGCTGTTGTTTGTTTGTTTATTTGGTGAATTTATGGAAAAGTGAGTCGGTTGTTTTAAAACCAAAATAAACCAAAACTATTGATCGATTAATCAGGAAAGTCTGCGATAATGATGTTTTCATTTTCACTGCAGCCTGAAAGAGGAGACATTTAATGAACAATACTTTATTATTATGTATGATCCATCCAACACAACACATTGTGTGTGTGTGTTTGTGTGTGTGTGTGTGTGTGTGTGTGTGTATGTGTGTGCAGCAGCTCGTCTTCCTGCCTCTGTGGGGACCTCCTGTGTGTTGGTGTACAGAGAGGACAGCGGCAGCGGCAGCGACACCGACCGGAGTTTCACCGATCCAGACTTTAAAGACTCGGGGGACAGAAGGCTGCCCCTCATCCCGGGCCCCACCTCCACAGGGGCCCCTCCCCAGAACACACCCAGAGCGTCGGAGACGGAGCGACCGTCGAGCCCGCCGTCTAAAGAACACATAAACTCCTGCGACGCCATCCAGGGGCCAAACCCGGCCCCTAAACCCAAACTGTGGTCCCTGGCTGAGATCGCCACGTCTTCGGATAAAAGTAAAGGATCTAGTGACTCTTCACAGAGCGGGGGGACCGCGTCCCGGACCCCGTTCCCCCACAGCCACGCCCTGCACCGACACCTCTACTACACCTCCCCCTTCCTCCCCGGATACTCCAGCTACGGCCCTCTGGGGCCCCTGCACGGCGGCCCCGGCTCTCATTTAAGCGGATTACAGCAGACGATGCTGCAGAGAGCCGAGGCCGTGGCCAGAGACTGTAAACTACGCTGTCAGAACCAGCTGGACCTGCACGAACTGAGGAGAGGCATGACGAACCTTTAGACACTTTACTCACTGGGACCAGTACACCTGGGACCAGTACACCCGGGACCAGTACATCTTGGACCAATACACCTGGGACCAGTACACCTGGGACCAGTACACCTGGGATTCTCCTCTGGATATCAAAGAAAACTTTATGAAACAGACAACAGCCCCCACAGAGGCCTCTGACTTTTATTTAGAAACACAAATATTCAATTTTAGAGTTTTTTTCTATGTTGATAAGATGTAATCTTTGTAGTGCGTTTCTGCACAGAACATGAAGTATCATTAAAAGATAGTTTTATTAATACGGAACTGACAACCGGCCGTTTGTTACTGGATATATATCACGCTTTTATTCAGCTCAAATCAACGCTCAGGAAAAACATCAACAGAAGATTTTTTTAATTGTTCTTTTTCCAGAAAAATCAGCTGCAGTGTTTTAGGAGGAAAACCAGAGTTGAAGTGGAGGCAGAACTACTACATACTACTGATGAACGCAGTATACAGTATACAGTACATACTGCATACTACATACTGTGTTCCTCAGTAGTAGGAAACGGTTAAAGTGATGCGTTTAGCAGTATGTCCAGGCTTTAGCCTTTAAACCAGCTCTTAAAGCACTGGACAAAGAAAAGAACTCGTATACTATTAAAATATTATCAAAAAATACAACTTTTTTTGTTATGAGGAATGTTTGTTTACTTTATAAGATACTGCAGGTTCAGCTCCGCCACCCTTTAAACTATCTATCACTGTGAACTGAGACAAACAGGATCATCAACGAGGGGAGACGGGAAATATAAAATAAAATTTACTCAAACTGATTTTTCAGTTACAGCAACTAAACAGTGGACTGATCTCCCTCCAGATATTAGAGTAATGTGTTGTCTCAGCAGGAATCTCTCTGACTGTCAGAGGAGGCTCTTCCCTCTCCTCTTCCCTCGCCACTCTGCTGCTCTGTAGCCGCTCTGTGAGCGTCACTGGCCGGCCGGCGGGCGAGCTAAGCCCGCGGGCGATTGTGGAGCTTTTCAACTCCAAAAAGGCAGATAATAAAGGTTCCGTTAATTTATAATGGACATTTGTGTTGTCATATTTAATCAGGGAAATAAAAGCCCCTCATCTATAGACCGGTCTCTAGAGAGCTCCAGCCAGCTCACAGCGGTCTGTGAGAGTGACGGCCTGGCTTGCGAGGTAGCGATCCCGGCAGGCTCTAGCTAGCTGTCATGGCATTTTGTGGATCCAAACTCTGAAAACGTCGGAGCAAATGTTCGATTCGCCATCTAATATCGTAAAACTGTCAATACTCAAAATCTACACAGTTGATTTCTCGCCTCAAAAATGTTCAGAAGTTAATTTAGTGATGAAATAGCTATGAAAAATGTAAAAAACAAGCCGTTTTTTGGCTTCTGTTGTTGTAACCGTAACCTGTAGCAGTCCAGCGCTTTGCATTATTGGGATACAGTAGGCGAGGTAGACTGGTCCGATGCATACTGGAGATTTAGCTTTTGTTTGCATACTACATGCTACATGTTGGCCAAATCAGTACATACTACTAGTATAGTATGAGGTTGTACTACTAGTATAGTATGAGGTTGTACTACTAGTATAGTATGAGGTTGTACTACTAGTATAGTATGAGGTTGTACTACTAGTATAGTATGAGGTTGTACTACTAGTATAGTATGAGCTTGTACTGCTAGTATAGTATGAGGTTTAGAATACAGCCAAAGATACGCAAAACTCTCCTCCTCCTCTTCATCACCCACATGTTGATATCATTCAGACAGACTTCATCATCTCTGATGTCCAACCACAATAAACGTCTATAAATCCACTTAAAAATCAGAGAAAAAACAGTTTTCTTCAGTGATTGTGTTACTGGAGACTCTTTGACTACATGGAGAAGGGGGGTGGAACGGTTCACAAAATTCACAGTTCAGTTCATATCAAGGTTTTGGTGTCCCGGTTTTCGGTTCGGTTCGGTACATTTATGGTACTGCAAGGCAGTCAATTTCTGATTTTAACATGCTTTTCATTTATTTGGCAAAAATAAGTAAAAAAATGTTTGCCTTAACAAAAGTATGGCTTACATAAAGAACATAAACACTTCTTCATTGTCAACTCTTAATTGAAGGAATAGGTCTTCTACAGTAATTAGTGCAAACAAAAAATGCAGCTTTGTTATTTTCATATAAATATGATGAAATTATAGACTAAGGCCGTCAACATAAACTGAAGCATAAGCTCAACCATAACTACACTAAAAAATGTCTCCATTTCCCGATTATCAGCTCTCAATTGAGAGATTAGTTTTTCCACTCAGAAAGTGCAGTATTTGGAGGAGTACGGTTGGATTTCTGTGCCACTGTGTTATTTAAAACTAATTAATAAATAAATATAAAACACATTACAGGGATTGTGCTGTTGCCCCTCTCCAGTTTCCAATCTGTCACTGTTTGTGTCGGTGCATCAGAGAGATGCTCACTGTGTGGCTCTCATAAAGGCGGCGCGTCTGCAAAACGTACCTTTTTATCTCCCACTCTGAAGTGATGTGGTGGGCAGCCAGTCACAGTTCAGTAATGTTCAGTAGCCCTGGATGTCCAACCGTCTCTAGTAAGAGCTACGTAGGATGTGTTGGACAATTCTTTGATTCTTTGCCCTGTCTGAATCTGCGTGTAGAGGCTGTTTAAATACTGCAGGGAGAAGGAGTTGCTCTTTCCTACCGGACTCTCTTCTCCTTCCGCTATCGACAGCCACACCGGTGTGATGGCTTCATAAATTGTTCATCTTACTGGAAGTATTGCCGCTAGCATAAGCCACACATGTTGCACAGTGCTTACACACAGTCGCCGTTTTATCCGACACTTTTTCTCGTCATTTCCATGGGAAACATTAAATTCATAATGCTCCCATAAAGCAGAGCGAAATGATGCTGGTGGATCCTGTACTTTATCGTGTCCATTCGCCATTTCCTAAAGCCCTCTGCACTTCATCCGTGCCAACTGAGATGTTCCCCCCCCCCCCCGATAAGTTTATTTAACGTTTTTCTGCGCATGCCGTTTTGACTGAAATCTGTGAGGCAGTTCCCCATTTCTAGTGTGACAATAAACGGGAGCCAAACTCTACATGAAAAAAAGCACACAATGGGCCTCATAACCTATTTCAAATGAACCGAACAATTCATACACGACCCGAACCGTGACTAGCGAACTGAATGGGTCGGAACCGTTCCATCCCTAATGGAGACTGATATAGCCTGAAGAGTGAATAGCAGGTTAAAATCACTCAGACAGTCAGAACATCTTTATTTTAATTTATAGGAGTCTTAAATCTGTTGACATTAGTTATAACATGTTTCAGCTACAAAAACCAAGATGGCGAAGGACAAAAAAACAAGATGGCGACGGACAAAAACCAAGATGGTGACGGACAAAATGCATCGTGGTGAAGTCACGGTGACTACGTCCACTTCTTATATATAATCTATGGTTGCTGTGGTAATGACGTAGGCGTCAGTAACTACGTAGCTATGCCGGTCACGAGTCTTTTCAATGCAGAAGCATCGGAAATGGAGGTCCATCCTTTCACGCTGTCAGGTCGTGGTGCAGAACTCGCTGATGTTGTCTGCTGTGACGGAGGAGACTGGCGTTCTGCTGCAGCCATGGCGACTTCACCGTGCAGCGCCAGGTGTGGCACTGACTGGTGGGAACATGTAGTCCTCCTTGTGAGTGGCGCAAAAGACGCTTTGAAATCCGATTTGAGCGTCCGGCGTGAGACACATCTGTGGAAACACAACCTCCAAATGTGGTTTAGATCCAAATAGCAAAAATCAGTCTGAACCTAATGATCCAGATATACTGAGGCTACATCACACTGAACCCCCCCACACTAGTCTGTGTCAACGCTATCGACAGATATAGTGACACCTGGTGTTCACAACTTGAACTGTATTTAAATAAAGTCAGTGAGACAAATATGAATTTTAACTGTAAAACTAGAGGACCTCCACGGAGGACATATCCTCTATCTCTCCATGTCAACAAACATTAAAAATAACTACTGAATTAAAAACCTAATCTCTGGATTCAGGTCATTTTTGGGTGAATGAAGCGACACCTTTATTGAGGAGATTCAGGTCAACGGCCCAGTCGCACGAAAAGGCTTATAAATGCCATGATCATGTGCAAGGAATTTAGCGTGCAATAAGTACGCCTTTCTTGATTTCCGCGTGTCATTTGTACGCCATGTATCCTCTACTGAATGCAATGTAAACGCATCTATGTATAAATGCTACAGTAAGCGTTAGTGACGTAGCATACTGTATGTAAGGGATAATGTACAGCTAGCGGGTCATTGTTGTGAAATAAACCACGACAGGGCGACGCAAAGATCGATTCTGTTAATGTGTTAAAGAAATTAGTGGCGTTCAAATGAATTTGCGTTAACACGTTATTATTGTGTTAACTTTAACAGTTAATATAAAACATATTAAAAACGTTTCTGGAACTGAGTTGTTTAAATGTGATTTCTAGGAGGCAGACAGCCGTAGTTTGGATGCCACTGATGTGATTTCTTTTCTTTAAATTTTAAGAGTTTAATTTTCCAACAACAGGAGAGATGACCTGTGTAGAGCAGCAGGTCTTTATACCAACATGTCACACAGTGGATGATGAGAAGGAGTCGGTAGCATTAATCTGTCTATTGAGCTCCAACAGCTGCTCTGACAAACAGGAGGACAGAGCTGGAAGCTGTTCAACACCAGTCAGTAAGAGGCTTACATCTCTTACATTTCTCACATTTCTTACATCTTTTACATTTTCTTGGGGCATCTTTGAGGAATTAATTGTGTAAATCTCAGATGGAGTTGGTTCTCTTTTGAAGCGAGAGGTTTTGATCCTGATCCTGCAGCAACAAACAGCAGCAATAACATGCAGAGAGTTTAATAATCTGAGAGGTCCATGTTCAGGAGGAAGAAGAGGAAGAGGAGGAGGATGCTGTGAGCACCGAGGACCCTCAGCCCCGTCTGTTGGTTGTGTACTGAAGTACACAGTACTACTAGTATTTCCATCTGGAGGACTTCACTAAAACCAGCCCAGTCGCACAGCAGCTTGTGAAATTTAATAAACAAAATATAATCTATTGATTCGTGTACATAGACACGAATTTCACTTTTTTTTTCGTGATGGTCAGCAAGAAATCAATTTGTATGTAATCTACGTAATTGTGAACCAGGAAGTATAAAGAGCAGCGAACGTCGTGTAGGGAGGAGGTCGGGGTGGATGGGTGGGTTTATAAACACCAGACTGTCACCAGGAGGCTGCGGTTCATGTCCCGTGTGAAACCAGAAGTCAACTTTGATTTAACCCAAACCACCATCTTTTACTAAACCTAACTAAGTAGTTTTGTTGCCTATACCTAACCAAGTCGATCATTTACTAAACCTAAGGAAGTAGTTTTGTTGCCTATACCTAACCAAGTTGATCTTTACTTAAACCTAACTAAGTAGTTTAATTTTGAAAAGACTGGAGCGGAAATTGACACGTGCGTCACGTGTTGCTGGACATTCGTAGGAAAACGCACTAAAAATACGTTGTTGAAAGTCGTGCTGAGTGTCACGAAAAAAAAGGTAAATTTGTTATGTATTTTATGTTTTTATGTATTTATGTATTTATGTATTTATCTTTTTATGTATTTTATGTTTTATGTATTATGTTTTTATGGTTTTGTGTAATTTATGTTTTTATGTATTTTATATTTTTGATGTTTTTATCTGTGGCTGTTTTATTTTCCACTAAATTCAACCTGTTTGGATTATTTCTACAACCTGTCACACATCAGCACGTCTCAGCCCCCAGCCTTTTCAGACCCCCCTCCCATACTGCTTCCAGCTGCGTGTTTACGGCCAGCTAAATGCTGTCAGACGGCAGCGAGCGTGTCGGAGAGCCAGCGAGCGGCCGAGCCGTGGGCCGTCTAACCCCCAGGACTGGCAGATGTCGCGTTGTGATGCCACTCAGCCCTCCTGCTTCACCCCCCCTCAACAGCTGGGCTCACAGGCCGACCAGCAGACAGCTCCCAGCAGCTCCCAGTAACGCGCCGTCCCTCAAAATACACCAGTGTCCCCAGTGACTCCACCAGTCTGCTGCTGGGTGGGTCTGACCTGCTGGTACTACAGCTCCAGTTTGTTGCTCACCACATCAGAGTTAAAATACATCTTTACAAACATCACTCACGCTGCTCTGAAGGTTTTTACTCAATCCTCAAATGGATGAAAATATTCTATAAGAAATATTCAGTCTGCTGCAACATGAACCACATTTTAACAAGTTTAATAAGTTATTTTATGATCCAACCAACGATGGTAGGCGGAGATTACATGTGATCAAAATTTTAAAATATTATTTAAAATATACTTATATATCTACTTATATATATACACACACAATATATATATATATATATATATAAATACTTATATATATAATACGATATACTAAAATTTTAAATACTTGAAAGTCTAAATATACCAATATAACAGAATATTTTGAGTAGGGCTGTCAAAGTTAACGCAAATTTGTTTTAACGCCACCAATTTCTTTAACACAATAACAGTTTTTAGGTTGCAGCAGGCTCAGTTTTAAAGCTAGAGTGAAGAAATGAAAATACATCTTTAAAAGGTGATTAACATCAGAATCCTCAAAGAAAAGAAAGAAATATTCGGTCTGCTGCAACATGAACAAGTTTAACAAGCTATTCTCTGATCAAACCAACGATGGTACCTGGAAATTACATGTGGCTTTGCTCAAAATTTACAAACATCATTTAAAATGTACTTATTTATATATATATATATATATATATATATATATATATATATATATATATATACTAAAATTTTAAATACTTGAAGGTCTAAATATACCAATATAACTATTTTTAGTAGGGCTGTTAAAGTTAATGCAAATTCGTTAACACATTAACACAACTTGTGATTTTTAGGTTGTAGCAGCTCAGTTTTAAAGCTAGAGTGAAGATACTGGTATTATATGAAACTAAAACCTAATGAACCCATTGTTACCAACCATGTCATTCTAGCTTGTTGTGAAGGAGGTTAAATAATGCTACAAACTTACACTAAATTTTGGCGAGTGGCAAGTGTATGTTTTTAATGTCATGTGAAAAATGTCAATAAACACATTTGTCAAAAAAAAATAAAAAATGTGATTCATAGTATTATCCCAAAAATAATCAAAATGTTTAATTCTCTTAAAACGGCACTTAAACATACTGGAACCACTTAGTTTAGTTTATTACCTTAACTTACATTTTAAGAAACAACATGTTGTGTATTAAACAGCCTGGATGACTGAAAGTGTTAAACCTGTCTATATTTTAATCAGATGCGTATTAACATATATAGATAAATATAAACATGAAAATAGGAGACTATCAGTTTGAATTCAATAATTGTTGTGAAGTCTAAACGTACAGAATGAGGTCATGAAAATATAATATTAATAAAATAAAATGTTTTATTCACATCAGCTTCAGCTCTCTTAGCTTTGCTTGGAGCGCCCTCTACTGTCCCCCTCTATGCATCTCCATGTCTGCACATTGTGATTAAACACAGCATATAATACCTTTATATACATTTATATACCTTTATATGCATTTTCTACCTTTATATACAGTACCTGTCGTATTACAGTCACACAGTTTATATCATCATCTACTCGTTGTAATAAATTACTATTTATTATGAATTCAGCTGTAATAATATTAATTCATCTGCTGATTATTTTCTTGAGTGATCATTTGGTTAATAAAATGTCACAGAAACTGTGTCTAAAATGTAAACTGAGAGTTGGAGGTATGAATGAAGGAGGTGCGGCGCCTCATTGTGTTCTGTTCTCCAGTCTAAAATGTAAACTGAGAGCTGGAGGTGTGAATAAGGAGGTGCAGGGCCTCCTCCTGAGACTTGGCAGTAGCTGGTAACAGATGGTGATATTTGCTAGCAGTCATTCCTCCAGTGACCCTGACTGCTGAATATCACGCAGCAGGGAGCTGCTCCATGTGTTTCACTGGGTGGCATCCTGTTAGCGTAGCCACCGCTAACCTACTGTGATTAGCCGTAAACATCCTGCTGTCTATAACTACTAACCGTATTTAGGACAAGAGTCACGGAAATAGTAATAAAGCATTTAATTGATTAATAACTAATTGTACAATAAAAATGTATTGCATTCCATTTGATTAGCATTTCCCTGCTGCTTTTACGAAAGATATTAGCTATTGGGTTTGCTAAATAATTTAGATTCTGCATTTAGCGTTAACGTGACAATTTTAACACGGCTGAATCGTGAATCCATGAATATGTGAATCGTGAATTATTTATTTCTCTTTTTAAACTGCAATTTCAAATAGAATTTTGAATTACATTATTTATTTATGAATTCATTAATGCATTTTTAAAAGATGTACTTATTGATTGTTTTATGGTGTTTTTGTAAATCCCTTTTAACTTTAACTATTTATTGATGGATTAATATTTCATTTGTAAATTATTTTTATAATTCTTATTTTTATTGCCCATTAAAATGTCAAATAATGAAATACTTTGTAATTTAGTCAATTTATTCATAGATTAATAAATACATTTGTAAACAAATTTATGAATGCTTATTTTTACTGTACAATAAGTTCTTAGTCGATTAAATGCTTTATTACTATTTCCGTGCCTCTTTTAGTCCTCCATACTACCGTCTGCAGGCGGAGTGAATGAATCCTGTCAGATTTTCATTAAATCAGTTTTTTACAACAGCTTTATTTACTGATAATTTTTGTCTGATCTTACTGTAATAACAACATTTAAACATGGATGGACAGCTGTAATCATAATAAGGTATTTTTCCCTTTAAAGCTATAAATACTATATTTTTTACCAAATACCTCAATATCAATATTGTAGGGTTGAAATTTTGTAATTTGTAATTTGTAAATTGTACATTTTTATTATTTTATTCTAACGTTTTTATCTATTCTTTTATCTATTCTTTTGTTTTTATCCATTCTTTTGTTATTATATTGTACTGTTTGTCTCGCACCAAAAATGCCAAAGAAAATTCCTAGTGTATACCTCTTACACCTGGCAATAAACACCATTCTGATTCTGATTCTGATTCTGATTGAATATTGGTGCTTTTACAAAATATTTAGAGATTTGGGATAAATAATCATTACTATATAATGTAGGGCTGGTATGATTTCTCCTGATTTCATACTATCACTGGGTGCTGATGCGATATGTATTGAGATTTTTAAGTATTACGATTCGATATTGTGATTTATTTTGATTTTTGTTAACTTTTTTAACACTAGACCATGGGAAAAAGTTGAATCATACACTTCTAGAGACTTTTACATGGAGGTGGCAGAAACGTTTTTATCTAAAGACATTCTTCAGGTCACATCTCTCATAGTCTACAGCCTCATTCATTACTGATGTGTAGTGAGATATGAGGAGGCTGCAGGTCACACTAACAGCAGCATGAATGGTGTTATTGTGTGGGTTTGAGAAAGGATAATATAATATTTATCATGGCCAGTCGGTATTGAGGACAAGCTGTGATTGGTTCGTGATAAACATCAAGTTAACATACGAATAAGAGATATGAGCTACCAAAAACAAAAACTGTTAAATTATTACTACTACTACTACTCCTCCTCCTCCTCCTCCTCCTCCTCCTCCTCCTCGGGGGTCTGAGCGGCAGCAGCCCGGAGGAAGAGGGCCCCCTGCAGGCCCCGCCTCCCCACAGCAGACGCCCGGCGCCACGCTCCACCTGAGACAGATGCATGCTGGGAACAGCGGCGGCTTCGACTTTAGAAATCAGAGTGGATCAGGAGCCGGTTCAGACTGTAGACATCAGAGTGGATCAGGAGCCGGTTCAGACTGTAGACATCAGAGTGGATCAGGAGCCGGTTCAGATTGTAGACATCAGAGTGGATCAGGAACTGGATCAGACTGTAGACATCAGAGTGGATCAGGAGCCGGTTCAGATTGTAGACATCAGAGTGGATCAGGAGCCGGTTCAGACTGTAGACATCAGAGTGGATCAGGAGCCGGTTCAGATTGTAGACATCAGAGTGGATCAGGAGCCGGTTCAGATTGTAGACATCAGAGTGGATCAGGAACTGGATCAGACTGTAGACATCAGAGTGGATCAGGAGCCGGTTCAGACTGTAGACATCAGAGTGGATCAAGAGACGGTTCAGACTGTAGACATCAGAGTGGATCAGGAGCCGGTTCAGACTGTAGACATCAGAGTGGATCAGGAACTGGATCAGACTGTAGACATCAGAGTGGATCAGGAGCCGGTTCAGACTGTAGACATCAGAGTGGATCAGGAACTGGATCAGATTGTAGACATCAGAGTGGATCAGGAGCCGGTTCAGATTGTAGACATCAGAGTGGATCAGGAACTGGATCAGACTGTAGACATCAGAGTGGATCAGGAGCCGGTTCAGACTGTAGACATCAGAGTGGATCAAGAGACGGTTCAGACTGTAGACATCAGAGTGGATCAGGAGCCGGTTCAGACTGTAGACATCAGAGTGGATCAGGAGCCGGTTCAGATTGTAGACATCAGAGTGGATCAGGAACTGGATCAGACTGTAGACATCAGAGTGGATCAGGAACTGGATCAGACTGTAGACATCAGAGTGGATCAGGAACTGGATCAGACTGTAGACATCAGAGTGGATCAAGAGCCGGTTCAGACTGTAGACATCAGAGTGGATCAGGAACTGGATCAGACTGTAGACATCAGAGTGGATCCGGAGCCGGTTCAGACTGTAGACATCAGAGTGGATCAGGAACTGGTTCAGACTGTAGACATCAGAGTGGATCAGGAACTGAATCAGACTGTAGACATCAGAGTGGATCCGGAGCCGGTTCAGACTGTAGACATCAGAGTGCGGATCGGCCTGCGGGTCAGCTGCACCTTCGCTTGTTGTCCAGGAGCTCGATCCTTAAAACCTGGACCCTGCTGCTGGACTCTGAGCCAGATCACTCTCAGGACTCCAAGCAGAGCTGACCCTACTCATTAAGTGATATAAGCAGTTGCTTGGGGCCCCCTGGTCTCTTCAAGTTCGAGTGATGAAGTTACACGATTGGTTCGCCGAGTGATGGAGTTTCCTCATTGGCCGATGCTCTTTCAAAATGAAAAGGTGGGAACAGTCCTATGTTTATGTTTTCAGGGGGGCGTGTCAGCGGTTCCACTCAACGGTGACATACGGCGTCTCAACGCTTTCCATTCATTTCCTGTGGAAAGCAGGTCCAACACGACGCGTCCGGCTCACTAAACTTGGACCGAGCTGTCAAACTAGGTGATGTAGTTCTAATATGAAACCAGATTCAGCAGTGACATCATCGCCTGTTTCTTACTACTGTTTCTACTGGTCTGGTTCCAGTCCAGGTGGGACTAGCAGGGCTGTGGTTGTCAGGTCCTCTGGATACTGGTCTGGTTCCAGTCCAGGTGGGGCAGCTGAACTGGGGCTGCTGCTGGGTGACTGATTGTCCTCCTCTGCTGCTATCAATGTTAGCATCATCCTGGCCAGTACAGTACTAGCCTACTTGGGACTCTTTGCTAGCTAACTTAGCCGACTTCTGGAAAAGTCCAGTCGGTTCGTTAACGTTATATTTGACCAAAGTACAACATCTCTGCTCTCCTTTTGTCTTTCAGCCGTTCGCTTTGCTGCTCCACCATTTGTATCCGTGTTTGCTAGCAGCTAGCAGTTATCTAGCATAACTTTAAAGTCACTTTCAATCGTGTCAAACTGTTACCGCCGGTTACCACTATCCAAAACATTATGTACAGACCGTAGACATGATCTGAACCGCTGCATTGACCGTTGGGCTTCAACGCGCTGCATCGATAGGTCAACGTCACCGCCATATTGGACCGGGCAAGACTGGCCTGTAATCCTATACAAGTGAACGGGAGCTGCTGTTTTTCTGGATAAAAGCACTATAACGTCTACATTTCTCAACCGATTTCAACGAGTCGTTATAGTGGTTGCCTCCTAAATTCCATACTAACATGCTATATTTAGTAGCTAAAACAGTATGTGAGATTTGTTGCCTTCAAATGAAAGTGGTGAACTTGTAACTCAACAAGACATATTGGCGCTGGCTGACCTGCAACGAACCCTGGTTGAGGAATGGAACGCCATCCCACAGCAACGTGTGACCGGGTTGGTGACCAGCATGAGGAGGAGGTGCCAGGCTGTTGTGGCTGTGTATGGATCTTCCACCGCTACTGAGGCTCCTGACGGTGTATTAAATGAATAAAGTGTAAAATAGCCAATATGTCTTGTTTGTTCTTTGTTACTGAAAGAGAGTTCAATCATCCAATCCACCAAACAACTCACAACAAGAGTCAATTCCAACAGGAGAATACACTGTTTACCATTGGCAGAGCATTTTGGCAATTTTTTCTTGGGGCTCCCCACGTCATCAGCTGTGCTGCTCATCCCACAAATGCATGATCCATACAAGTTGGACATCATTGTGAAGGTAAATAAACAGGCTTTCCAACCATGTAAAATACAATGACCATTAGCATTGTAACAACAGAACAATAATATACCAAACAGGAGTTTCCAAACTTTTTTTCCCGAGTTTATATATTTTAAATTGATTTAGACTTTGATTCTCACAAACCGTCGTTTGGTCACATGAGGTTGGTACAGGTTACCATGGTTACAAGTCTCCAACTGGAAAGGAGGCTCTCAGGACTAAGTCCTCCGGTCCAGTGGGCGTCGCTATGCAACGTGACAGTAAGTAACGGTTGTAACCCGCCTTTAAACAAAAGAAGAAGACGAAGTTTCCCGCCAGTTCAAAATGGAGCCGGACCCGGAGGACCCGGACCATCCGGAACCGGAGGACCGCTCCACTCTACCGGCCGCTCTACTGTGCTCCGCCCTGAGCCTGACCGTCCCGCCGGTGCTCGGTGACCAGCTGGCCGAGCTGTACCGGCTCCAGCTGGGCCTGCTGAGGCGGAGGAGGGTCCGGGAGCTGATGGAGCGGGACCGGCGGCGACGGCAGTACCTGCGGAGGAGGAGGGCGTTCCTACTGTCCTCCATAGCCGCGATCCAGAGCCTCATCACGTCCACCAACAGACACATCTGGGTCCGCAACCGCAGCCCCGGCCACACCTTCTGGTCCTCCGCCCAGTCCTTCGACGACGAGGAGTGGAGGGCGCAGTTCCGCGTGTCCCGGGAGACCTTCGACTACCTGCTGGAGCGGATCGGACCGGCCATCAAACGCCGCAGGACCAACTACCGGGCCCCCATCGAGCCGCGCCGCCGCCTGGCCATCGCCCTGTGGTGGTTCGCCCGCTCCGGAGAGTACCGCTCCATCGCAGGCATGTTCGGCGTTGGCATAGCGACCGTGTGTGTGATCGTTCGGCAGGTGACCTCGGCCATCATGGACCGGCTGTACCGGCGGGTGGTGTCGCTGCCGAGCGGCCAGCGGCTGGACGACACCATCCGGGCCTTCAGGGACCGCTGCTACCCGCAGTGTGCCGGGGCCATCGGCGGGACTCACATCCCCATCGCCCCGCCGAGGGACAACCCGGACCACTACCTGAACCGGAGGGGCTGGCACTCCGTGGTGCTGCAGGCGGTGGTCGACCACAACAGCTGGTAAATACGGTACCGGTTTAACTGGAAGCGAGTACTTTTACTCTAGGTTCAGTACTAATCTCAGGTACTTCTACTGCTACATTATACTTATACTCTATTACATCTCAGAGTACTTTTACTGTTACATTATACTTATACTCTACTACATCTCAGAGTACTTTTACTGTTACATTATACTTATACTCTACTACATCTCAGAGTACTTTTACTGCTACATTATACTTCTACTCTACTACATCTCAGAGTACTTTTACTGTTACATTATACTTCTACTCTACTACATCTCAGAGTACTTTTACTGTTACATTATACTTATACTCTACTACATCTCAGAGTACTTTTACTGTTACATTATACTTATACTCTACTACATCTCAGAGTACTTTTACTGTTACATTATACTTATACTCTACTACATCTCAGAGTACTTTTACTGCTACATTATACTTATACTCTACTACATCTCAGAGTACTTTTACTGTTACATTATACTTATACTCTACTACATCTCAGAGTACTTTTACTGCTACATTATACTTATACTCTACTACATCTCAGAGTACTTCTACTGCTACATTATACTTATACTCTACTACATCTCATAATTTTTCATGTAAAACCATAGTTTAGTAGTTAAAAGTTAAAGTGAAAAACTACTTATATGTTGATGCATCCGTATTAATGAGTACTTTTACTTTTGGTACTTTAAGTACATTTTTCTGATGATACTTCTGTACTTTTATTTAAGTAGGATTTAGAACTAATGTATTTTACTTGTAGTGGAGTAGTTTTACATCATGGTATTGGTAGTTTTACTTCAGTAAAAGGTCTGAGTACTTCCTCCAGTTCTTCTTGTTGTTTTGAAGCGACCAGCATCTGTGAACATGTCTGTGTTTATTGTCCGTACCAGTTTCACTGATGTGTACGCCGGCTGGCCTGGAAGTACGAGCAGCGCCGCGGTTCTGTCCAGCTCAGACCTGTACCTGAAGGCAGAGGACCGCCCTGATGGTTACCTGTTCCCCAGACAGGTGAGGGTGCAGTCCACTCTAGCAGCCATCATGCTTCCCATAAAATACATCATTTATTACATGTGTATATGCTGTATATGCGTATTATACTCTTCAGGTTTAAATGTTATGTTTATTTATTTTATTCCCATTATTTACTAGATACACCTATCTCCTGATTCCATACTATCACCATACTTTGGTGCTGATTCGATATGTTTTGTGATTTATTGTGATTTTTGTTAAAAAAAAAACATTAACACTAGACCATGGGAAAAAGTTGAATCATACACTTCCAGGGACTTTTACTTTAGATAATCTCTAAATTAATCCAGTAAAAATGTTAGATTTTCAGCATGTATGTAGTCAGAGATGTGCTGAAGTCAAATATATCAGTCATTGTCAGGAATTATTTATAAAAAAAATTTCCAGCAATCCAAAAATCCAAAAATAAAGACATTTCCCTCACAAATTAGTGGTATTTTCTTTTTAATTTATAAGGGACATGTCATGTTTTATACTTCTGGTGAATATAATGCAATCAATCTTATTTCCATATACTGTATGTATTTTGTATATACAGTTCCCTTTAACACCTTATTTTGAAAAGCGGACATAGTGTATACTTCCTCTAACTTCTCCAAGGTGGTCGCTAGCTCTCCCGTCAGCTCCATCGGTGCCGTTTGAATGCATTTAACATAAATGTCAGTATATGGGTGCTCTACAGTTGTAGCATCAGCCCATTTGACCACGGAGATGAGAGTGACGGCCGGCTTGACTGCACGTTACCGCGATACGTTAATGTTTCCTGTTCCCTGTCCACCTTTCACCACAGACCTGAGGGCCCAGGCTGAACATGTGGGTAGATGTCAGAATTTGGTGTGTTAGTGTTTGAATTGCATGTAGTCACAGCTGCACTGTTAACCTGGGCTTCCTATGTGTCGTATCCAGTACAGATTTTAAAGCCTCCTGAGGTATATTTCTGAATAAATCAGATTGACTTGACTAGTGCCGGTGTTATTGATTGTCTGACTCTTCTCGAGATATTAAACTGTTACTGATCAAATATGTAAATGTGTTTTTTTTGTCTGATTATTAAAGTTGACGTGTCTCTTTCAGAAGTCGGTGGTGTCTGGCGAGGTGGAGATCCCCGTCCACCTGATCGGCGACGCGTCGTTCCCTCTGAAGCCGTGGCTGATGAAAGGATACAGCGAGGAACACCAGCTGTCACCGGAGCAGCGCTGCTTCACCTACACCCTCAACTCCGCCTGGTCCGTGGTTGACACCGCCTTCACGCGCCTGAAAGGCCGCTGGCGGTGCCTGCTGAAGAAGAGCGACATCGACGTCTCCATGATGCCCAGAGTCGTGGCGGCGTGCTGCGTTCTGCACAACATCTGCGAGAACCGGGGAGACAGTTTCCTCCCTGAGTGGAACATTCAGATGGTTCCTTCAGAACATTATCTGAGCCAGCCGGACACAGAACCCTATGAAGGAGACACGTACTGCACCGCCGAGGTCATCAGAGACACCGTCACTTACAACCTGCTGACTATACTGCAGTACTGAACCTGAAGACTACACTGTTACTAGCAACCTGCTGACTACACTGCAGTACTGAACCTGAAGACTGCAGCTCACTTCACTGGATTATTTTAACCCTCTGAGACCCACAATAGAGACGTTTTAGTCTTTTTTAGGGGGGTACAGGCGGTCTTTAGGGGGAGATAGCAGGTGAACAGTAGATGTCATGTCACATAGAAGTGGTGTACATCATCTGAAAGCTGAGAACCTGGAGATTAATTTGAGATGCAGCTCAGCACTGTGTGTCAAGTTTTTCTAACATAAATCAGAAATAAACATTAACTGTTATACATCAGACATTACTGAGACATTAATACAGTGATGATGAGTAACTTGAGCACATTTACTCAAATACAATTTTGAGGTACTTAACTATTTTCATTTGATGCTAATTTATACTTTTGCACTACATTTCAGAGATGAGTATTGTACTTTTTACTGCACTGATATTTATTAGGCAGCCATTCTGTGGTGACTGTACACATCAGCATTTTACAAACATCAGGTGTGATCAACTTCTAAAACATGACAGATTATTAATTATTAATTTAATTATTATTAATGATTAAAGGCTCTGCACACTCAGGTGTTGATGTCAGACCTTCTCAGCTCACCACACTAATGTACTAATGTACAATGTAGAGAGTGAGAGCTGTCAATCAGTCACGTCTGCTGAGAGTCCTGAGTGAAGCTCTCATCAGGTAACAGAAGTGAAAACACCTGTGCAGGTGCACTACAGGTGTGCACAGTCTCTGAGCTACACAACAGTTTATAATGCTGTTAAAATCAGATCCACCTCAATCAGACACATTTAAATGCTGCTTACGTTTTAATGCATCAATAATATGAATACACTAATGTCATATAATTAATACAGAGACCCTAAAAAAATTATATTTTTGATCCTGTTGATGATTTGTGCAACACGGTAACACATTTTATAAACAAGTTTTTAAAAAAAACACCTTTCAGGTAATTTAACACTGATATAATAAGTACTTTTGTATTTGATGATGATACTTATGTACTCTAAAGTAGAATTGTGAATTTAATTGCAATAGAGTATTTTTACATATTAGTGTTGATACTGTTAAGGATTCTGAGTACTTCTTCACCAGCTGCTTCTACTGAAGTCAAATCACAAATGCAGGGATTTTACTTGTAAACAGTTTTTTTTACACAATTTTTTACAATAACTTATGAACAACAATTACAGCAGAGCAGTCGTCAGTAATAAAGTTCTTGTTCTCGGGTTTCTTCCAACAATTCTACCACAGATATGTGTAAAAAAGAAAATCACTCAATCACACCTGTATATATATTTATTGTTAGTACTTCTCATTATTACATACTACATTCCTGTTTACACCTCTGTGTACATACTGTATATTACTTCTCCTCATGCATATACATACTACATCCTGTTTACATTCAGTTTTCCCATCTGAAATAGTTATCAAATAAATAACACATTTATATTATCATTTTTATATCTATTTTAAGTGAACCATCTTATACCTTAGATTATCATTTTGCTTCTACTTTTACGTGTGATTTCCCCTTTTATATATACATATTTTATGTAAGTATAAAATACCTCAGCACTTCATCCACCCCTGTTGTCTCTTCATGTAGTTTAACTAAATCAGCAGCATCCCACAAAAAAGTACTCCACTCTTCTACTAAGGTAAAAGTACTAATACCACAGTGAAAAAAACACTGTTACAAGTAAAAGTCCTGCATTCTAAATATATCCGCATCAAAATATTATATAATATAAAAGTGAAAGTACACATAATGCAGAATAATATATTTTATAATTGTTGTATTATAGCCAGGGCTGTCAATCGATTTAAATATTGAATCGTGATTAATCGCAAATTTATGTCACAGTTTTTACCTGTTCAAAATGTACCTTAAAGGGAGATTTGTCAAGTATTTAATACTCTGTTTCATTCAGTTTTGGTAGAAACGGACGGATTAGACCTCGTTTTAGTGTCTGTGAAGCAGATTTTTCTACAGAAATCAGTATTATTAAAAGAGCCGAATGTTGAATTATTAACTAAAAATGTTTATAAGCTTGTATTCACGACGTTGTAATGATCGTAGGTTTAAAGAAACACTATTTAAAGACGTTTTGACCCTTTTTCAGACGGACTTCCTGACTCTCTTGCCGTGAGGACTGTGAGGAAGCAACTGAAAACAAAAAACAACCGGAAGTAGTAGTATTTTGATTGACAGGCCGACCCACCCATTCATGCTCAGCTACGCACGTTTAGTGGGCTGGGGTGAGTTACGCTGTTTGTGCTATTCTCTACGTAAACTTACGCAAAGGAGTGACGTATGACGCCGTGGCGCTTGTCCCTCCTTACGTCCGCAGCGTCTGTGCGCCGCCGTAGCTGTCAGTCAAAGGACATTTAAATGGCCACACTGTACGGAGCCGTTTTTTACCGTACACAGCACCGTAATAACGCCGTAACGGGGATATTGGAGCACACAGCTGCGTGAACACCGTCTCTGTTTGTTGTCGGGGTTTCTCTCTTTTATCTGAATTAATATTTGAACTGTTAAATTTGCTCAGAAAGACTAAAAACACAATGAGCGACGAGGAGGAGTTTCTGCAGAAAGCCCGAGCCGGGTTTGAGGATCTGTGTCGAGGCTTGAACATGGACGAAGAGGCGAGCAGCGAGGCGTGGAAGACCTACGAAAACATCAGCAGGAACTTCACTTTAGAGGTAGAAAACTCATGTTTATCTGGTATATATTCATTAATGTGTCTTGTTACTGTTACTGCTGCCTGGTGTCCATGTTTACCGGAGCTATCTAACGTTAGTCTACTAACGATGATAACGTTTCTCTCAGTCCACTCTCTCTATATATCTATATAGATATTAATTAAGAATAATATGGGATTTAATGACTTGTTTAAAGCAGTAAAACATATTAAAGCATCGTTTCTAAATGTAGATGTCTGTAAATATACTGTATGATGGTTAGATTCTACAAACAGGTCACTGCCACGCTAAACTAACACCATGTCAACATGATGCTGCTGAGAGGTAACACTGGAGAGGGGATGGCATTACATGGTAGGAATAATAATAATAATGATAATAGTAGTAATAATACAAATAGTAATCATAATAGCAGTAATAACAATAGTAAGTATAACAATCATAATAATAGTAATAATAATAATAGTTATAATAATAGTAGTAATAATAATAATATTTATAATAGTAGTAATAATAATAATAGTAATCATAAGAGTAATAATAGTTAATAATAATAATAGTAGTAGTAATAATACTAAAAGTAGTAATAATAATAATAGTAATACAAAAAATAGTAATCATAATATCAGTAATAACAATCATAATAGTAGTAATAATAATAGTAATCATAATATCAGTAATAATAATAGAAATAATAACAATCATAATAGTAATAATAATAACAGTTATATAATAACACAAAACAGTTTATAATAATAGTAGTAATCATAATAATAGTAATCATAAGAGTAATAGTAGTTATAATAATAATAGTAATAATAATAATAATAATAGTAGTAATAATACTAAAAGTAGTAATCATAATAATAGTAGTAATAATAAAAATAGTAATCATAATAGCAGTAATAATAATAGTAATAATAACAATCATAATAGCAGTAATAATCATAATAGTAATCATAGGAGTAATAATAACAATAATAATCATAATCATAATAGTTATAATAACTATAATAATAATACAGGAAACCGCTAAAGGGTTATGGAGGACCACAAGAGTCAAGTAAATAGTAATAAAGCATTTGATTGATTGATAACTAATTTTACAATAAAAATAGCCATTAATACATTTGTTGACAAATTGATTTATTCATCTATTAATTTAACCTGCCACCATGGCAGATATATATATTATATACAGATATTGTTTTTTAAAAACAATTCCTAAATTAAAAATAGTCAGGGATGAAGGTTACATGATCCATATTTCTACTGTCTTTTAACACTGACTCAGTGTTTACTAGGGGTGGAAGAAAATATTGATTATCGCAATATTATGTTTAGTGATACTGTATCGATCTGCCGCAGTGGCACGTGAGGAAAAAAACAAAACAATTTTAGACCCTGATTGTACTGCATTTACTTTACAGCTCTGGTTACCTTTCTGACATTTTCATGACATTTTCTGACATTTCATCGACCAAATGATTAATCAATAATGAAAATAATCAGTCAGTTTCAACCCTGATTTATTCATCAGCAAAAATAATTCAGTATTAATGAATGAAAACAATCTAACACACTCCTTTCTTTCTCTTCCTCCCTCCTCACAAACTGACTCTGTTCATCCCTCCTCTCTCTCTCTCTCTCTCTCTCTCTCTCTCTCTCTCTCCTTCCTTCCTTCATTCCTTCATTCATCCATCCATCATGTGCAGGGCAGCGACCTACACTGGCTGGCCTGTGCTCTGTACGTGGCCTGCAGGTCCGCGGTGCCGACGGTGGGTAAAGGCACCGCCGAGGGGAACTACGTCTCTCTGACCAGAATCCTACGCTGCTCAGAGATGAGGTAGGCCCACAATGCACCTGTGCACTCACCTGCAGCTCTGTCTTCTGAGTGAATGTGTGAGTATTTTCTGCTGTGTTTATACCCAGAGGTGTTTATACCCTAAAGTGTACTTAAGTAAAAGTACAAAAATATCAGCATCAAAATAAAAGTGAAAGTACACATTCTACAGAATAATATATATTATAATTGTTGTATTAAAACTAGGGCTGCCAATCGATTAAAATATTGAATCGTGATTAATCGCAAATTAATGTCACATTTTTTATCTGTTCAAAATGAACCTTAAAGGGAGATTTGTCAAGTATTTAATACTCTTATCAATATGGGAGTGGACAAATATGCGTATTATTGTTAAGTGAACTGCAACGTGGACTTGAAGCGTTTCAGAGTGTCTGAGTTCTTTGAGAGTGTTCACATTATGCACAGAAAATGCTGACTAATCGCTCTGAGTTGGTTTGGAGGGCTGAAAGGGACCATGTGTGCTGATGGACTAGATGTTGGTAGGAGCAGTAACTGTAGATGTGTCCTGTGTCTCCCGGCAGCCTGATTGAGTTCTTTAATAAGATGAAGAAGTGGCAGGACATGGCCAACCTGCCGCAGGACTTCCGTCAGAGCACCGACAAGCTGGAGAGAAACTTCACCGTGTCGGCGGTCATCTTCAAGAAGTACGTTCCCATCTTCAGAGCCATCTTCAAGGCGCCGTCGGAGGAGCCGCCACGAGTTCACCGCAGCCGCAAACAGAGGTGGGACACTGCGACCTTTGACCTCACGTTCAGACAGATGTTTTTTTTTTTGTTTCATGTGTGTCACCACCAGGGTCTGAAATTAACTTTGGTCACTTCCTGCCATTGTGGCAGGCAAGTCAAATCTGCTTAGAGCTAGTGTTAGGAGGTTAAACAGGTCATAATTCTCTCTATCCATTTTATATTGCTGTGAAAACATCTCCTTCAAACAACTAGATTTATTCAATTTCTCGCCAAAACTACATTTAACTAGATTACATTTGAGCGCATCATGATAACGTTAGAATTTACCTTCTCCCAATAGTCATTTCTACTGGACAGAGCCTGAAGGCATCATAATGTTACTCAATAGCACCTCCATTAACATTAGTAGCTCCGTTATTTAGCCAGGTAGGACTGTGCTGCTAACAGCTAACGTTACTAACTCTCCTCCTGTTGATTTCAACACAGATATGTTGTTGAGTGTAACATTATCTGGGAAAGAACGGGGTGCGCTCCTCAGGTTTAGTAGTACCATGCTGTTGAGCACTTTTTGGAAAGCATCAATAAGAGCAATGATAGTCACGGAGGCATGAGATGCCAAGGAATCAGACAACTCGGAGCCAGTTCTCTATTCCCATCTCTGGCGGGTGGCGGGTAGCGGGTGCTAATTTCAGACCCTGCTCACCACATTAGTGTCCATGTGATACGTAAATGATGATATTCTAAGTGACTTCTGTTCTGTCCAGACGCCATCCCTGCACTGTGACCGAAGTCTTCAACTTCTGCTGGGTGTTGTTCGTCCATGCTAAAGGTAAAGATTCTTCTCTTCTCCATGTCCTGTAGTCTACAGCCTCTTTCACACAGAGATCCTAGTAAATTACTGGGATCACCTTTCAGGCACCGTTAGTGATTACCACTCGTCACACATGCACTGCGTTCAGGAACATTTCTGTCTTGAGCCTTCTCACACACGTCATGGTAATGAATAGATGGGGCGAGGGACGGTCCAGCAGATGGCGCTAATGCAACACTTATGGATGTTAACCGCCATAAAACTCAACAGAAGAAGAAGAAGAAGGAGCAAGACCCTGTGCCCTCCCACTTCATGATGGAGTGAACTCTGTAGTCTCTCAGCTCAATGAAGTTCCTTCATTAATGTGGAGGTATAAATACAGCAGCAAGCTTTGGGACCAACTTCCCTCTATACAGCATGAAACTATAAATACATTTTAGAAATAGAAATATATAACATAGATAATTTATAAGAAAATATAAATAAGAAATGGGCGACGTGGCGCCCCGTCTCTTAAAATGTGCCGCCACGCTACCAGAATGCATTGCACGGCTGCTTACATAGACAATAAATGGGAAGCGTGGAAAGGACGGAGGCTGTAGACTCGTACCATCAGTCCTCTGCTAGTGGCCTAGTAGCACCAGTTTGTTCCTCTGACCAGCACATTCACAGTCACAGAGCATCTGAGTACTGAATGATGAACACATGGTGATGTTTGAAACACCCAGAAGGTGGTTTAACACGTTGTATCTCTGCCTCCCAGACGTCCTCTGTGTCTTTTAGAAAACAGACTTTAGCATGTTATCTATGTTGTTTGTGTTGCAGCAGACAACAGATGGTTTCAAACGTCTTTGAGGATTCTGTAAAAAGGACGTGATGCTAAACACCTTCTGGGTTTTTATTCTTGATGTTAGTACATGAGAGGAACTAGCTGGAGCAGCTCTGAAGTGCCTTGCTCAAGGGACCCACGGTGGTTTTACTGAGGGGAAGAGTTTAAAAACTGCTGCCTAGTGTATGTGATGTGTTGACGACTGCAGTGGATGTTGAACCCTGCCTGTGCGGATGAGGCAGTAGTACTGACAGCCTGAAGACGTGATGGCTCCCTCACCTTGTTGTTATTTGTGTCTCGTTCAGGGAATTTCCCCATGATCAGCGATGACCTGGTGAACTCCTACCATCTGCTGCTGTGTGCTCTCGACCTCGTCTTCACCAACGCTCTGCTCTGCAATGCCAGGAAAGACCTGCTCAACCCAAACTTCAGAGGTACCTCACCCTGCTCTGACCAACACTGCTGCTGCTGCGTCAATGCTGCTGCTGCTGCGTCAATGCTGCTGCTGCTGCTGCTGCTGCGTCAACGCTGCTGCTGCTGCGTCCTCAGCTTGATCAGATAGCAACATAATATTTTTGCTGTAACTTTGCTGATCTTGAACCACATCCCACTCACGTACACCTCAAAGTAGATTTGGTCCCAGAGTTGTGAAACGTGATGTTGAAGAGTGGTAACATTAAATCAGCCGTGGCGCGTAGGAAGCCTGCTTATCAGTCCTCTACTGCACTAAATCAAACACGTAAAATAAATCAAAAGTTTTGCTCTTTCTGCTGAACAAATTCCAACCAGCCAGTTCCCAAAAAAAGCCTGCAGCCGTGTATATCAGGGCTGCCCTCACTTCCTGTTGACACCTTGTGTTTCCTCTGCTCCACCCGCCTCCACCTCCCCTTCCAGACATGGTATTTATTGTACTGGAGAACCTGCTGAGAGAGGAAACTGCTCTGACATTACATCAAACTGTAGTTTTTTTTTTCCTTCTCTACATGTTGGTTTAAAAATCCTAAACTGAGGAGAACTTAAAGGGATAGTTCGACAGTCCATACTCCATAGTCAGTGTATTACTACAGTAGATGGAGTTTGGAGCAAATCAATGTCCTGCTATGGACAGGGGGCAGCAGCAACACGCATTCAAACACCTAAAAACATCTGTATCAGTTTAAGTGTACGCTATATTAAGAGTATTTTCACAGCTTTACCTCGCTGTCAGACAGCACTTTCTGACGGAGAACTGAAGCCGTTATATTGCTCCCTTCAAAGACACCAGACTACATTCACAAAACCAGCAATTCTACCCCTCAGAACAGAATTGTTGCTTTACCGCTGCATCGATCGGTTAGTTAGTTTGTGTCATTGTGTGACTTTTGTAACACCAACAAACTGTGTTCTGTGAGGCAAAATCGCTGTTTTCGTGAATGTAGTCTGGTGGCTTTGAAGAGAACATAGATAACAGTTTCAGTTCCCCATCAGATTGGGCTGTCTTCTCCAAACTGGGGCGACGTGCCGACCACCATGTACTGTAGGTAATACACTGAGTATGGAGAAGTAGCGCATACTACCACACTGAGAAACACCCCAAGTAGATCAAGCTAAAAGAAAGAAAGAAGAGCACAGTGGAAGAGCAGCTAACAGAAAATGTACCCAGAGGTGGTGCTTCACAGATATGGGGGGTGGGGAGAAATCAGCAACAGAAATACAATGAGCTGCATCGTATCGAATGCAGGTTTATGGACCGCAGAGAGTCAGCCGCTACAAACACAAAAGTCTGTCACTGACTGACTGAGTGATGAAATTACACGATTGGTCGGCCAGGTGTTGGAGTTTTCTCATTGGCCGTTGCTCTTTCAAAATGAAAAGGTGGGAACAGTCCTTTGTTTACGTTTTAAAGGGGGCGGTTCCACTCACCGTTGACGGACGGCGTCTCAACGCTTTCGGTACGTGTCCACAGGGACGTTTTTTTTATTGCCTCGCTTCCCAGCGTTGGACACAAGGCACCTGATTGGACGAACGCGTTCCCCCGTGGGCTGCTGCTCCAAGCTTTCAAACCAGAACCAACATTGCGGCTCGTTTGGAAACTTTCTTCTCTTATATCATGAAAATAGTTCACCGATATGTGTTTCTGAAAACATTTTATGAGAGAAATAATCCATGCTGATGAATCTGTCTTTATTTTAGATTGACTAAATGTTAAGTGTCTAACCATCAGGTTCCTGTCTGTCCTCCAGGTCTACCAGAGGACTTCAGCAGTAAGGACTACCGGCCGTCCTCAGGGCCATACTGCTTCATAGAGCAGCTGTGTGAGCTCCATGGCGGGCTGGTTCTGGAGGCCAAAGGAGTCAAAGAGCACTTCTGGAAACCCTTCATCAAGAAACTCTTCCACAAGAGGGTGAGACATGGGTTTATATTAGGGCTGTCAAAGTTAACATGATAATAACGAGTTAACGCAAATTTATTTTTATCTCCACTAATTTCTTTAACGCATTAACACAACTTGTGAATTTTAGGTTGTAGCGGCTCAGTTTTAAAGCTAGAGTGAAGATACTGGTATCATATGAAACTAGAGAACCTAAAAAAATAGAAAAAGAATCCATTGGTACCAACCACGTCATACTAGCTTGTCGTGAAGGAGGTTAAATAACGCTCCAAACTTACGCTAAATTTTGGTGAGGAAAAACTGTCATGGCCATTTTCAAAGGGGTCCCTTGACCTCTGACATCCAGATATGTAAATGTGTGAGAGTTTTTGTCCAAAGAGGTGTCTGAAAAATGCCCGAAAAAGAGTCTGAAAAATGTCCAAAAAAATGTCTGAAAGATGTTCGTAAAATGTCAGAAAAAGTCTGAAAATTGTCAAAAAAAAAGTGAAATGTTTTTTTGAAAATTGTCCAAAGAATGCCCAAAAAAAGTCTGAAAAATGTCCAAAAAAAGTCTGAAAATTGTCTGAAAATTGCTAAAAAAAAAGCCTGACAATTTTTTCAAAGAATGTATGAAAATTGTAAAAAAAAAGTCTGAAAAATGTCCCAATGAAAGGTAGAAGAAAAGTCTGATGCTGGTATCTTATGAAACTAGAAAAACCTAATGAATCCATTGGTACCAACCATGTCATACTAGCATGAAGGAGGTATGCAGTTATGTAAAACTAAACTTCCTGTGTCTCCCACAGATCGTCAGAGGAAAAGAGGACAGTCTGACCGGCTTTCTGGATCCCATGAACTTTGGAGACAGTTTGTGAGTGTCGGCGGTTTTAAATTCATGTGTTCACATTTGGTCATATGGAGCTAATGTGCTTTATATGAAGAAAGACAGGAAATCTAACGTGGAGAGAGTTAAGTATTGAAATAGAGTTCAATTCCCAATACATAACATCATGTTTTTATGACAGTATATTAGGGCGACTGTAGGTAAAAATAAAAAACACACAACTTCTGAGATTAAAGTCGTAAATTTATGAGAAAAGAAATTAAACTCAGGATGTTGTTTTCTTCTAAATAGTCCATATTCAGAGTCCAGATGATAATATACTGTATTCTACTCTAATCTATTGTCTTCTACTCTGATCTACTGTACTCTACTCTAATCTACTATATTCTACTGTCCTCTGCCCACAGTCTGTCTCTGACTCGGGTGTATGAGGAACATGTTCTGGCCACCGGCGGTCTGGATGAGAGGATCTTCACCGGTGAGGGGGCGAGCGAGGACATCGGGACCCCGGGGCCCTGCCTGTGTGAGGGGTTGGAGAATCAGGACAGCGCCACCTACAGGCTCCACGCCAACCTCACTGTGAGACATTTATTATTATTGTTATTATTTATTACTTTGAAAGAACAGAGGATGTAAAATGACCATCCTGGTGTCTCTGCTGTCGTCAGGCCTCGGCTCTGAAGGTCTCCACTCCTCTGACGGGGAGGAAGTACATTCAGGAGAACCGCCTGGCGTCTCCGGTCTCCTCCGCCATGAAGAGCGTGGGGCGACTCCACACGCTGCTGTCAGGAACCAAACAGGGGCCGAGCGAGAAGCTAACAGAAACTCTCAGGTCTGTTGTTGTATAGTTTAGTCTGAATGTAGTCTGGGAGTTAATGCTATAACCTCGTTAAAACATTTCACCAAAAATCAGAGATTAGAGAAAAAGTCCAAAACCTGGAAACAGGTTTGTGTATCAGAACTTTGTTTTTTCTTTTTATATAATAATTAGGGCTGTCAGTCTCTTACAATATTTAACCACAATTAATCACACATTTTTATCTTTTCAAAATGTACCGTAAAGGGAGATTTGTCAAGTATTTAATACTCTTATCAACATGGGGGTGGACAACTATGCTGCTTTATGCAAATGTATGTATATATTTATTATTGGAAATCAATTAACAACATAAAACAATGACACAATGACACAAACTCTATCCCTGCAGGACCTGTGCCAGAGATCCCAGTGATGTCATCAGCAAGCGCCTGAAGGACATGTTTGAGCTCCTCTGTCAACATTATGAGGGCAGCGGGGCGGAGAGCAGGGGAATGGGGAAAGGTACATTCACACAGACACCTGAACATGTGATAGATTAACTCCTCTCTGACCATAGACATATATACATAGACACATATATACAGAGACGCCACATTGACTCCTGGATCGTACGTCAACGTGGGCGCCATATTGGACCCTATAGAAGTGAACGGGGGAGCTGTTTTTCTGGATAAAAAGCACTGTAACGTCTACATTTCTCAACCGATTTCAATGAGTCGTTATTATATTAAAGGGTTTATAATCTACAAGGAGTAATGTTAAGTTAACGTTACGATTTTTTATCTTTTCCCAAAGCCTACGGTACACACTCGTCTCCTGAGCGTCTAACAGTGATTATAGCTGAACTATCCAGATTCAAAGTGACTGGAGACTAAACTTTATTTTTCTACTCCTCGTACATCATAAACCCTTTAATATAATAACGACTCGTTGAAATCGGTCGAGAAATGTAGATGTTATAGTGCTTTTTATCCAGAAAAACGGCAACTCCCCCGTTCACTTGTATAGGGTTACAGGCCAATCTTGCCAGGTCCAATATGGCGCCAACGTTGATGTATCGCTGCAACGGGCTGCAGCGTCCAATGCGGCGTATATGTGTCTATGTCTATGACTCTGACTACCTAAATACACGTCCTCCTTGTAGACATGGCGGTGAAGTACTTCCACCTGGCGGAGGCACTCTATTACCGAATCCTTGAGTCCATCATTGAGAGAGAGAAGATGATTCTGGGAGACGCTGACCTCTCAGTGAGTACTCTCTTACTTGGAAAAACTGCAGATATGAAATTTGAACTGGAGTCGGATTTAAGTCATAAAATGAGTGACAGGCAGGTCTGTATCTGTGTGTCTTAAAGGGATAGTTCAGGTGTTATTTAGGTATCTGAGAATTAGACAGGAGTACCAGTACTGGAGTAGATCAATGTCCTGCTGTGGATGGATTTTAGACACCTAAAAAAATCAGTTTAAGTGAAAGGTTAGTTCAGATACACCAAAGTCAGTCATTTGATTTAAGTTTTATAAATGGACACCTGTTATTGAAAGCCATAGGTGCAGTTTGCTTTGGCTCACTGAAACCCCCTAGAGGCCGCAGCCAGAAATACATGTAGGGATTTAAATATTATCTATATCTTTTATAATAACAAAGAACTAGTAATTATTGTAATTATGAATAATAATATACCTTGTTGTGTCTTCTTATTGACTGAATAGTAAACCTTTTATTTAAAACCTTAAAAAATTAAACCTTTATTGCATTCATCATACACATACAGGAACATACATGAAATTTGACCTCTGCATTTAACCCATCCTAAGTATTTTAAGACCAGTCCAGGGGGCAACTCAGGGTTTAGTGTCTCACTTAAGGACACTTCAACATGCAGACTGGAGGAGCCGGGGATCGAACCGCCAACCTCGTGGTTAAAGGACGACCCGCTCTGAATCCGTTAAATATGAAGTTTCTGTTACGTCGTTGTAAACAAACCACGTACACTGTGAGCTCCAGATCAGACTGGAGACGTAACCACCTAAAAGACGAGTGATACCTGCTGTGATATTTACTGGAAATGACTGGCAAGAATATCGCCAACAGCGAGCAGGAAACTTTCAGGTGATCTCCCTCCAGCCTGCTGCCTCTTATTTAGGTTTTTGTAGTGAAATGAGGAGGCATCGTAGGCCTATAAATAACTCCTCATTTCAACTTCACCAATCAGCTGCTCCTCGTCCATTGTGGCGCTTTCAACGTGAGCGTCAGGAATAAATAGAAACGGCATCCAGCAAAAGTTCAGCTCCAAACGCTGCGTTGCGCTGCACTGCGTCAGGTTTGACATTATGTTTGTCTGTGTGTGTGTTTCAGTGTATTCTGGAGCAGGACGTCTTCCATCGCTCGCTGCTGGCCTGCTGTCTGGAGATCGTCGTCTTCTCCTACAGACCTCCAGGAGATTTCCCCAACATGATTGGCATCTTCCAGCTCCCTGCTTATCACTTCTACAAGGTATCAATACACCCAGTCTCATCTCTCACACTGTGTGTCTGTCAATATGTCTGTTTGTTTTCAATAGACTGAGATTCTTTTGGTGTGAAAGTTAATCTGCAACAGATAACATCATTGTAATTAAAAGCAGCATTTAAATCACAAATAATATCTAAGAATGCAGTCAAGACAGCTCACTCAAATGATGTGAATATATATATACAGTATATATAATTAATAATAGTACAATAACAATAATAATGATGAGAAGAAGAATATAATTTGCATGTATGTTTACCTGACTCGATGTGAAATGTGCAGGTGATCGAGGTGTTGGTGCGCTCGGAGCAGGGTCTGTTTCGGGAGGTGGTGAAGCACCTGAACCAGGTGGAGGAGCAGGTTCTGGAGAGTCTGGCCTGGACCAGCAACTCCCCGCTTTGGGAGAGCCTCCGCGGGGCCAAAGACCACGTCCCCGCCTGCAAGCAGGTCCATAAAACACATGACATTCCTTTCATTATGTGCACTGGTTTCAGTTATTAGACTCGTAAATTTGAGTTTTTGAGCATGAATGAAGCCTGAATTTGAACCCAGTCTGTGTTTATGAAGCTTCAGTTTGTGAGTGTTTGTGGTCTGGTTGTTTTCAGGTGATGCCTCCTCAGTATCTGGAACAAAACGATGAGAGCAGCACCGGCAGCGTTCCCCTCACTCCCATCAACCACGGACCTGACCTCAACACCAACAGCATGGTCAAAGGTGTGTGTGGAACTGGACTCACTCTTAATTTATACATTTATAAATGTGTTTTTCTACTTGTCAAACTGGTAAAAAGTCTCAAAAAGAAATGAGAACAACAGGACAGATAACAAGAATCATTCAGTATGTTTACATTCACTTAAAAACCAGGTCACATTCTGGAGAAACCTGATTTAAATAAAGTTTTAGTCACCAAGCTGGAAAGTTAAAGAAACCTGATTCTCCCAGCTGGAGAGAGATGATTTCTTGTCTTTGTATATATATATATTATATATATAAATTATATATAATATTCTATTTCTATGTTTATTAACACACGATGGATGTAAAATAATAACCCCTCCCCCTCCTGCAGGCGTGTCACCCTCCCCCACCACCCTGCTGGACCGCTACAGCTCTCCTCCCGCCGGCCCGACTCGCCGCCGTCTGTTCGTCGACCCGGTGGGCATCGAGCCTCGGGTCACCTCTGCCAACACCACCAGCACAATGCCGGCCGCCGTGACCAAGACCGGCCAGACCACCCTTGTCACCACCATCCCAGCCGGGCAGACCGTGGTCAACCTGGCGACCGCCACCGTTACCGCCAACAACGGGCAGACGGTCACCATACCGGTGCAGGGTGAGGGCCTGACTACGTCACACTGAGTGTAAAACATGAACGATGATGATGATGTAACAAACGGCTGACCACTGACCTCTGCAGGTATAGCCAATGAGAGCGGAGGCATCACCTTCTTCCCGGTCCAGGTGAGCGTCACCGGACAGGGCGGAGCCACGCTGCAGCCGCTGTCCGCACAGGCTCTGACCAGCACCCTCACCGTCCAATCAGCCGTCACCAAACCAGTCGTCAAACCAGCCAGCAGCCCGCTGAGGAAAGGCTCGCTGTCGCTCTTCTTCAGGAAGGTACCGACTTTATTTTTTATTTATTTCATCATGATGTCTTTAACGTACACCTCACATCTCACACCTGTTTACTGGTGGTTGAATATTCACCTGGTATCTTCCTCTCTCAGGTGTACGTAGATATATTCACCTGGTATCTTCCTCTCTCAGGTGTACGTAGTGATATTAATCTTGTATCTTCCTCTCTCAGGTGTACGTAGTGATATTAATCTGTATCTTCCTCTCTCAGGTGTACATAGTGATACTCACCTTGTATCTTCCTTTCTCAGGTGTACGTAGTGATATTAATCTGTATCTTCCTCTCTCAGGTGTACCACCTGGCCAGTGTGCGTCTCAGAGATCTTTGTGCCAAACTGGACATCTCGTCAGATCTGAGGAGGAAGATCTGGACGTGTTTTGAATATTCTCTGGTTCACTGCACCGACCTGATGATGGACCGCCACCTCGACCAGCTCCTCATGTGTGCTGTTTACGTCATGGCGAAGGTCTGTCTTTTACATATATACTGTATGTGTACTGTGTGTGTGTTTCTACATATATACTCTACGTGTACTGTGTGTGTGTCTCTCTATTGAAGTGAATCTACGTGTTTGTTGTTTTTGTCAGGTGACCAAAGAAGACCAATCCTTCCAGAACATTATGAAGTGTTACCGCACGCAGCCTCAGGCCAGCAGCAATGTGAGACCCTCATTAAAAAATTACTTTTTAATCTAAAAAAAATCACTTAATATATAAAATTTGAAAAGGACTTATTAGTAATCTAAAAAAAACAAAAAACAACTTAATCTAGAAAATTTGAAAATAACTTTTATTAATCTGAAAGATAAAAAAAATCACATAATATATAAAATTAGAAAATTACTTAATAATAATCTAAAAACTAAAAAACACTCAATCTATAAATGTTTTTAATTAATTATTAATAATCTAAAAAAAATAAAAAACACCAAATTTATAAAATTACAAAATTACTTATTGATAATCTTAAAAATAAAAACCTTAATCTATAAAATTAGAAAATTACTTTTTAATAATCTCAAAAAATAAAAACACTTAAATGTATAAAATTTGAAAACTACTTATTGATATTGTTAAAAATAAAAAACTTAATGTAGTAAATTTGAAAATTACTTTTAAATAATAAAAACATAAAAACACACTTAATCTATATAATTTGAAAATTACTTATTAAGAATCTAAAAAAAACACTTAATTTATAAAATTTGAAAATTACGTACTAAGTAAAATATAATTACATCGAAATTGTACTTAACTGTGTGTGTGTGTTCACGTGCGTGTCTGTGTTTCAGGTGTACAGGAGTGTGTTGATCTCAGGGAGGAGGAGACGTCACTCAGGCAGCACCGACACCAACAAACAGAGCTCACCTGCTGACGCCAACCAGGATCCAGGTAGAAAACACCTGTTTTAGTGAGTCATTGACTGAACATCGTCTCTGTCTCCTTTCAGCCTCTTTTAGCTGTTGCTTTTAGACTTCATGTCTGGTTCAGTCTCTGTTTTCAGAATAAAAGCTGTGAAAAGCAACAAAAACAGCTCAAAGACTCCAACCCCTCTCTGTCCTCAGCACATGAATGAAATGCAGCTTTACGGTTTATTCCTCAGTCTTAATGTGGAGATACGTTTGTCTGTTTGTTGCTGACTGACGTCTCCACCGGTCTCCTCCCAGCAGGTGGAGACATCAGTCCAGTTCCTATTCGCTCCAGCAGCACCTTGCCCACGCCCCGGCCTGGCAGCGCTCCCTCCACCCCCACCAACACCTCCAACAAGACCTCCTCCTCCTCTTCCTCCTCCTCCTCCCCCACCTCTTCTGGGGGTGACGGTGAGGAGGAGCGAGGAGACCTGATCCACTTCTACAACAACATTTACATCAAACAGATGAGACCCTTTGCTCTGAGATACTCAGCCAGCTCACCCTCAGCAGGGGTACGTCCACACTTCCACCTCACACTTACTGTCATATGTTTTACTTATACATATGAGAATTTGTTTATGTACACAAGTTCATTCATTGATAGTCAGACATGCATGTTTTACAAGTTACATATTATAAATATTACATACATACATATTGCATGTTTTGTAAGTTACATAAGTAAGTTAAGGAGCAGTGTGTTTGGGCTGCAGCAGGGGGTGCTAAAAAAAACGAGAACAGGTGATCCAGAGCTGTACAACCAGCCATGAAGGAACGCAAGACGTTAATCATCACAGTTAGTGGGACATTAAAGGACCAGTGTGTAACATTTAGGGGGATGTATTAGCAGAAATAGAATATAATATTAATAACTAGTAGCCCAGAATGGACAAACCAGACCCTGTTAATTGTTATTCGATAACGTTACTCGCTGCTGTCAGAAACAAAACCATTTTTCGGACATTTTTTCGACTTTTTTTGGTCTTTTTTTCTGGCATTTCTCAAATATTTTCAGCCTTTTTTTGGATATATTTCCGACTTTTTTTTGGACATATGTCAGACTTTTCTTTTTCTTCGTTTGTGCCTTCTTTTGGATATTTTTCGGACAGTTTTCTGACTTTTTTTGGACATATGTCGGGACTTTTCTTCTGCCTTTCTTCTGCCATTTTCTGGACAATATTTGGACTTTTTTTCATTTATCAGACTTTTCTTCAGCCCTTTTTTTGGAAATATTTGGGATATTTTTCAGACAGTTTTCCGACTTTTTCCTGACTTTTTTCGGACATGTCGGACTTTTCTTTGGCCAGTAACTTCAGTCACGTATTCCAGTTTAAAAAAGTTTACCGAAGAAAGTTTTAAATTTCATTGTGATTTCATGGTAGAAACACAATGTGGTCCTGTAACTAATGCAGCGCTCTGCCCGACTCTACCGCCCGACGCTATACATAATGTCACTCACGATATTAAAGGGAGCATCAGTCACCAACAATAATTCATAATATTCATAACTATGTTTTCTTTCAGCTTTAGAGAGAAACTCTTCACAGCTCACTGATATGTGTTTGTGTGTGTGTAGGTGGAGACCCCCCCCCTGTGTCCGTACCCCACCCTGAGGACTGGTTCCCCCCGTCGGATGCTTCTGTCCAGTAAACACTCCATCTACATCTCTCCTCACAAGACAGGCTCCGCCCCCACGCCGCCCACCCCCCGAGACAAGATCTACTACTACATCTGCAGCAGCCCCCCCAACGTGAGACTACACACAGTACACACAGTACTACACTCGTATATCATCTCTACCGTCCTAAATCATGATACATCTTCATCCAGAGGGAAATACAGATATATAGAGTACAACTGAATATAAACACCATGATTATCAATAAGGGAGCTAGACAGGAAGTGAGGTCATGACTCTCTCCAGCTGATCAGATCAATAATTCTGTGATCATGACGTCGTCTGACTAAATCAACATACATGAACAGAGTAATAAGAGCAGATCTGCTAGGTGATCTGATCTATTCAAACTGATCAATCACACAGAGGGTTAGAGACGATCCAGACGGGTCCAGTCCAGACTGGAAAAATAAAGTAATTTTTTCTGAATAAAAAATGAATGTGCACGGGGAAAGCGCCCCGGTCCAGTGGGTTGATGATGTTTGATCACGTAACACCCCCAAAGAGAAACATTTTCCGATCCTCCACGCTTCTCCGTCAATGCTGGACCAGTTTAAAACGCCCTTAGTCTCTGAGACACAAACACACAGGAAGAACGAGCTAAATGTGACAATTATGATAACTCACATCACTCTGTGACCTCCGACTGACCCCTGAGTGACCCCTGCTCTGTGACCTCTAACCCCGCAGCGTCTGCAGGAGATCAACAGTATGATCCGCACCGGAGAGACCCCGACCAGGAAGCGCAGCATGCCTCTGGAGGAGGAGACGTCCCCCAAGAGGGTCTGTCCCGACAACCACTCGGCTCTACTGCGCCGCCTCCAGGACGTCGCCAACGACCGCAGCTCCTCCCACTGAGGCTGCACGCCCACACACACACACACACACCAACACCATCATGCTACACCAGGGGTGTCAAACACACGGCCCGGGGGCCAGAACCGGCCCTCCAAAGGGCCCAATCAGGCCCACTGGATGCAGAGAAGTCAAAACCAGTGTGCTTGGTGTGTTCACAGCACCTTTCAGTGCTCAAGGAATATAATATTTGGTGCGACTATCAGACTCATGGCGGGAAATACAAGAACTTGCCAGGAAAACTGAGAAGATAAGAGGTCAACGACACATTTCATCATCTCATCTCTTTTGTAAATGGATTGTTCACTAATTTGAACATTTTCAGAATGTACTTCTTCTCCCTAACAGGAAGTGGACATTTTGGAGGTGTTGTTATTTATATGTTACTATGCAATGGTTTTACTGGTCCGGCCCACTTGAGATCAAATTGGACTAAAATGAGTTTGACACCCCTGTGCTACACCTTCACTGTCCTGTCATACGTGGTTAAGAGATCAGGTCACTTCCTGTCCTGCTGCATCACCAGCTCTCCGTTCTGATTGGCTGACCACTCACCTGTAACGGAGCATTGATACCAAGAGCGAAGCAAAGTTTTTTGTGCGATGCAATTACAGACAAAGTTACTGCAAAGAGGCGAATAGACGCAAATTAGATGACTTTATGTTGAGTGTTGATGTAGCAGCTGCGTAGCCTGGCACTGATCCATCCAAACAAGCATTTTAAAAGTTGTCTGCTTGTCGTCTTGCGGACAGACCTGACAAAGCATGAATTCAGACTTTTTACAAATCAGCATCATTATGTAGTTATTTCAGCATCATTTTGATCTGTTTATTGATATTAAATCACAGCACAATCTGTTTATTTTGAGTACATACACACGGGAACACACGTAGTGACGTGTGGCTTGCTAGAAACAGATTTTTTATTATATTAAAAAAAGTCGCTGACAAAGATCCAGTTTGGTTTGAATCATTTTAACGGGAGAGTTTAACACTAAATCTGCATTTAATCTGGTTTTATTCTACATCAAACATTCATTAATCACAATAATAATATACTTTACAGTCTATTAAATCACTGTTTCTGAACATACTAATAATCAGTGAGAAGCTGGTGATGCTTCTTCATTCCATCCATTAACTCTCCGATACCAGAATGTATTTTAGGATTTCATGATAAGGAGTTACTGAAGCCGTGTGATGAAGTTCAGCTTCTGTCTTTGTCTTTTTAAACTTATCTTCTTCTAGTTTTATTATTTTCTGATTCTAATAACATAATATGATTTAATTCTGTTAGTTTACAAGAGCAAACATCATTAACGTGTATAATGTTTAAATGGTAAACTCTGTAATTGTGTTTTAACTGGTCCGTCACCGACCGTCAGGATGAGAAGTGTGTAAATATTTGTAAAAAGAGAGAAAGAGAAGTTATTTTATGGAGGTGATGTAAGTTAAGTGCCTTTATTTTTTACTCCTGAATCTGTTTTTGTTTGTTTACATCCAACAGATTTAATAGATTTTCTCTCTGATGGAATAAAATGTTTTAAAGAGACGTTGTTGATTCTGTGTCTGAACTTATTCAGGCTGATTGATTAATGAGCAGAAATATTTTTCAGATATTTTTGTGATTTTTTTCCGACTTTTTTTCGAATATACAGTATGTCGGACTTTACTTCTGCCTTTCTTCAGCATTTTTTTTTTTTTTAAATATTAATCAGACATTTTTCGGACATATGTCAGTCTTTTCTTTTGCCGTTCTTTAGCATTTTTTTGTAAATTTTTTGAATATTTTTTAGGTCTTCATTTCGGACTTTCGGACATTTTTCAGACATATGTCGGACTTTTCTTTTGCCTCTCTCCGGCCTTCCTTCAGACATTTTTCTGTCTTTTTTTCAGACATTTTTTGCGCATTTTTCAGGAATTTTTTCGTCTTTTTTTCAGATTTAGTTTTTTCTTTTTTCTGGACATTTCTCTGACATTTTCTGACTCTTTTCCGGACATATATCCGACTTTTCTTCTGCCTTTCTTTGCATAGTTTTTGGAAATTTTTCAGACATGTTTTGGATATTTTTAGGTCTTCATTTCGGACTTTCAGACATTTTTCGGACTTATGTCGGACTTTTCTTTTGCCTTTCTTCTGACATTTTTCTGACATTTTTCAAACCTTTTTCGGGCATTTTTTGGAAATTTGTTGGCCTTTTTTCAAAAAAATTTCGGCCTTTTTTCAGACATATGTCAGACTTTTCTTCTGCCTTCAGCCTTTTTTTCAGACATTTTTCAGATATTTTTTAAACTTTTTTTTCTGATTTTTTTTAAACTTTTTTCAGTGAGTAGAAACAGAATAAAGCCAGCCTGTGTGTGTGTGTGTGTGTGTGTGTGTGTGTGTGCGTGTGTGGTTGTGCGTGCGTGCTTATGTGTGCGTGTGGGGTGGGTGTGGTTTACTGTATTGTGTCTCTGTTCATTCACTGAGTCTCAGTGTGAAACATGTCGCGGAGGAAACAGCTGAAACCACAACAGCACATCCTCACTGAGGATTCACCTCCCAGCTCACACACAGGTGAGTTATTATTATTTTTATTATTATTATTATATTATTATATTATTATTATTATAATAACACTTTAAACATCTATAGTAGTTTAGATTCATAAAATGTTTATTAAACTACTCTGGATGTAACATATTGTTGTATCTTTATAATATTCCTATCATATAAAACCTATATTGTGATAATAATTTATTGTGATGATAATAATAATCTGTGGTAGAGTTGTATCCATAGTTTAGTACACAGTAGTACTATAACATACTACACAGAACATTTCCAGCATTGCTGTTATATTTTTCTTGATTTATTTGAACTCATTTCATTAATTAAAGCTTGAATTAAACCTTCAACATATCTACATTTGAGTTATTCTACGTATATTCTATAAGTATTAAGGTTGCCATTAATTTTTAATTAAACTATTTTGAGTTCACTCAGGTGATAAATTGGTTTTGGTGTTTCAGACTAATCTTAAATTAAAATGTTCTTATTTGCTGCTCGTCCAGTCTTTTACTTTAAACTTTAAACACAGTGATTCTTGTTGAATTGTTCGTTTTATTCCCTTAAACTAGTTTTATGAACCAGAGACATTTATGAATATTACACTTGATCAGTCATATACTGTCAATAACCCTTAACACCAAATATCCGCTGCTGCTGTTATAGATGATAATTCTTACAGTCTTTAATGCACATTTTTAGATTATAATTTGCAGTCTTTAATGCACATGTTTTTCTAATATGCACATATCATCTGTCACTTTATGTACATGTTATAATATGTACATACTTGTCATTGTAAATATAAATCCTACTCAATGTAGATACAGTATATAGACATGTATACATGAACATAGTGTACATAATCATCCAGTCCATGTATATCCATCCGGTATTTATTTGTTTGCACTATTTGTATTGTTTACAACTTCCACAACACTTGACTTGTACATAGACATTTTATTTTGATTTTATTTTTATTCTGTTATTTCTATTCTGTGTAAGTACATTGAGAGAGCTGCATAAAAGCCGGAGTCAAATTCCACATATGGATATGAAATAACCCTGATTCTGATTCTGATGAGAAGACTAATCGTGTATTTTTTATGTGTTTCAGAGGATCTCTGTGTTCATGTGTGCAGCCGATGTTGTGCTGAGTTCAGCGCTCTATCAGACCTGGAACTACATCACACAGATTGCTCAAATCCTCCAGTTGTGATTATGAATGAGGACCAAGATCTGCTGTCCTGCAGCAGAACTTTCTCAGCAGTCTCACCGGTTGGCCCAGCAGGATGGATCCAATCACAGGACGGATCCAACAGAAGAGCAGAACTCATGGATAGTAGTAGAAGTAGAAGTGTAGAAAGGTCAGGGAGCTCCAGCAGTAACCACACTGACGCTGTACTTTGTACCTTGGATTTCCCAGAATCCTTCCCTCCACCTTGCAGCTCAGCCGACCCAGGAGGACACTCGTGGATGAAAAAGGACGTCATTATTGAGAACCTTGAGAGCACTAAAGTGGCCGTGGCTCAGGTTTCCCAGCAGACACCATCAGACGGTCCGACCGCTGTCTGGTCTCTGCTGCAGCAGCTCCTCTCGCTGCAGATGCAACAGATCCACCAGCTGCAGCTCATCGATCAAATCCGTCACCAGCTCCTGTTGTTTGCTTCTCACCAATCCCAGATACCAGAGACCCTGATGGTCTACACCAAAGACCTGTGTCCTTCCAAGTCTACCACCCAGCTCAAGGCACTGGGTGCTCACCTGTCTCAGCAGCTTGCTGCAGCTGCTGGGTTCGCCAGATGCTTATCAACCCAGTCTGCTAACAGAAGTGACCTCCAGCAGTTTTCAGCCACGGAGCAGCTAAACCAACCTGACAACAACGAGTCCTCTCAGACTTTCAGTAAACTCACAGCAGTTTCTAAACACTGTGGTTCCTCTGACTCCAAACTCAGCTTCTTGTCCCAAACCAAGATGTCCTCTTTGATGTTTAGCAATAAGTGCTTCATCAGTAAGACGTCTGAGAACTTACCTCAACCTCCATCTGGCAGTGAGCATGCAGCTTCAGGTCCGATCCCAAACATCAGGGCGATTGTGGAGGATCTGGATGCCCTAGCAGCCTTGGCCCAGCAGAGGAACCTAAAGCTTTCTGCACCCACGCTGTCTTCACAAGAGTCCCTCTTCAAATGCAGATTTTGCGCCAAAGTCTTTAGGAGCGACAGCGCCTTGCAAATTCACCTGCGATCACACGCCGGAGAACGGCCGTACGGATGCAGCGTCTGTGGGAACAAGTTCTCCACCCAAGGGAGCTTAAAGGTTCCCTTTCAGAGGTACAAAGAGAGGAACCCACACATCCACATTAACCCTCATCTTCCTGCAGAGCACCTGGACAACATCCAAACCAATGCTGGGACTCCCTTTGGTATGGCCTCGTCACCATCCCCGACTACAATGACCTCTGGTTCCCTGGACCAGTCAGACTCAACCAGTCTCATCAAGAAGGAGGAGAACCTCATCTCACTACCCATAACTCAAGGCGATCTTTACTTTGATTCAGCAGCAAGCATGAACTTCAGGTCAAGAGCAAACCCAACAAAGACCTCTGACTCAGTGGAGACCAGACAACACAGAACCATGAATCTTAAAAGTGAAGATGTAAAACCATCTTTGAACTTTGTCTCTAAAATGATGAAGGAATCAGTCGCTGTCATGACCAACCCATTCACCCATTCCAGTCCTACCTCATCTTCAGGATTCCTTTCATTAAAACGCTCTGACAACCCCAAACTCCAGCTGCCGTCAGACACCACCGACCCAAACGAGTGTGTTGTCTGCCACCGTATCCTCAGCTGTCAGAGCGCCCTGAGGATGCACTACCGGACGCATACCGGGGAGCGTCCCTACCGGTGTAAACTCTGTGGCCGAGCCTTCACAACAAAAGGAAACCTGAAGACTCACCAGGCGGTTCACCGTGAAACAGTCCCTCTGAAGGTCCAGCACTCGTGCCCCATCTGCCAATGCAAGTTCATCGATGCTGTCGTCCTGCAGCAACATGTGAACATTCACAAGGAAGGTCACAAACCAAACCAGCAACACTTTAAGGAAGGATTCAGGGACAAAAATAAACTGAATCACAGGAAGAAAATTTCAGATGATGGGAGCTTTTGTGACGACCGATTGTCTAGATTCAACTCCTTATCCATCTGTTTGTCCCCGTCTCCGTCTCCGTTTGGTAAAAATATCGATGCTAACAAGAACACATGTGGGTCACATGGGGAGCTGCAACTCAACTGGATCAAAACGGAGAGGCCAGAAGGATCAAATGAAGAATGTAGTAAAACAAACAGCCCACAGTGGACTGAGCAGTCTCTGTCCTCTAATGGCCAAGCTTCATTGTATTTTAAACCATTCCAGACGTGGCTTGACTCCACTTTAACACTCCGTGCATCTGCCATAGCGTCCGCCGACATACGTTTATTTAACCCCATCGAGGATGCTCCCAGCTTTACTGACAGTCCCAGAGAAAAGGGGGTCCTGAAGAACACGTATTGTGACATATGTGGGAAGACGTTTGCCTGTCAGAGTGCCTTAGATATCCACTACAGGAGCCATACAAAGGAGAGACCATTCATCTGCACTACATGCACCAGGGGCTTTTCCACCAAGGGCAATCTGAAGCAGCACATGCTCACACATCAAATGAGGGACTTCCCGTCACATCTGTTTGAACCCTCCAATTCTGACCAAGCACCCAACCATCACAGCTCTGTGTTATCCATCGGCTCACCAGCTGTGAGGACAGAGATGCTCCTGAACTCCTCGTTTAGGAATGGCGAGGATCTTTCTGGTCCGTCACAGAGCTGTTGTGTCTCAGAGTCTCCTGTAGCGCCACCTCGCCGGACGCCAAAACAGCACCACTGCAAGACTTGTGGGAAGAGCTTCTCATCCTCCAGCGCCCTGCAGATCCACGAGAGGACTCACACCGGGGAGAGGCCGTTTGCCTGCGCCGTCTGTGGACGAGCTTTTACTACCAAAGGAAATCTAAAGGTTGGTTTCACCTCTATGTTTTTAGGCCATTTCTACAACAGGAACTTTACAATTAATATAACAGATTCCACTTTTGTTTCCACTGTTCTCCCCCAGCAGTTAATAAAACAGGACACGTGTTTAGAGAAGTTTGTCAGTCCCAAAACTGCACTCTCCTACCAAACACTGTATAAAAATGGCGATGTTTGTCCTGGTATCTGACGCGCTGTTGCCTTTTCAGAGACGTATATCGAGAAGACTCGGTCCAAACTGAGTATATATCTGTACTGTGTTTGGTCAGTCTGTAGATTTGTGGCTGAATTGTTCCACTAATAGTCAGTGTTCATGTCTATAATGTTAAATCCAACGCTACATGTCCACCAGGTCCGGCGAGTACACTAGAAAACGCTGCTCCACTCAACTGGCCGTTCAAGCGGTGACGTATCCTATCGTTGAATGTACCTGATTGGTCCCTGGTTCTCTGCTCGCCGTTTCAAACAGGAAACAACATGGCGGCCTGCTCGTAAACTTTATGTTATTCCTTCTAAACAATCCACCACAATCTACTTCTGAAAACATTTTAAGTGAGAAACAGGCGATGATGTCACTGCTGAATCTGGTTTCATTTTAGAACTAGATCTCCTAGTTTTGCGCGTCGCGCTGGACGGGCTCATTTGCATAAAGGACTGTTCCCGCCTTTTCATTGTGAAAGAGCAACGGCCAATGAGGAAACCGCAACCCTCGGCCGACCAATAGTGTAACTTCATCCCACAGTGAAAGACTTTTGTGTTTGTAGGGCTGGACCTCTGTAGGAGCACAAGACATAACCTGGAACCTAGAATCTGATTCAGGATCTCTGGGAAATTAGTACACGGGGCCGGCCAGCTTTGCCTGATTTGAAAGCTTAAAATCTGAGCAGCCTTTGAACATTTGACAAATATATGTGTTGGCCCTTTCTCAATGTGGATAAAATGGGAATTTTCACAATGGTTTTCACCCAGGAGGCCCGGGTTCAACTCCCAATATGGGAATCAACATTTAACCAGTCCAAAGTCAAAACATGACAAGACTTGATCCCTGCCAAAGAACTGATGTTGTTATCACTACGACAGGGCAACTAACTTTCATTGTGATCGCAAGGTAAACAGCAGAAACACTGCATTCACATTACAAAGCAATCTACCAGGAGTGTGTAATGCATGTATTTGATTGGCTTCGCCGGATGAAGTTGCGTTGCAGCAGAAGTTGAGCTCCATTTAAATGAACGAGAGGACGTCTGAATGTTTCTTACTACTGATGTCACTATGAACCTCTGCTGGCTGAATGTTGATCCCATACTGGGAGTTGAACCCGGGTCACCTGGGTGAAAACAAGAACCCTGACCACTAGCCCATATGGGACTGGTTTACCTGTATCTCAATGACAGCAGGTACAGCTGATGTCAGCATGTCCAACATGGTAACCAGTGACCGTCCTCTTACAGGTTCATATGGGGACTCACATGTGGAACAGCGCCCCCAGCAGGAGAGGACGCAGACTGTCTGCGGACAGATCATCATCGGAGGGACTCTGGACTCGTCCTGTTAGACTTCCTGAGCCACCACAGAAGAAGAGCAGAGAGTGTGTTCACCACCACTGGAACCAAAGTCCAGATCTTTTCTCTGCAGCTTTAAAGATGAATTTGTGAATGTGGAGACACGTCCGTCTCCTGAGGACACGTCGGACTGAAGGAGACGACTCCTGTTTGTATGAATAAACTTCAGTGAGCCTCCTGCTGTTGGTGGCAGAAACAACAGTTAAAAAAAACCACCAAATTATTTAGGGATATAAATATTGTGTACCTTTTTATGCTGTGTTGATGGGCTTCTAAAAATTTATAGAAACGTTAATATATCGAATGTTATATTGTTATACAGTTTTGCTGTGTGAAGTTACAGCTGACATGTCAGTAAGAAATATAAATATATTATTATCATGTGCAATAGATGTTTAAACATGTTGGAATAGTGAGACTGTCAGTATACATGTTTTAGATGCTTCATTCTACTGCTCAATAATTTCTCTGGTTTTATCAATTATAACTATTGATTTGTTAACAACAGGTTGCTGTTTCTCATTCATAGTATTGAACTGAGCTTATCAACATGGAGGACCAGAGGACATCTGACTTATCATGTTTTTTGCAGCCTTTGAGAGACACCATTTCCCATAAGCCCCAGACATTCGCAGGCTAAACGTCACGGCTCCACAGAAGAGTTGAGTGTCGACAGTGAGTTAGTCGACAGGAAGTGATGTCATGGCCTCGGTATATTAATATGTGTCATGTCCAGCTGAGCTGACAGCTGCAGCCGGTCAGACTGATGAGTTTAGCTCCACACAGAGAACTAAAGCCTGAAACAAAACCTGCACAAAGCCTCTCAGAGATAGATATCTGCTGCAGACAGACATGAATCACTGCTGCACACAAACACAGCCGTGTACTTCTATCTTTGTGAGGACACTCTTCGATATAATGCATTCGCTAGCCCCGAACCCTAACCTTAACCATCACAGCTAAATGCCTGACCCCAACCCTGACCCATACCCTCACCTAAACCTGATTCTAACCTGAACCTTAAAGGCCCTGACACATGTCGGACTGTTTGGGCTAAGTGGTGAGTGAGAGTGGTGTGAAAATGTTCTGCAGACGCCGCTTTGTTTCATGTACGTATCATAACAACAGCTTGTATATCCGCCGTCCTCGCTCTTCCTGTTTCCCTTTTTGAGTGATGAATACAGACTACCGCCGCCTGCTGGTGTGGAGAGTTATTTCCTCTCACGCAGACGCAGAACGTACGTACTAACTGGCTGTCGGCTGTAGGCTTTGTGGTGTGTTCAAGTGCAACTTGTCGGCCAAGACAAAGGCAAAGTGAGGCGACGCAACAGCCTTCATCTGCCTTCTCTGATGTCAGCTTAGTGTGTCTGGGCCTTAAAACCAAGTCTGAACCCTCAAACAGGCTTCCGAAGGTCTGTCCGGCCAAAATGTCTTCACTCTGAAGGTCTAAAACTCGAATTGGTCCCCACAAGGATAGCTGTACAAGTACGCACACACAAACCAGACTGGTTTTTCTAATTTTGTGGGGATTTTTTGTGAGAGCCATCAGGCACATCAGGGGAGTCATTTAAATGGTTAACTTTGTGGGGTCCAGCATTTTGGTCCCCATGAAGCCTACGGACCCCACACCGTGAGTGAGCTCCCGGTGTTCGGACCCCACGAGTATAGAAACACAAGACTACACACACACACACACACACTGTCAGCATCACATCTGACTGACACAAACATTTCAGATCAGAGTGAATGTTTCCTGTAAACAGAGACTCTGACTGATGATCACTGATCGTCACACTTAAACACCGACTCTACTTTATACTGCATTATAATTTTTTTTAATAAACTTTTAGGGCGCTACCAGCCGGACTCAGAGTCTGATAAATTCAAGCGTTGCTAATTTGAAACTTGTGAGGTGTTTTTACGTCTTCAGTAGGAGCCAATGAGCTGAGAGACAGGCAGGAAGTCTCAGTCTCACTAAAACTACTGCTAAAGTGGATTCCTGTTGTCATCATGATATCACAACCTGTCCTATAGCAGCAGCAGAAAGGCCTGGATCCCTGTCTGTCCTTATTGTGTTCACATGACACAAAGCTCATACTTAAAAACAACACAAAGGTGCTTTTCTAATGATTGCATATTTCACATCAAAACTGCCGGCTCAGCATGTTGTTTGCAAGAAGGCATTTCCTTTGTGAGCAGTTCAGCAGAGATCATGGCTCCTTTGTTGTCCTGACAATGGAAATATTCAATAACAAGAAGACCTGCCAAATCTGGGACGCCCCCACATCACCACCCCCCGGCCCCGTGGAGCCCCGCTGGCCGCTGATAATACTGGGATTATGGCTGCGGAGGCGTCATGTTTTCAGGTTGTCCATACGTCCATATGGACGGACAGTCCATTCTCGTGAACGTGATATCTCAGGATCAACACATTCTCGCTCCCAACTCGTCAAATACCGCCGCTTGGTCAGTGCCCCTCGGCATCAGAAACCGACGTACCGTATACACCTCTAGTGTTACTGTTGGACGGACCAGGGACGGCGTGTCAATATATGCTCGTTACATGCATAGTGTCCTTTCAAAATTAGGAAGTTTAGGCAACACAACCACTTAGTTAGCATTAGGAAACGGTCGTGTTTGACATTAACTTCACTGACTAACGATTCACGTAACTCACGGGGCTGACGATACCGTTGAGTCAACTAAATAATAAAAGGAAAATTTAAATAAGTCAACGTTACTTTTAGTTTCACACGGGACACAAACAGCGGCCTCCTGGTTGAAAGTCTTTGTTTGACTCATCGACCGCCGCTCCCTCCCGCCCCGGACAGTCTGTAGTAATACTACGTCACTGCTCCGACCCTTGAATAACGCCGCGGGTGGGTGTTTTCCATAGTTTATGTTTTATATAGTTTATGTTTTGTATAGTTTATGTTTTATATAGTTTGTTTAGCATAGTTTGTTTTGTATGGTTTATGTTTTGTATACTTTATGTTTTCTATAGTTTGTCTTGTATAGTTTGTTTTATATAGTTTGTTTTATATAATTAATGTTTAATATAATTTATGTTTTCTATAGTTTATGTTTTCTATAGTTTATGTTTTCTATAGTTTATGTTTTCTATAGTTTGTGTTTTATATAGTTTGTGTTTTATATAGTTTATGTTTAATATAGTTTATGTTTTGTATAATTTGTTTTATATAGTTTATGTTTTTTTGATTTAGTGTTTGGCTTTAATCCTGAACATTTTCTATGTCATGAGAAAGAGTAGAAGAAGAAAAGTGAAGGTGAATGTATTGATGATGACATCAGGGTTCAGTGACCTTTAACTTTCTAAAACTGATCATGTTTGTGTTTCCTGCTAAAGGCCACCGTTCATACAGCTGATCGATTATTGATCAGAGGACACATGATGTTTCCATTAGTGATGAAGCTTCATCTGTTCATCAATCAATCTCAGAATGCTTCTGACATTTGACGTGACCTTTTTCACATGTTTATGATGCATCAGACACAACTTATCATCAGTGTTAAATGTGTTTATGAGTGTGTGACAAACAGCACGGATACTGATCCAGACTGGCTTCACAATAAAACACTATCACCTCAAGGTCCATTTAGCTCTAGTTCTTATTCTGTTCATGGGTTCTGTCATTTTAAAATTTTTATGTGGTTCATTTACTATTTAGCACCACTTTCTTCTATGCTGTGTTTATATGCGTTTCTATGTTATGTGGTCTTTGCTTGCTATGAAGAACTTTGTAACTTTGTTTTGATATATAAAATAAAGCTATTATTATGGCTCGAGCGCGAAACGTCGTCCCTGCCACAAAGTGCGAGGAAACCTAGTGTTTTTCTAAAGATTGTTTTTCTGCCATTTTGAATATTGTGAGTTTTTCATACATTTTCTGCAAAACTCTTTCGAACTCCTCCTAGAGGGTTTATCGGACTTGTTTTGGTTTAATTATTTAGCTTTGATTATTATTATTATTATTATTATTATTATTATTTTCATTAAATTATTATTATTATCATTATTATAATCATTACTATTATTATTATTATTATTATTATTGTTGTTGCTGTTGTTGTTGTTATAACAATAATAATAATAATTATTATTATTATTATTGTTGTTGTTATTATCATCATCATTATTATCATTATTATTATTATATTATTTTCATTATATTGTAATTATTATTATTATCATTACTATTATTTTCATTATTATTGTTATAACTATTATTGTTATTATTGTTGTTATTATTATTTTAACAATAATAACGATTATTGTTATTTTTATTGTTGTTGTTGTTATTATTATTATTATTGTCAAATGTACATCTTTAGTTACTGTTGACCTGTACAGAGCGTATAAACTGTCACCAGGTGAGACTGTGATCACGTTGAATGTGTCTCCCTACAGAGGAGCAGAGAGGAACTACATTAACACTTGAAGTCATGTGGGAAGAAAAAAAACTACAGACTGAGGAGAGAAGAAGAAGTTTCAGGTTATAACACAGACTCTGTCAGGTAAATTACTCATTTAAATATAATAATATGCAGATTGAGATTATAGTTGTGTTGATAATCTGAGAGGAGATTATCTGCTTTGATTTACAGACACCACCCGGCTGGTTCTCTCTGTGTCAGTCTGCCACCATACTTTTCTTTTAGTTTCACTTCCTCTTCACCCTGTTGGTTTCTCTCTCTTACTGCTATGAATTTATCCACAGAGGAACTTCCTCCTCTCTGCTCGTCTGTTAGCACCAACAACACACGTTTTTATTCTTCTCTGGAGATTTTCAACAGCACGCTGAACTGCAGGAGTGAAGGTGAGACTGTCTATTAAATATCATAAAGTTTATTAAGATTATTCCAGTGTGCTATTAGTATACTTCTTTTAAATTTAAAATAAGAAAGTATGCTTTCTTATGTACTTATCAGAGATATACTTAACGGAAGTATACTTAAGTATCCTTAGCTTATACCGACAGTAGTATAGAAGTATACAGAAAAGTCCAAGTAAACTCCAAGTACATTTGGCTAAGTACTATAAGTTAACTTAAAGAAACCTTACAAGTATACTTGCAGTAAAAACTATTAAACTAGTAGTTTAATGAGAGTATACTTCAAAGTGTACTTTCATAAACTAAAAAGTGGGCTACAAGTATATAACTAGTAAACTAACAGTATACCTATAAGTTCACTTGTAGTATTGTTCATATTATAGCTGCAGTACAAAAACTTGCATGTAAACTAGTTGTGTACTCAACGTCTACTCTACTAAGTATATTTAAAGTATACTTTTATAAATTAAAAAGTGAGCCAATTTAGTCCCAAGAAGTATTGAAGTAGTATACTTACAAGTATACTACTAGTACCTTGATATTAGTATACTTATTACATAAAGTGTACTTGGGAATATACTTGAACAATACTTAAGTTTACTTCGTAAAATAAACTTGAAGTATAATTATTTTTTGTAAGGGTACATTTAGATGATAATACTTACATTTTTATTAGTACTTGTACTGCAATAAAGGGCCTGAGTACTTCTTCTACCCCTGGTCTGTGTAGATATTAATCAGTGTGTATTGATTGTGATTCCCTGTTGTGGATCAGCTGTTTGTGATGGCAGAACCAGAACCAGAACCAGCTCCAGAACCAGGGACCAGAGACACTGAAGACCGGACTGAGACGGACCGGATGTCTCCAGGTTCAGTCATGTGATCAGTTTATGTTTTACACAACTTCCAATCCTCTTCATCATCTTCTTCTTCTTCCTCCTCTTCCTCTTCCTTTTCTTCTTCTTTCCTTTCTCTTCCTCTTCCTCTTCTTCTTCGTCTTCCACTTCTTCTTCATCTTCTTCCACTTCCTCTTCTTCTTCTTCTTCTTTGAAGAATCTGTATTTCTACATAATGAATACTTTTATTTTAATACCGTAAGTACTTTTAATGATGATAGTAACATATACATATATATATATATATATATATATATACTTTATATGTGTGTTTATTTTTTTATTTATTTAAAAAGGATCCCCATTAGCTGATACCAATGGCACCAGCTAGTCTTCCTGGGGTCCGAAATCAAGTACATTACATTTATCACATACATACTATATACAACATTGTGTGTGTGTGTGTGTGTGTGTGTGTGTGTGATAAAACTAATAATAATAATAAAAGTATTATAAATGACAATAAGTGTTTTCAGTCCAAAATGGCGGCAGCGGCTGTTGTTAAAAAACACCAGAGTTTCGTCTCTTTGCTTCAATACTCTTTGGATCTACATGTACAGTGTTTAATAGTGTTACAGGGTGGATTTTTCATTTATTTATAGAAGAAATCCTTATAGATGTTCATGATCCAGAGTCTAAATATTGTGTTTATGTGTGTAGATGAAGCTCCCTGTTGTTCCAGTCTGACCACTAAGGAGCTGCAGCAGAACTTGAGGGAAGTGAAGAAGAGAGAGCGTCCCGTCAGACTGCTGTTTGAGATCCCATCGACTCGTATTGTTGAACACGTTCTGTCCAAATATGTGGTGAGATACTGAAACACACACCTGGTCAACTGGAATCTATTTAATCTATCTATTTATTAATTTATTGTATCCATCCTGTAGATCAACACAACAAAAACAGATAAATTTAGTCTACTACATACTCAAATATTCTATATTAATATCACTATAATATAATATAATATAATATACAGTAATATAATATAATATAATATAATATAAAGTCAGCACTGTATCTATAAATGCGGTACATTTAGTGAAATCCTCCCCTTCAGACTGATTCCAGTCTCATGTCTGTACAGAGAGAGAGACAAGAGTCCTGAATTCTGAGAGCGGAGAGTCCTGGTTGGAGCATAAGGTTTAAGTAGTCAGTGAATCACTGCTCTAATATCTTGTGTTGATGTTTCCTGTTTGTCTGTAGGTGTATGAGATCGTGGTGATGCGCTCCGGCAGCTTCGATTCCAACCGTGTGTCCGTGGAACGCCGTTACAGCGACTTCTTCCGCTTCCACCACAAACTGCTGGAGGAGTTCAGCGAAGAGCTGGAGGAGGTGGTTCTCCCCCGAAAACACCTGAGCAGGAATTTCTGCACCGAGATCATGGCAGAGCGACGCCTCGCCCTCCAGGATTACCTGGCTAAACTGTACGCTACTCGCTGCGTTCGACACTCGCCGCTTTTTCCCAAATTCCTCACGGAGCAAGAGCAGAAGCAAGCTCACAGTTTGCTGCGAGCAGGACAGTTTCAGATGGCTTTGGATCAGCTGCAGACGGTTTTAGAGGTTGAGGACAAGCTGCTACCGTGGCAGAACCCCACCCTGCTCGTACCCACCCTCGCCGCCCTCGCCGTCTGTTACCGAGACCTAGACGAACCACAACAGGCGTTTGCTGTAGCTCAGAGAGCTCTGCCGCCGACGAGACGCTACGGACTGAAACGCTACAGAGCCTCGCTGTTGGACCTGCTGGTGGATCTGGGTTATCAGCTGGGACGTCCCGTGGCCCAGTTACAGGAGGAGCTGACGGTCCTGAGGGACACTGAGAGGGGGGAGGTCACCTTCCGCTCTCTGAAGGAGGTAGTGGTCCATGAGTTCACCTGAGTCTCTGAAGGAGTTAGTGGTCCCTGAGTTCACCTGAGGAGGTGATCAGAACACTCTGGACTATAGCACTATTTGTATTGTTTACAGCTACACTTACTAACTAACTAACTAACTAACACTTGACTTATATTTAGATATTTTATCTTATTTTTTATATTATATTCTTTTATTCTGTTATTTCTATTCTGTGTAAGTATATTGAGAGAGCTGCATAAAAACTGGAGTCACATTCCTTGTATGTATATGCTGCGGACAGCTCTCACATCCACCTGTATGCTGACGACATCATTCTGTATACATCCAGTCCATCCCTGAGCACAGCTTCTACAGTATCCAACCTGCCTTCTCCAACCTTCACCGTCTTCTAAATACTAAGAAAACAAAAAAGCATGTCTTCAACCGGAACTTACCTCTGTCGATTGTTAATTGATTAGATTCATCATTCACAAAACCCAGCTGATGTTTATCGTTTACAGCACGCCATTTTTGTTACTTCCGCCCAAAAATGTTAATCAAAAACAAAAATGGCGTGCTGTAAACAATAAATGTCAGCTGGGAGTTGTGAATGATGAACGGTCGACTGTTGATTATCAGAGCAACGCTGTTTCAAATAAAATGTCAATCAAGTTTATCCTTTTTTTTCAATTGTTTTTGTTACTTCCACCGTTGAGGCCACTTTCATTAAATGATAAATGATCATTTTGTGTTGTGAATGATGAATGTATGGGGAAAATGATAAAATGTGGAAACGTGTTTTCATCATATCATGACTGTTTTAGTCAAATCAGCTTTAAATGAATCAAACAACTTGATAATTTATCACTCCATCTTTCATTTTACATCCATTTTTATGCATCTTCATCACCACCATTTTTACCAATTAATTTTTGTTACGTCCACCCCTCAAACAGTTTGCTGCTCCGAGCGAATGGATTGAGTTACAGAAGACAGTAAAACTCCACACCCTCATCCCGTTACCCTCCTTTAATAACTCGTTACAAGCGATAGTTTCTGTGTTCTACCTTCTGTCGCTGCCTCTTGGCCAGGTCGTCATTGTAAATGAGAATGGGTTCTCAATTGACTTATCCGGTTAAGTAAAGGTAAAATAAATAATTAAATAAATGTAAATGTATATACTTCTGCAGAAGTAGAAAATGTTTGAGACATCAAACCACAGCAGACACATGTTCTGTCCTTCAAACTACAAATCATTTATTCATTATTTATGTTCTCTCTGTTGACAGTCTGTGGTAAATTAAGTGAATCTCTGCAGAGGAACTAAAGTGTTATCTTGTTACATCATCCTCAGCCCGATTGGCCAACAGACAAACTTTTTGTATTTCAACAAAACAAAGACTGGAACTCCCCCAGAAGTTACCCAACCTGCTTCACTGTGTGCATGTTGACTTTTTTTCACAAGTGAGAAATTCAGAAAATTCCCCAAAATCTGATGTTTGACAAGTTGTAGAAAATGTTTTGCCAGTCTTTATACTGAATTCATGAACTTGATATATTGTGGGCCAGCCTATGTTTAATTAGCTTTCAGTAGTCCCAATCTTATTTATGCATGTTTATGTGCATATGTGTGGTTAAGCATGTATATATGTACCTATGTGCCTGTGTGTGTATGCATGTATGTAGCTTGTATTCTAATGTGTATTTTTTAAGATGGCTGGAGGATGAGGATACACATTTTCTTTATGTTGTTTTATGTTATTCTGTCACTCTTGTTTTTATCTACTTTACGATTTTAAAATTATTTTTTATTGACATGTTTTTTCTATTTTAAAAGTTATTTTATTGTTTATATTTTTTTCATGTATTTGCTTTTATTGTCTGAAACACTTTGTTTTGAAAATTGATATATAAATAAATGTATCATTATTATTGTTATTGTTATTTTATGTTATTCTGTCTTTCTTGTTTCTATCATCAACTTCACTATTTTACTATTATATTGTTAATAATAATAATACATTTTATTTATATAGTGCTTTTCTGGATACTCAAAGACACTTTACACAGATAAAATCATCATAAAACAAGGACATCATAAAAATATAAAACACACAATATCAATTACACATTAAAAGCAGTTCTAAAAAGGTGAGTTTTGATTTGTGATTTGAATGTGGACAGGTCGTTATTGACATGTTTTTCTATTTTAAAAGATATTTTATTGTTTTTACTTTTGCTTCATTTATCTGCTTTTATTGTCTGAAACACTTCGTTTTGAAAATTGCTATATAAATAAATGTATTCTGATCATTATTATTATTATTTATGTTATTCTGTCTCTCTTGTTTTTATCATCTACTTTACTATTTTACTATTATATTGTTATTGACATGTTTTTCTATTTTAAGTTATTGTATTGTTTTTACTTTTGCTTCATTTATCTGTTTTTATTGTCTGAAACACTTTGTTTTGAAAAGTGGTATATAAATAAATGTATTTGTTATTAATATTATTATTATTATAAATACATAGTATGTGTTGTTTGGAAATATTTCCATTAATATTTCTAATGATAATAACCTTTGTGAAAAATGATCTTGTTTTCAAATATGAAGATATTTTTTTCTTGTTGAACATCGATGATATCAGAGGTAGATTAGCCGGACTGCTCGCTCAGAGAAGCTGCTCGACGTTTGACTGCTTCTGTCTGAGTTTTAACAGCAGCTGCATGCTCCTTTTAGCTTTTATCTTTTATCTAAAGTTTGACTCCTGAAACAGTGTCTTCTTCCTGTAGTTTGGTTTGTTCTCTGTAAAACTGTTTAATAATGGCCAACGACTCCGTGAAACTCTCCAGAAACGTCCTCCGCATGAAGGTGAGTGAAGTTAACAACCAGGGAAGATACTAGCCGTGTGGTAGCTACCTTTAGCTCTCCGAGTGGAACGCCACTCCAAACTCCACTCAGAAATCACACTATTGTTGGTTTCCTGCTGATTGGAGAGCTCTAACTCGGGCTAAACGTCGACTGTATACATTTTTATGCAGAGTTTGAACCAGTTATTAATTCGGCATGTATTTTAGCTACCAAATGGCTTTTTACATTCAACAAAGACGACTTAATAATCTGCCACACGCTGTCTTCCACTGCATATGTTGGTGGATGGATGCTTCCTTATTTTGATTACAGTTTTGAGTGAGGTTCTGTAGATGAAAGGGAAACGTGTTTTGCTGATTTTTAAGGCCAGACACTCCAGGCAAAAACATCATTTTTCATGCAAAGGTCAAAAACATCCAAAATACACATTTAGGTGTTACTTTTTTTCTTTTTGCATCCGTGGATTTCTTCTAAATTGCCCAAAAATTAACCATTAGATAACATCTCATTTGCATATTTAAACATAACATTTCAGAAAACTTGTAATACAGAAAAATAATTCCCTTAATGTAAGTAATCAACTGGGGAAGTTTCATGGTAATATCTATTAGTTAATTATCTGATCCATAACTGCACAACAACAACTCAACAGTACCATTTCCATTTAGTTTTGCACTACTTGCAATGTCCACCACCTCACGTGTGTGTGTGTGTGTGTGTGTGTGTGTGTGTATTATATAAGTACTCTGTGTGATCTATCTCATATTGTTACCTATGAATCTCCCCCGTGAGATTGTTGTTTTTGATTCAATTAAAGTGGGATCTGGTGTGTTTTGCTCAGTTCATGCAGAGAGGTCTGGATGCTGAGACGAAGAAGCAGCTGGAGGAAGATGAGAAGAGAATCATCAGTGATGAACACTGGTATCTGGACCTGCCAGAGCTGAAGGCTAAAGAGTACGTGTCGACTTCTACATGCAAACAGACTCAGTACTTTCTCACCTGTATCAGAGAACATTTTGCCAAACTCCATTCAGAAATATACCAGTTTAATTTTGATAGGCTAATTGGCAAATTTATATGGAGGACTGAGCCTGCCAAAATAAAAAATAAATGAATAAATACATAAATTACTTGATAAATAAATATATACAGTATGTAAAAAATAAATGTAGCCATTAATTAATTGATAAAATGTGACATTAATTGATATTTCTGTTTTGATTTGCTTCTTTATTTATTTATCTTTGTATTGATTCCCTTATTTATTTATTTATTTACTGTTCTGTTTAATTTCCACTTTTATTAATTTATATATTTATTTTTTAATACATTTTTAAATTTATTAATGTAGTTTTGTATTTATTTTTTATTCATTTATTAATATATTTTTGCATTTACTTTTTATTTATTTTATATTTATTTTCAAATGTATGTATCAATTCATTTATTTATTTATGCATGATTTTCTCTTTGCTTTTCACCCCTTATTTATTTCCCCAAACTTATTTATTTCTGTATTCTTTTCTTTACACATTTCGTTTTACATTTCTTTATGCATTTCAGCCTCATTATGCAAATGTAGACGTTTCATCCCCATAAACTTACACACCTAGCAACATATATTTCCTAGTCTATTACTTTAATTTAATATTCTAATTAAATTATCTGATTAAAACTGATGTAACAGCCCTCCAATAAATCCACCTGTCATAAAGTTTAAAAAAAATTAGCATCCCCTCTAATATCGCACATCAATCAATCAAATTATATTTATATAGCATATTTCATACGGCTAGCATAGACATTGTGCTTCAAATAAAAACAAAAAAAAGTAAAAGATCATATATGACAAAACATAAAATAAGAACATATAAGATAAGAAATACATCTATAAAACGTGATAAAAACACAAGATATGAAGGTATTAATAAAATAAGATACAAAAAATGAAAATCCCAATATTATAATAATAGATATTTTTTCTGAATGGTTCAGCCCTAGTAATAGTGAGGTGTTTTTCTGATACGATGTCTCTTTGTCTCTCAGGAACTTGATCATCGAGGAGAAGAGTTTTGTTCCCTGTGAAGACCTGATGTACGGTCGCATCTCCTTCAAGGGTTTTAATCCAGAAGTCGAGGTCAGTTTTTCATTCATTAATCTGTCACATCCTCTGCTTCCTCCCGTCTCCTCGCTGAAAGATTTCTCTGCGTAAATGTTGCTGTCAGAAACACCAGAATATTTTGGTGTTGTCGGGTATAAAAATATCTTTTAACCCGTTTTTTGTTTTGCGCCTACAAACATGCATTTGTCACTTTTTTAAAAATATGTCTTATCAACGTATCTCCTCGTATCAACGACCACAAAAAGACAAAAGAAAACTTTTCCAAAATAAAAATAAACATTTAAGTTGAAAACTTGAAATCTAAATGCGACGACGTTAGGTTTAACTGTGGACCCGTTGACGGTGGTGATTGTTTTGCGTTGGTCACAGAAACTGATGGCTTTGATGAATCCAAAAGATGAAGTGGAGAAAGAAGAACAAGAAGAGATCAGCCGGATGCCAACAGACGTCACAGATGAAGAAATGGCTCTCAGGTACGAAGATTTCATGAATTCCCAGGAATTAAATATTGGTTGCTTTTAAAAGAAAGCAGAGAGATTTTATTGAATTTGAGGTGTTTGGCTTGAGAGATTTATTTTGAAGTCGCAGAAGCAAGATGAACATTTATCCTCTAAATGTCTGAGTTAAACAAAGTGTTAACTAAGAAACATTCCTGCCGGTTGGTTATGATAACTTACACATATTTAGAAGTCTGGATCTGCATTTAATTTACTGTAAACTTGTAAAACTATACATGATATTGAGTACTGACTACATACATGCTGAAAATCCAACATTTTTACTGGATTCATTTAGAGATTTTCCAAAGTAAAAGTCCCTAGAAGTGTATGATTCAACTTTTTCCCCCATGGTCTAGTGTTAAAAAAGTTAACAAAAATCACAATAAATCACAATATCGAATCGCAATACTTAAAAATCACAATACATATCAAATTAGCACCCAAGATGGTGATAGTGTGGAAACAGGAGATAGGTGAATTGTCCCACCTCTAACAACTAGCCAGACCTTTATTACATTGCTAGTTACTATTTTAACAAGCTGACCTGCTGTTCTTCATGTGTAGCAGGATTTTTAGTTTCTGACTGTTTTTTGTTTTTTTTCTTCTCCTTCTTCTTCTTCTTCTTCTTCTTTAGATACGAGAGTTTAGTCAAAAGCATGAAGAAGAAGTTTGCAAAGAAGCGAGAGAGAGCGGCTACTGAAGAGGAGGATGTCAACAGCAACGTTGTAGAAACCGATACAAAGAGAGTCTTCCTGAAACCTCAGGACTGATCCATGTGATGGACTTTATTTTTATGTAAATGACTCAAAATAATCCTTTTTTTTTTTACATCCTTGTTTGCAGAATCTATAGAGAGAGCATCAGTGAGCAGAATGTTCAGTGTTTTAAGGCTGATTGGATGTTATACATCCTGTTTTTTAAAGAAAAGATATGTGAGAGTGTTTTAACATGTCTGTGCTGCATGATGAGACCTTCATTAAATGCTTAGCTCAGTGTATTCGGGCCTCATACGTGATTTATTTAAATAGCTCTTACAGGAACAGTTCAATATTTTGGGAAAGACACTTCTTCTCTTTCTTGTTAAGAGTTAGATGTTCACATTTTTTAATGTTCAGTTCTGCTTTTTAACAAGAGTTTTAGTGACCTCCATGACAATAATGTAACGTGCCTAAAATAATACGTATATTCTCGACTAAATGTTCATTTGACCTCCTTCAAAGCAAGTTTCAAGTCTCTGAAGAAGGGTTTTGCTGCTGACGATAGAAGATCAGTCTTAAGTTTGTTTTCCCATGAGCCTCAGCTCCTGTTGAGTCCTGCTGGTTTACAGTCGGCGTGTTCGGTGAGGGTCGTGATGACGGCGTCGAACACGGCGGTGGGGCTGCAGCGGTGGAGGAACGGGAGCAGCCATCCCATCTTTCCGGGGGTGTACATGGGTTTAGGACGGACTGACAGCAGAGCGTGACACACGTCGTCCACCACCGGAGACAGATCCTCCGCACATTGACGGGACATTCTGGACAGACTCCTGGGGAGGGACGAGATGTACGCATCCCCATAATCCTCTCTGGCATCAGAGGAAACCGCTGTGAGGATCTCGTCCCTGTAGCGAGCAACGTCGTCACTGTTCCCGAAGATATCTGAGAGGAAAAAATATATATATAAATATATATGGGTCCCAGAGTCTCTGAATTACAGGTTAGTCTGTAAATACTGTGACCTCAAGGTAACACCTGCATTATTACTTCATCTCGAGTTAGAAATATAGTTAAAGACCTTTTTGTCATTATACATTTTATTATCTGTATATTTTCTGCTTACATGATGCATTTCATTCAATAAAATAGTTTATCTTAATCAAGTTAAACAATGAAGAGAGAGAGGGACAAACGGGGGCGAAGCAGAACCCCTTGGCAGGTTTATCTGACCCTACCTATAATAAAGAGAAATAACTAGATAAACAAATAATAAGAAAACCAAACAAGATTAACCAATGAATGAAATGTAAACATATACAGTAAATTCTACATAAACTAATTTAGTGAAGAAAATGTTCAGATAATGAATCACTAATTTAAAATGTGAGTGTGATCATCAGTAAACCATTAAAATGAGACCTACTTGTTCTGAAGGCTGCAGGTTGAATTAAAGCCACTCTGACGCCCCACATGGATAACTCCAGCCTCATGACTTTAGAGAAAACACTCAGCGCTGCCTTAGAGGCTCCGTAAGCAGCTAACCTGGGCATCGGCACCTCACCTGCAGGGCACACCGTTTAATACACCGTTAATACACCGTTAGTACACCATTAATACACTGTTAGTACACCATTAATACACCACTGTTACACCGTTTCATGCACTGTTAGTACACCATTAATACACCACTAATACACCGTTAATACACGTTAGTACACCACTAATACATTATTAATACACTGTTAATACTCTGGTAATACACCATTAATACACTGTTAGTACACCATTAATATACCGTTAGTACACCATTAATACACTGTTAGTACACCATTAATATACCGTTAGTACACCATTAATACACCACTGTTACACCGTTTCATGCACTGTTAGTACACCATTAATACACTAATACACCGTTAATACACGTTAGTACACCACTAATACATTATTAATACACCACTAATACACCGTTAGTACATCACTGTTACACCGTTTAATACACCGTTAATGCACCATCAATACACCACTAATACACCTTTAATACATTAATATACACTGTTAATACACCATTAATACATTATTAATACACTGTTAATACTCTGGTAATACACCATTAATACACAGTAAGTACACCACTATTACACCATTTAATACACCCTAGAGTACACCGTTAATACACTATTAATACTCTGGTAATACACCAGTAATACACCGTTAATACACTATTAATACACAGTACACCACTATTACACTGTTTAATACACCCTAGAGTACACCGTTAATACACTGTTAATACTCTGGTAATACACTGTTAATACATAGTTAATACACCACTAATACGATAAGCTTGTATGACATGATTGGTACCAATGGATTCTTTGTTTTCTAGTTTCATATGATACTATATGATAGTGATACTATGACCAGTATCTTCAGTCTAGCTTTAAAACTGAGCCATTACAACTTAAAAATCATAAGTTGTGTTGATGCGTTAAAGAAATTAGTGGCGTTAAAACAAATTTGCGTTAACGCGTTATTGTCACATTAACTTTGACAGCCCTAATAAAAATGCATTATATTTAATGAGTTGATAAAAGGTTTTGTATGTAGAATCTTCATCTGTAAAGTAACCAGTTACTGCAGCTGTCAGATAACATAACAGAAATACTCAAGTACAGTACAAGTACCTCAAAACTGTATGATTGTACCTCAAAATCTACTGAAACCAACAGCTCCTCTGTGAGCTGTAGTAAATGGACAGAAGTAGTTTATACATGATGATTTGTAGTGTTTAAATCATGGCAGACATGCTGTGGGTGGTTGAACATATGTCTTCAGTGGGACGTACCTGCCAGGCTGGACATGTTGACGATGCGTCCTCTGGACCTCCTCAGCAGAGGGAGGAACACCTGACACATCTTCACAGCGGACAGGAAGTTCACGTCCATGCAGAGTCTGTACGCCGTCATCGGCTGGAGCTCTGCGTCCACAGGACAGAGAAGGACTCCGGCGTTATTCACCAAACCCCACAGACCTGCAAGGACATGAGACACAAGACGAGTCACAAGACACAACGAATCTCTGCTAATTGAAAATATCTATATTTCTGCATTCAAACTTTCGTCACATAAAAGTGAACCTCAGTTTGAAAATACGATCTATCGTTCAGCATTAATAGAAACTATTAGTAGGTTTAACCCCACCACCTGTCAGAGGTGTGTCTTACCTGTGTCAGCCACCTGAGTACAGATGTACCTGTGTGCTGCCTCTATCTGGGAGCCGTCGGTGACGTCGAGCTGCAGCACCTGCAGGTTTTCAGATCCTCGTTCTCTCAGCTGTCGAGCTCCGGCTCCGTTCACATCCAGGACACCAGCAAACACCTTCACTCCCACCTCGCTGAGCCGCGTCGCCAGCGCCAGACCGAAACCTGAATCACAACCTGTCAAAGGAAAAGATACAAGAATGAAACCTGGTTTCTCATTTAACCTCTGTAGTCAGTGTTAGTATCTTTAACGGTTTTTAAAGGTTATATTTTAGAAACAAGTCTTGCTTTTCCCTCTGAGGCCAAAAAGAGACTCATCGCTGCCACCTTTATGTCTGTGCTGGACTACGGCGATGTTCTATACATGCATGCATCTTCTCAAAGCCTAAACACGCTGGATACTGTCTACCATGGAGCACTGAGATTTATTACGAATTTTAAAGCCCTCACGCATCGTTGTTCTTCGTATGCTCGGGTAGGATGGATTGCCTTGTCCACCCGGAGCCTGAACCATCGGTGTATTCTTATTTATACGGCAATTCTTGGTCTGCTTTCCATCTTACCTACGGATCTACATCCTTCGAAAAAGTACAGGAAGTTACTGTCTTCGCTCCCAGGACTTAATCCTATTAACTGTCCCCAAAGTCCGTACTGAACTGGGAAAAAAAGGGCGTTCCAGTATGCTGCTCCCTCCGCTTGGAATCGGTTACAAAATTACCTGAATCTTGGAGTCTCAGGGTGGCGTCCTGGAAGGGGCGCCGACTGGGGACTCTATAGTTCTGCTGGGGGGACTTCAACGCTCACGTGGGCGTCGATGGAGAAACCTGGAGGGGGTTGACTGGGAGGAATGGCCTGCTTGATCTGAAACCGAGTGGTGCTTTGTTGTTGGACTGCTGTTCGTACATAGGGCGGTTCATAAGTGTACTTGGTACCAGAACACCCCTAGGCCAACGATCGATGATCGACTTTGTGGTCGTATCCTCAGATCTGCGGCTGTATGTCTTGGACACTTGGGTGAAGAGAGGAGCAGAGCTGTCAACTGATCACCAGAGGCCCCTGAGGTCCGCGAGGTCTTCAACTCCCACCTCCGGAAGGATTTTTCACACATCCCAGGGGAGGCTGTGGACATGGAATCTGAGTGGGCCATGTTCAAAGCCTCCATTGTGGAAGCGGCTGCTAGGAGTTGTGGTCTGAAGGTCGTCGGTGCCTGTCGTGGCGGCAATCTAAGAACCCGCTGGTGGACACCAGCGGTGAAGGAGGCCGTCAAGCTGAAGAAGGAGGCCTTTTGGGCTTGGTTGGCTCGGGGGTAACCTGAAACACCAGACAGGTACTGATTGGCCAGAAGGGCTGCAGCTGTGGCGGTTGTTGAAGTAAAAGCCAGGGTATGGGAGGAGTTCAAGGAGAGTGCATGTTCAACACACTGTTGTTGAAGTCACAAATTTAGCTTTGACTGGTTGTTAGTACAGCCGCCAACAGCGCAACAGGTACCAGAGCTCCGCCAAGACATTTTAGAAAATGTTAATTTAACGTTAATTAAATATCTGTTGTGACGAAAAGAGAGCTGAGCCGGAAGGCAAAGCTCTCGATCTACCAGTCAATCTTCGTTCCTACTCTCACCTATGGTCATGAGGGCTGGGTCATGACTGAAAGAACTAGATCGCGGGTACAAGCGGCCGAAATGGGTTTTCTCAGGAGGGTGGCTGGCGTCTCCCTTAGAGATAGGGTAAGAAGCTCAGTCATCCGTGACGGACTCGGAGTAGAGCCGCTGCTCCTTTGCGTTGAAAGGAACCAGCTGAAGTGGTTCGGGTATCTGGTAAGGATGCCCCCTGCGAGGCGTTCCAGGCATGACCAGCTGGGAGGAGACCATGGGGGGAAGACCCAGGACTAGGTGGAGAGATTATATCTCCACACTGGCCTGGGAATGTCTCGGGATCCCCCAGTCAGAGCTGGTTAATGTGGCCCGGGAAAGGGAAGTTTGGGGTCCCCTGCTGGAGCTGTTGCCCCCGCGACCCGACCCCAGATAATGGGTTGAAGATGAGTGATGAGTAAGTGAGTAAATATCTGTTAAAAATAAAGCAGGATTTGCTAAATTGAAGGCAAATTACTTTTCAAAAGAAGTGCCGTTGGCAGTTAGCCTCTATGGATAACCTCTATGGTTAACCTCTATGGTTAGTCTCTATGGTTAACCTCTACGGTTAGTCTCTATGGTTAGCCTCTATGGATAGCCTATGGTACTAACTAGCTTACTGCTACTTCCTCTGCCTCACTGGAAGTTACGCCCATAGTCATTTCTACAGTAACACCCCTGAGCATAAGGTGGATAGGTTAGGTTTTATAGGTTACGATAAAAGTTGATATAGTTACGAGCTTCCTGGCAGCAGATTATAAAGTAATTAAAGTGAGCTCCACCTTTACCAGCTGATGAACACTTGAGTGCATCAACAGTTATAATCTAGTGACAATGATATGACTAATGTGACCTGACTCATATAATGTGTGTTGGGTGTGTCGTCACCTGTAATCAGCACCGCTCTGCTCTGCAGCAGCTCCACTCTCCTCTCAGTGTCACAGATCAGGACCAGGCTGTAGCCGAGGAGGGCCGCGGACACACAGACAACAGGAGGAACCGTGAAATACAGAGCGGCCCCGCCACCGAGGGCCCCGCCGACTCCGAGGGCCCCGAAGGTACCGGGCCAGTTTCCTGCTCCACAGCCCTCTTTAAACCTCCACAGCACGGTGAGGAAGAACACCGCTGCAGCGACGCCACAGAAACAGGAAGTGATGTCCATCCGCTGACAGGTCAGTGTGTTTGTCTCTCTCACCTGCTTCACCTGTGTGTCAGCCTGCGAAGGGTAATCTGAAAGTCATTACACTCACGGTCCTGCCCACACTCACCCACCTGCACACAGGTATGTTGTGCTGCAGCCAATAGGTGTGTTTCCTTCAAACCTGTTCCTCGTCTGCAGCTGCACATATTTTTCATTGTCCACTCCCCCCTCCCCTCCCCTCCCCCTCGCCAACACTCTGATGATAAAGATCGTTACCAGACGTCAGCAGTTTCTCTTGTTCCCGTCATTATTTGTCTGAGAACATCTTTCAAGTCGAGTCCGTTTTATTTATTTAGTCCAATATCACAAATCACAATCTGTCGAGTGTTCGACTCCCTCAGTCCTCAGATAACAACCTTTATTACAGCAGCAGACTAAAACCTCTGGGCCTCGTTCACATTTACCCCAGAACTGCGCTTTAGTACAAGTTTAAGGTAATTTAAATTCAGTATTTCAATTCTGTAATAATACCTAATTTATAAAGTACTTATGGGCTTCACAAAAGATTGAAAAAACACAAAAACCGCTGCAAGAAACAGGAACATTAAAAACAAATCAGAGATTTAAATTAATAAAATTACTGTACTTGTACTGTTTTACATACGCATATAAAGGTGATGTGTTCGCTTACTGTTGTACGTACGCATTTAAAGGTGATGTGTTCGCTAACTGTTGTACGTACGCATTTAAAGGTGATGTGTTCGCTTACTGTTGTACGTACGGATTTAAAGGTGATGTGTTCGCTTACTGTTGTACGTACGGATTTAAAGATGTGTTCGCTTACTGTTGTACGTACGGATTTAAAGACGATGCGTTCGCTTACTGTTGTACGTTGTTGGAAATATATCATGATAAAACTGTTGTTCTGTAGCAAACTTAATTATGTTGTGAGTTTAGCGAGTTTGGTGTTAACTACTAGGCTTCGACTGTCTACAGATAAGTGACTGATGTAAGACGAGGCAAGAATGATCACATGAATGATCTCAGTGATGGAATGTTGAGTGGGCCTGTAAATGTATTGTGACATAGGGTGGAAAAGTACTGGGTCTGCAGAAAACCTTACCCCCCCCCCCCAGGGTTCACCTGTGAATGTATAAAAGTAAACGTATAGCAAAGCTCGGGGCTCATTCACTGCGAACTGAACACTGTATTACATGGTATCAGGGACACATTGATGAGCCCAGAACTTCTGTTAATAACTCTGTGCAATTTTGATGAATATATTCACGGAATAAATTGATATTGATAACCTAATTTGTAATCTTTTATGATTTTAACTCTGAGCTTGCAGCTGCCTAGAAGATAAACCAACACGCATGAAGGTGACGATTCTCTGAGGGAGAATTCCTTCAACGTACGGGTTTGAAGACAATGCGTTCGCTTACTGTTGTACGTACGGATGATTTGAAGACGATGCGTTTGCTTACTGTTGTACGTACGGATTTGAAGACGACGGGTTTGAAGACGATACGTTTGCTTACTATTGTACGTCATCTTTTTCATTATTTTTTCGAGCCAAAGCTTCTCAAATGTGAGGATGAGATTCTTTTCTTTCGTGATAAACTGAAAATCTAATGGACAAAATGATCAATCAAGAAAACAATTATCAGAGGAATTGACAATAACAATAATTACAGGGACACAGCCTTCAATCAGACAATCAGAACAAGACACAAAGATTCAGTGACAAACAGGACTTTTATTTTGAAAGCGAGTGCTGGCTATGTTAAAGTGGGACATGTCGTCACCTACAGTAATATCTGCACATCTCTCTTTGTCCTCCAGACCAAAGCAACTGATAAATGCCCTTTGAAGCACGTCTACAGACATACAGTGAACAGGATTCCAGCCAATGAGAGAGGACTACATGGTGGGAGGAGGAGGAGGTCTGACACAGCAGGAGGTGACGCAGGAGGAGGTCTGATACAGGAAGTGGTCCGATACAGGAGGAGATGACGGAGGAGGATTCAGGCGAAGTTCTTCTTCAGGAAGCTGATGAGGCCGTTGGTGGACGAGTCGTGGGAGGTGACCTCGGAGTCGTCCTTCAGCTCCGGCTCGATCTTCTTCGCCAGCTGCTTCCCGAGTTCAACGCTGTCGGCAGAAAAACAGTAAGAGGCCATTTAGTATTTAACATAGTGATGTTGGTCAATAGATGAACCTCATCTCTCTGGAAACACCTGGTGTTGCACTTCACACATAAACTTCATGTTGTTTCTTCATCCACTTACAGAGTTAGTAAGTGAACCTTGAGTGAACCCCACTGATAGTAGCTGTCGATGTCATAGTATGTCTTAAAAAGTCCTAAAAAAACTCATAGTATAGTGAGTAAAAGAAAAGATTAAAAAGTCACAGTATAATAATTTATATCGTCTTAAAAAAGTGATAAGTGCTAGTATAGTATGTCGTCCTGAAAAAGTCTTAAATAATTCATTGTATAATAATTTGTCCGAAAAATTCATTGTATAGTATGTCGAAATATTTCAACAAAAAGTCATAGTATAGTATGTCGAATTTAGACTTTATTTCCAGAATTTTTTCCGACAGACTATACTATGATTTTTTTCATGAAAAATTTCGACATATTAAAGTATGACTTTTTGGGGAGAAATTTTTCGACATACTATATATGACTTTTTTTCATGAATTATTTCAACGTATTAAAGTATGATTTTTTTTCATTCAATTTTTCAGCATACAATATTATAACTTTTTTTAATGAAATTTTTCGACGTATTAAAGTGACATTGGTGAAATTTTTCGACAGACTATACTGTGGCAGCTGCCAATTCTCTGGTGCTTGCTGTCATTTACCTTTTCTCTGGTGTTTTTTTGGTTGAATTGCTGAGTGATTAGAGGGTTATTCAGTTCACCTGTTGCACAGGGTGTGGGGACTGGCTCTTAAATGATAGTTGAGAGCAGCTTGGTGCATTCCCCTCTTGGCCAATCAGGGTGTAACAACGCCCTTTCTGTAGGGCTTAAAAGAGGAGGGAAACTGCACACCCAGTGTCATTCTGATATCTCCTTCACTAAATGCAACATGTGTTATCAGCCAAACCAGAAACTCTGGTCTGTTCAATTGGGTTACCTGCACTAGGACCTTTAGGTGCTATTTGTGCAAGAATCTGGCTTGCCTCACAATAGCCTAACACCTGCAGGCTGTATTTTGTTATTCTATTCATTTGTTGATTTTCACTGAAACCCTTTATACCCATTTTATTATTATTTGGGGAAACTTTAAAGGAGGGTAAAAGGAAAAATAAAAACAATATTTCAGTTTCCTTAATTGTTTGTTATCGAAGAGGCATTTGTTCATTATTATTATTATTATTATTATTATTATTGAGGCATTTTATTTTATATTATTATGTGGATGGGAACTGTTTTTCAGTCTTCTGACTGATCAACTACAGTCTGGGGAAATCAGTACCGCCACAATACTATGACTTTTTTCGACATACTATAATATGACTTTTTTTGGTGAAATTTTTTCGATAGACTATACTATGATTTTTTTTCATGAAAGATTTCGACATATGAAAGTATGACTTTTTGGGGGGAAATTTTTCGACATACTATACTATGACTTTTTTTCCATGAAATTTTTCGACAACCCATACTATGATTTTTTTCATGAAATATTTCGACATACTGCACTATGACTTTTTTTTACATACTATGCTATGACTTATAGGATTTGTGATTAAAATTTACAATTTTATGATTAAAAAAGTCTTAGAACAGTATGTCGAAAAATGTCATGAAAAAAGTCGTAGTATAGTACGTCGAAAAAATCCTTAAAAAAAGTTATAGTCTAGTATGTCATTGATGTTGGTTCATGTTATTTAGTTTTAGTAAAAAACACACAGATCTCACAGTCTTCATCTGCTGACTGAGAGTTAGTTAGTAAGTGAACTCACCCCCACTGATCGTAGCTGTTGATGTCCCACATGACGCCCTGCACAAAGATCTTGTGCTCGTACATGGCTGGAAATAAAGAGAAATTACATGACTTATTATCGTTTATGGATTTAAATTAAAACCAGACTACACTATCCGATACACACGCCAACATGTGAATAAGAGGAGTACTGGCACTAATGTTTTAAAGTGACACATGTGTTGAGTTCAGATAAACTGCAGCCAAACATAATAAAGTTATTAAGTTATTTATTATCTTAAACACATGTTAATTTCATATCAAGGCTCTGATACAAATTATAATCTTGTTAAACAGATACGTCACAGTCTATCTTCAGTATTAACAACAAATATTTGAGCTGAAATAAAACTACAGCTGCAAATCAATATAAACATCTAACTTGTGTATGTTTGACTGTACATTATCCTGCTTATTACACGGCTTCTTAAGAAATCAATAATTTGACACAAAAACGGTCCGCCAGAGTCCGACATCAGAACTGCGCCCATAGCAACGGTCTGTTATAAAGAAATAACAGATCGCAGAAAGCCGTGATTGACCAATCAGAATCGAGTTTTCAATAACGCTGTGTAATAAATTATTAGAAAGCCTTCAGATGTGTGTATTATGATCATTATATTCCACTCTGCAGTCTTAAACCTGAAGGTTTATCTTAAGCTGCAGGTACAGCGACCTCTAGTGGCAGTCAGGTGAGCTTCTGTTGGTTTAACACAACTCAGTGTAACTCCCAGTACTCACCAACCAGAGCTCCCAGTATGAACGGGCTCAGCTTCTTGAAAACAATGGAGTTGCTCGGCTTGTTTCCCTCAAAAACCTTCGAATGAAAACAGAAGAAATCAGAGTTCATAAAATCTCTTAAACCTTTAATAAACCTCCTCCAGGCCCTCAATAACTAACATGAAGGTGAATTAAACTCTGTTTATTGTAAATGTTCTCCAACACAGACCTGAATCAGATCAGTGACGTCTTTATTAACCTTAATGAGCTTCACCAACATGACTACCACCAGCACATCTTCAGCTTTACAGTTTGATTTGATGTTTTTAACCAGGTGCTGGCCCGACCACCAGGAGGAGCCGGGGATCAAACCACCAACCCTGTGATCAGTTGTGATCAGTGGACGAGTCGCTCTGCCTCCTGATGACCGGTTTCATATCTTCTTCTCTCTCAAGCTATCTCACCGTTTCTCCCTCATTTATCTGATGAGTCAGTGTGTTATACACTGAACTCAAGAGAAGTGATCAGTGAAGGGTTCAAACCAGGCAACATGTTGATAGTGAAGGAAGCATGATCACTGTTGGCCAAACTAATCAAACATGTGATTGATTGATTGATTGATTGATGCGTTACCTTGTGAGGCAGCAGCTTCTGCAGAGCCTCTCCCTTCAGGCCTCCGGCCTCCAGCTCTTTACGAGCCTCCTCTGAAGTCTTTCCCTTCATCAGAGCTTCTGTCTGAGCCAGGAAGTTCGCCACCAGGATCTGAAGACACGGGTCAACAGGTCAACAGGTCAGGACACTTTCATATTTCAAACAGAAAGAAAGAGAGCAACAGAAAGTGAGAGGGAGCGACAGAAAGAGAGGGAGCGACAGAAAGTGAGAGTGACAGACAGAGAGCGACAGAAAGAGAGAGAGCGAAAGAAAGTGAGAGAGCGACAGATAGAGGGAGCGACAGAAAGAGAGCAATAGAAAGAGAGCAAAAGAAAGAGCGAGCGAGAAAAAGCGACAGAAAGAGAGCGAGCGAGAAAGAGCTAGAAAAAGAGAGAGGGCGAGCGAGAAAGAGCAACAGAAAGAGAGCGACAGAAAGTGAGAGCGACAGAAAGACGGAGAGCGAGCGAAAAAGAACAACAGAAAGAAAGTGAGAGAGCTACAGAAAGAGAGAGAGCGAGCGAGAAAGAGCGACAGAAAGAGAGAGTGACAGAAAGAGAGAGAGCGAGCGAGCGAGAAAGAGCGACAGAAAGAGAGAGAGCGAGCGACAGTAAGAGTGACAGAAAGAGAGAGAGTGACAGAAAGAGAGAGCGAGAGAGAGAGAGCGAGAAAGAGTGACAGAAAGAGAGCGAGCGAGAGAGAGCGAGCGAGAGAGAGAGAGCGAGAAAGAGCGACAGAAAGAGAGAGAGCGACAGAAAGAGAGAGAGAGAGCGAGAAAGAGTGACAGAAAGAGAGCGAGCGAGAGAGAGCAAGCGAGAGAGAGCGAGCGAGCAAGAGCGACAGAAAGAGAGCGAGCGAGAGAGAGCGAGTGAGAAAGAGTGACAGAAAGAAAGAGCGAGTGACAGACACAGTGGGCGTTACCTTGTGGTGGAGGTTGTCTCTGATTGGATGCTGAGACTGAGCAGGAATGAGGAAGTCAGCAGGAATCATACGAGTTCCTGGTGAGGACGCAACGAGTCAGTTAGTTTAAACATCCTGGAACAGCAGCTCAACATTTACATCCTAACATGAGACTAGAACTGGTCTCCAGTGTGTGTTGTACTGGTGCGTGTGCGTGCGTCACCTTGGTGGATAAGCTGGTAGAAGGCGTGCTGTCCGTTGGTCCCGGGCTCGCCCCACACGATTGGTCCGGTGTTGTAGTTGACACGGACGCCATCTTTGGTGATGGACTTCCCGTTAGACTCCATGTCGCCCTGACGACCACAGAGACCGCTCACACGGTCAGTCACAATAATACTGACAGTAACACAGACAATGTTTCATATCGGGTGATAATAACTAAAAGTCCCCAAAAAAGTCATAGTATAGTATGTCATAAAAAGTGATAAAAGTCATAGTATGGTATGTCCAAGTCCCTTCCCCTCCCGTCTTCCCCCCCACACTGACCTGTTGGAAGTATGCAGCGAAGCGGTGCATGTACTGGTCGTAGGGCAGCATGGCGTGAGTCTCGGCCTGGAAGAAGTTGATGTACCAGACGCCCAGAACAGCCAGCAGGACGGGGACGTTCTGCTCCAGAGGGGTGCTGCGGAAATGGTTGTCCTGCAGAGGACAGACCGGTCTGGTTAATGGGGACAAAAAGACAGACATCATCCTGCAGAGGACAGAAGTGGTTTTATTACATGTTTGTGTTTGTAGAGAAATGAATAAAACGGAGAGAATCGTCCTCTGCTCCTTTATTTAAGTTTGACATGTTCTTTAAATTTATGGTCTTACTTATTTTAGTTTCTGCAGTTTTAAGACCTTTTTAATACCACAGAGAATTTTATTTAATACCTGTTTCATGTCCAAAGTATGATGGAAAACCAGCAGCGACAATTATTTAATTTAATTTTTTTTTTTTTTTTATTTCTGATATAATTAATCAAATTAACGCTCTCTGAATAGAGATGAATAAAATGTGTTATTACTTTTAATAAATAATTATTTACAACTATTGTTCATTCTGCAGCTTCTTAGCTTCGAACAATACGGACACGTTCTCAGAGATTAAATTCTTGTGCTTGAACAAAAAAAATTAAATATTGAGGCGTGAAATAAAAAGCATGTGGTGTGTTGAAACACTGAAACAGCAGATACAATGTTGTGAATAGAAACAAAGAGTGTCCTACCATCCAGTGAGCTCCTGCAAGAAGCTGCTCAAAGTTGTCAAAGCCTGAAACACACACAGGTCAAAGGTCAGAGGTCACATGTGACTACAGCTGAGGCTGAAGGCTGGGTAATAATTATTCAGTAAACAGAACTCTTCATCTTTCACACTACAGAGTTCATTATTTTCCATGTCATGATGTGTGTAAATGTGTTATGAATATGAGTCAGTTTAACTGCTTTTAATCAATGCACCACTCGTCAATACCAAGCCTTGATCTGAGGGTTGAGTAAAGGTCAAAGGTCATGACTTACCAATGTGCAGAGCGATTGACAGACCGATGGCTGACCACAGAGAGTAACGACCTCCGACCCACTGAGGAGGAGCAAACATGACATCACACAGTCACTCCACCAATCAGAGCGCACACAGAGCTTCATCACGTTAACAACAGTTCACAAGGAGGCGAGAGGAGGAAGAGGGTCAACCCAAAGACCTGGTCCAGGTGGTTCCCAGTCTTTGTTCTGGGTTAGTTCACGTTTCACTCTGAACAGGTTACAGCTGATATACTAGAATATGACACGGCGTTGTTGGTGTTATTTCTTTATAACAGACCGTTGCTGCGTATAACAGACTGTTGCTATCCATTACTCATAGTACATACAGCTGATCTTTATGAAGGCCATGACATCACACATCACTATCTGTCAGCCAATCAGAAACAGGAGAAACAGACTTACATCCCAGAACTCAAACATGTTCGCTGTGTCGATGCCAAAATCCTTCACTTTGACCTGAAGAGGAGGAGAGAGGAGGAGGAAACGTTATTCACATATTTCAGTTATCAGCTGTCTGACAAGAACAACTGCTAACAGATAACAGATATAAATACTATAGTATAATATAGTGTATTATAGTATAGTATGGTGTATTATAGTATAGTATAATATAGTATCGTGTACTGTGTATTCATGTCAGTCATTCATCAGAGTTGATGAAAGTCAATTTAAATGGAGACTCACTGCGTTGGTGGACAGAGCTACAAAGTGTTTGGCAACAGCAGATTTCTGTGGAGGACAAGAAGAGAAACATGAGGATGAAATGTGATGATGAGACACTCAGTGTCTCATCACAGAACTGTGACTGAGACAGTCTCAGGTACCGAAATGTGATGAGACACTGTCTCAGGGACAGAAATGTGATGATGAGACACTGTCTCAGGGACAGAAATGTGATGAGACACTGTCTCAGGGACAGATCCGTCCTGCAGCGAGCATCTAATCACAGGAAAACATAGACTGACTACTGCAGACTAACATAGTTCCATTTTACAGTAGCATATTAGTGTTTTCTCAGTTTTATATCTGTCAGAATGAAACTCTAGATGTGTTCAATCCTTCTCTCTCTGATTATCAGAAAACAGATTCATCGGTCTCAATCAGTGTCGTCTAATCAGCTGTCAGGAAACAGATGGACTCACGTCTTTGGCTGTCTGGAGGAACCAATCCCTGGCAGACTCTGCGTTGGTGATGGTCTCCTGAGTGGTGAACGTCTGGGGAAAGGTCAAACACACAGTGTTTACAGAGTGTTCACACGACGTTCACACGACGTTCACACGACGTTCAGCATGTTTTTACAGGTTTCAGGATTTACGCTGGGTTCACTGTGTGTGTGTGTGTGTGTGTTTGTGTGTGGTCACCTTGGAGGCGATGACGAAGAGCGTGGTCTCTGCGTTGAGCTTAGCGAGGGTCTTCGCCATGTGAGTCCCGTCGATGTTGGAGACGAACCAAACGTTTGGTCCACCGGCCGAGTACGACTTCAGAGCCTCCGTCACCATCAGAGGGCCCTGAATGCAACACCATGATACAGTTAGTTACAGCTGCTCAGTGGGCCCTGAACGCAGCACCACTATACAGTTAGTTACAGCTGCTCAGTGGGACATGAACTCAGCACCGCTTCATCACAGCTGTAACTCTGTGTTACTGTTGTCACATCACATGTCTGAGAAGTTATTGTGTTTTGAAAGGCATATAAAATAATATATTGTGTTTGACTGACAGGTGTCACTCACCAGGTCAGAGCCTCCGATGCCGATGTTCACTACGTCTGTGATGCTCTTCCCATTGAAGCCTTTCCACTCGCCGCTACGCACTCTCTGTGAACAGCATAACGCCAGAGGTCACGACCTCTACGTCTTCCACTGAGGTGACAGAAGAAGCTTTATAACTGAAATACGTACGTGACAGAAGGCCTTCATCTTCTCCAGCACGCGGTTCACCTCCGGCATCACGTCTTTACCGTCCACTTGGATGGGCGTGTTGGAGCGATTACGCAGAGCGACGTGGAGCACAGCACGACCCTGCAAACGCACACACACGTAAACAAAAACAGACACACACATAAATAAAAACAGACACACACGTAAACAAAACATCACGTTAACAAAAACAGACGGACACACGTAAACAAAAACAGACGGACACACGTAGACAAAAAATCACGTAGACAAAAACAGACACACATAAACATCACGTAAACAAAAACATAAACACGTAACACAGTCCGGTAAAACTCAGTTAATTTTTGTTGATTTTAGTCTGTTCAGTCACTAAATCATCGATCATCTCTATCATATCTACTGCTGAATCTATTGAAACCTGTACGTTGATTGTTGATTGAGAAATTGATTGAGAATTAATCAATGATCATGTCTATAATGTTTTCATGTCAGCAGCTCTTTGGCTGATGAACGTCTTTAGTTCTGCAGGTATCTGGTCATAAATCATCCAGTTGTTGTTTTACTTTGTTTCATACAAAAATACTAAATCAAATACTTTGAGTTTTTTGGACTGTTGGACAAAACAAGCACTTTAGTGATTTGTAATTTGAGTGAGGAATTAATTGTTATTTTCTAGAAAATGTTATAAACTCTTAATCCCATCAGTAGGTTGACTGATAATTAACGGAAGTATTTAACTTTATATCCGCTCCATAAATCTGTCTTCAACGATCGATGTGAGTCTGCACAAACTGCAAAGTCACTGAGGACGCTGTTACACAACGCCGTTGCATCATGACCGCTGTGAGTGTGTGTTAATGTGTGTGTGGTCACTGTGAGGGCAGCTTCTGTCTGGCTCTCTGCTGCTCGTTGGTCTCTAACACTGATGTCTGTTCAGCTTCAGCTTCTCCTGTTAAAGGGCGGCTCCATCTGGTTCGGTTCTGGTGTTTTTTTCTCAGCCGTTAGCAGAAAGCAGTGACGTAGGTTACAACAGGAAGCTAATCAATAAGGTTATCAATAATGTGAACACTAGCAATGGCTGAGTCAATGTTAGCTGTGCTAAGGTTGGAAATAACTAAAAGAAGTGGGATTGTATGTACAGTATACGTACAGTATATGTACGTACGGGGGTGTACAGTATACATACAGTATATGTATACTGAGAGGTAAAATGACTGTTTTTGTGAATGGAGTCTGGTGGCTTTATAGAGAGCGATATAACAGCTTCAGTTCCCCATCAGAGAGGGCTGTCTGAGGTAAAGCCTCTATGAACGTGTTAACAGTCATGTGTACAGTACCTCGGTGAAGTTGATTTTCTCTCCAGAGAACATCTTCTCTCGGGCCTCCTCCACTCCCCTGGACTTGGCCTGTGAACACATGAACATGAACACATGATTCCAGCCACAGAGTGTGAAAGTGTCTTCAGTAATCACTTCCCGTGTGTACATTAACGTGAGGAGGAAGTATTGAAAGCTGTATTACCACATTCCCTGCAGGACAAAAGCAGCTCGCTGCAACAGGAAGAGTTCTCTCTTTCAAAATAAAGTGTTGAAATCTTCCTGTTTCGCTGTTATCACACGTCTCAGAGCAGGAAATCAGTTGGACTTTCACGACGGTGAATAGAAGCTTTGTTATAGCGGATTTCAGCAGACTGGTTCACATTACAGCAACAATAATCATTTATCAGATAGTGGTAGAGGAGATAAGGCTGAAATATGCAGCATTATTATAGGAACTGTAGAACTACGTGGTTGAACAGCCGAGTCTCATTATCTCCTGTTTTATTTACAGTCTAAACGGGGTTATAGACATAAAAACTGGTAATTTCAGCATCTTTTATTTTTCCACTGTTTAATATTTCATGTCAGAAAACTACAACTACCATCATGATTTTTACTTTGTGTCAGAGAGCTTGGAGTGTGTTTCCTGGTTCTGATCAAGGCCTATGGAAAGGAGGCTGGGTCACAGGCTGGGTCACGGGCTGGGTCACGGGCGGACATGGGTATAACATATGCACAGTGTAACTGAAGCTGCGGTCGTGCGTTGCTATTGGCTCAATTTCGGCGAGTGCAGACCAGATTTTACCGCGCATGTGTTGTACCCCAAAGATATGACGCGTTGATGATCGTGACCCAGCCTCCTCAGGGCGTTCCTGAAAAAGAGAGCACCTGCTCTCAGTGAACCTCCCCATGAATAAATACAGGTAAAAAAAACAAAAACAGAAACCAGGATCTTGAAACCTGTAAATACCTGATCCAGAGTCAAGATTCAAGATGTTTATTGTCACACCGGTTATACAAGTACAATCGTGTGACTTCGACTACGAAGAGAGTTAAACATACCCAGGATATCTTCAAATCAGAGGGGGGGTGGGGGGGGTTGGGGGTGTTACCATGGCGAGCAGCATGTCCATCACTTCCTGGTTGATCAGATTCTTGGAGTAGTCCAGCAGGATTTCTCCCTCGTCCGTCTGCAGAGTCGTGCTGTTAATAAACAATCAGCACAGATATTATCAATTTCTGCACTCGGTCTGCACACAACAAACTCATTTATAGTCATTTTATATGTACACTGTATTTATATATATTTATATTTATATATATATATAAAATGACTACTCAATGAGGTCACTGATGAAGCGCCTCAAACGTTATGATCGGCTGTTTTTATTCTAGTAAATGAAATATCTGAGTTTTGGACGGTTGGTCAGACAATACGAACTATTCCAGCGTCTCACCCGAGTTTTCACAATTTATTGATTATCTATTGATTACCGTTAGATTCAGTTTATCACTCCGCCCTATAGATTTATTACCGCTGACAGTTATTCTACTCATCACTGCATCCTGTATGAAAAGGTTGGGTGGGCGTCTCTAACGTGAGACGTGATAGGCATTGGTTTTTATTTATTTATAAAGCCCTTAATGGCAACTTGCCCTCATCCTTATCAAATTGGTCCTTTAATCATTATTCGCCTTGTTCAAGTGATCGGCTGAAGCTTGAAGTCCTGTGTACAAACACTAAATTTGGGGAAACTGCTTTCGGTGTTTGTGCTGCAAAAACTTGGAACAGTTTACAAAACACATTCAAATTAAACACATTTGAACCTCGAGGTGATTTTAAAACAATGATCACAAACTACCAACTGTCTTTAACCTTGTTCTATTGTTGTCTGGCTGAATGCTTCTTGTAAATCATTAATTGTGTTCTGTGTGTATTTATTCTTTTTTATTGTACTCTCGACATTGTAAATGAAGCCAAGCCCTCAATGATTCCTCTAGATTCAAATAAAGGTTGAATGAATGAATGAAATTGATTATTTATAGACTAAAAATTATCAACTATTCACAGAAAAGAAAAGAGAAGAATGTGTGATGGACATTTCTCACAATTTTTTTTGACAATTTATAAAATAAAAATTTCATTCACATATCTGACCTCCAGATATGTGTTGGTCTGGAGGAGCTGCAGCACTAAACCAGAGTTTAGTGGTTTTAGCTGAAGTGTGTCGCCTCACTGTTTTGAGCGATGCTCGTTCATGTCTATGTAGAGCGAGCACAAGCGCGAGCCCGACGCTGACTTTCGTTGACTTAACGGCCACAGGTGTCGCTGTTAACAAGCATTTATGATTCTTACAGTCCCTTTAAATAATTGACAAATCTCCCTTTAAGGTTCATTTAGAACAGATAGAGAAAATGTAGTAATTTGTAATTAATCATGGACAACCATGCTATTAATCTCGATTCAATATTGTAATGGACTCACAGCCTTGGTGTGTTTTTACATGGTAGCTGTCCTGTCTTGCATTAACTGATTATTAATGCATCCCTGGAGGAGGAGGAGGTGGATGTGCTGCAGAGCACGTAGCCTCCATGAATGAAGCACATTAGCCGGAGAGCAGGAGGGAGACTCCCCGGTGACTGCAGCAGACATTAACACCGATACACGGAGTCTAAGGTTTCAATCAGACAGCTGTTTGTCATTAAAGTGTTCACAATATGAATGAACCTTGGTGCTGTAGGTTTTAACAGAAGAAGAACATGAAGCATCCATTATCGGACAGCTTGATGCTAACACAGTTCAACAGGTTCAGCTTAGCTTCAGCTAGCTGTCAGTATAACCACGATGTTTAACAGATATTAAACATTATAACCAGTTTATTCTGTAACAAATCAAACCTCTAACATGTCTGTGAATAACTACACAGGCGATTAAAACAGTAAGACATTTAAAATATGGATTTAGAGCAGTTTTATGGCCTTTTATCACCAATAGGTGACTTTAAGAAGGTTTTAGCTAGCGTTAGAGGCGAATAAATCATAGTTTATCATATTAAATATAAGCAGGCAACATTAATACGTGTGCACATTAAGTCAAGGTGCTTTTGTTGAACAGTTTGTGACGATACGTTAGATTGTAATCTGCCCAGAGCTATCTGTCCGATAATGGACGCTGGTGACATTAGCACGCCAGCTAACATTAGCTAGCTGCTTTAATTCGCCTGTCAGTGGATTCAACGCGCTGCGACACTCCGGTGAGAGGAGTTACCTGACAGGTGAGAACAGGTCTGAACAGGATAGGTGGGAAGTAAGCAGGTAGTGAACTAGAAGCGGAAATGGAGCGATATGAAACTGTGACCTTGTAGCTCAAACAGAGGAAGAGTATTCAGACTCTGAGGAAACACACACCAGACTCTGATCTAACTTCATGTTAGCTTCGTTACACCTGAGATTCACTGAGTAAACACGCTGCAGGTAACAGAGGAACTCTGTCAGCATCACGCCCACCTGTCCTCCACCACCACCACTACCATCATCATCATCATCATCATCACTCTCAGGTGTTAGTCTGTCCCACCTGAAGGTGTTGAAGCGGTCCTGGTCGGACTCGAACATGTCCCTCATGCGGAGGCTGCCGGCGTTAGCTCGGTACCACTGATCCAGCTTCTGGTAGGACGGGTCGGCAGTGAGAGCCATGGTGCTGCTGGTGCTGCTGGTTCTGGTGATGTTCTGGTGGTAGAGAGGGTCCCGTGTTTCACTCCGACCTGCTTGGTGCTGCTGGACTGGTCTGGTCTCCGTGTGGTGGTGATGATGATGATGAGGAGGAGGAGGAGGAGCAGCTCTACAGCTGACAGGACGGAGGTTTAGGCTCCGCCCACTGCACTGACAGTACGGATGTATGGGGGGTGATTAGTGCCACAAAAAAAAAAGTTAAAGTTAATTATGTAAAGAGGAGTTTTTTTTTTGTATGAGCGGGATAAGTGCCAAAAATACAGTCCAGGGGCCTCATGTATAAAAGACTGTGCAGCTTTCACACTGGAAGATGGCGTACTCACAAAATTGGAAAAGTTCGTAAGCACAGAAATTCCCACATGTATAAAACCATGGGTACGCCTGTTCCTCCTTTATACATCCCAATTAACGTGAAATTGAGCCACTTGGTCCGCCTTGTCTCCTCCCATTAATAACTATGCAAATGACTATAAACACGCGCCATGCACCAAGGTTCACCCATTGTCCAAATAACAATGGCAAATCGCGCTGGAAAAGGAACAAGTGTGAAATTGAAGTGCTTGTTACTGAGGTGGAAGCTAGAAAATATAGTTTATTTGATGGTCTTTCCTCGGGAATCAGTAACAAACGCAACATGTCTCCAAAGCAGCTGACCGTGCGCTCCCGAAGGCGCACGGATCCGCTGCGTCCCGGGCCTCGACTGCTGAGGAGCGCCGGTCTGGCCGCGTCCTCACTAACGCTGTGCTGGAGTCACAGAGAGAGATTGTCAATACAATGAAGGAGATATGCAACGAATTAAAAAGAATGAATGACGTTCTTGGTGAGATAAGTCAGACATTAAAAGACCTTGTTAAAAAATAAATGTTTGTCTCAACTTACCTCGTTGCTTTACATTCTATGTATCGCATCCAAACGGCACTGTATAGCTTTTGGCTCATTGTTAGGTGGGCCAGGGTCCGGTTCATCCATTGGTAGCTCCTCTGGGGCACAGGCACACCACGTTGGTCTGCCACATTGTGCAGCACGCGATTTTGGTTTTGGCACAGTGGTTAAGGTATGTCATCTCTGGGAAATTAGTTTAAATGTGTTTTTGTTGTGCCTTTCTGATGTTAAACATTATGCGCAAACTAGTTAAGAAATATGTGTTGTTTTTTTTATCCCACTTCATAAACAAAGCTCAGTAAGTTGAGTGGAAAAATTATTTGTACATATTTGGCAAGTTTCAGTACATTGTAGTTTGACACTGCCAAATGACAGAGTTTGCAGGACGGCCAGCACATTTTCACGACTGGTCTAGAGCTTGCGGCATGGTCCACACATTCTCACGTCCATTGATTTTTATACATCCCGGCGTGTGTGTGAAACACAACGTACGCAACATTTTAGTGCATGCGCACCGTTTATACAATCAATACAGTTCTAGCTCACTGATCACTATTAAGATCCTGATTCACCAAGCCAACGGTTTGGGTCCGTCGGTGAGAGAAATCACTCTGATTGGCTGTTCAGCTTCAACCAATCAGAGCACGAGAAGAGAAACGGAAGTGAGGAAAGCAAGCCAAAGAGTAAACCCTTACCAAAAAGTAATATACTTCAAGTTTATTTTATGAAGTATACTTAAGTAAAATTCAAGTATAGATTTCCCAAGTATACTTTATGTAGTAGGTATACTAATATCAATATAGTAGTAGTATACTGCTTTAATACTTCTTTGGACTAAATAGGCCACTTTTTAGTTTATAAAAGTATATTTAAGTGTAAGTATTGTACTGATAGTTTACTAGTTTTATACTGGTAGTCCACTTTTTTGTTTATGAAAGTACACTTTAAAGTAAACTACTAGTTAAATAGTTTTTATACTACAAATGTACTAAATTATAATTTTCTTAAGTATATCTTGATCAAAAGATTAAGTACAAGTATAAGCCAAGTATACTTGGACTTTTCTGTATACTTATCAGTATGAGCCAAGTATACTTAAGTATACTTTTGTTATTCTTTTCATAAAAATTACAGTTTAAAGTATACTCAGTATACTATTAGTTTAATAGTTTTTGTACTGCAAATATACTTGTAGCCCACTTTATAGTTTATGAAAGTGCACTTTAAAGTAAACTACTAGTTTACTAGTGTTTATACTACAAGTATACTAAATTAAACTTAAACATTGATTTGGTGCATCTGAGCCTTTAAATGTCTTGTTGAGATTCAGTTTAATCTGATATATAAAACAGAGAAAAACAGCAAATCTTTCTATTTGAGAGGCTGAAAACTTTAAATAGTTGATTATTTGTCTGATGAATTCAGTTCTGTCTCTCTGATTATTAACATGTACATCTGGTTTATTCCTTTGAGGCTCATTTCAGGTTATAATGTGCTTTATTGACAATATTTAAATTAGCACAAACTAACTGGCCACATCGTGTCGTAATCCCACATTTTATTTCCAGCTGATGTGACGCCGGAAGACTTGAGAACCAGCGCCGTCTGCGACCTTTTGAAAACGAATTAGACTACTAACGATGTCTGTCCTCTGATTGGACGCCTGGATACCAAACGAGTCTGGACACATTAAGAAAACTTCACAGCTTTCAGCCACGTTTGACATCTACACAATAATTATAAACTCTTACAACCCTTCATTACAATCAGCAATCATTTTAATGATGCATTATGAAAGTAAAAATATATATAATTACATCTGCCAGTTAATCATATTTCCTTATTCTGTCTTTAAATTAATTATTGATTTGATTTTTTCTGAGTCAGGTTTCCTGCTTTGACATTTTCAGTTTTCTCATCGTTATAATCATCAAATGAGTTGAGATTAAATATTCTCAGTAGTTTTCTAACTCAAAATAAAGAAATGGAAAGTTTAGCCAGATGATTTTTTTATTTTGATGGATCCATTTATTACTTGATAAGAGTTTATAAAAACAGTCTGTCTGAGAGCTGCAGCTTTTCTTCTTGTATCCGACTCGATCGGTTTCAGTGCTTTAATGTGAAGGAGTAGCTTTCTACAACAGTGAGGAAACAAACCAAAGTTCAATCCCATTTATCAAGATTTTAAACAGTCTCATTATACATTTCTCTCATCATCTGCGGTTCTTCTCGAGCAGTAAGGCGAATCAAGAAAAACACATTTTCTCTACGTTTCCTGAGCACAGTTAAGTACTTTAAAGGTAACTTTGCATGACAACATTTCTCTGTTCTGGAGTTGAAGCCGTGAAGCAGACGGCGTTTAAAAAAAAAAAACCTGGTCCACACAGAACTCCATTTAACTTTTGTACATTTTAAACTGAAGAAAGTAACCGAGCCGTCTTTGTATGATCCAGGTCTGCAGAGAACGATATTCCTGAAGTTCATCTCCATTCAGAACTACTTGTTTTTATCCTCTTTGTTATCTAAATAGAATCTCAGGACAGGTGAACAGAAAAAAGTGCAACTCTAAACGTTTCCTGAAACCACTGAAAGACTTTTAAAGTACTTAAATGATGCCCGGCCAAGATGACGTCAGATTATTCAGTCATGATTCGTCACACCCCCGTCCTTCGTTATATTGCTAGAAAACTATGATGCTACACGCAGACAGCTAGCTTGTTTTTCTAGTCTTTTATTTTCTATGTATAGTTGACATCACTTCCTGTAGCTTTAGCGGGCTGTCCACCACCGTGCAGTGCCGCGGGACAACGTTAGTGGCGTTAAAAGTGAGGGTGGAGTTTTACTGTAACAGCTGATGGCGGTATAAGTTAGTGTCTTATGAAGCAGCAGCCCGACAAACATCGAGTTAGAACATCTGGAAAACCTTCATCTACGGAAGATTTTAAACGCCCAAATTAAAACAAATCCAACAAAGAAATAAAGTGAAATATAATACACATATTTCCTTTATATGTACATCTACTGTCATAATTCAACATGAAACATGTTAAGGACAATTATTTAAAGTTTTGTCTTTAATAACTGAAAGAACTGTTATTCAGTGTGACATTAAAATCAAATCACAACACAAGTGAAGTATTATAAAGTTAACTTAAAAGTACAATTACGTGGTGACACTTCCTCAATAAATCGTCTTTTTGGTGCATCTACTCAGGTTTTCCATCTCTAAAAACAAAAACTTCACGAAAGTGTTATTTGTTATTATTACATGGCTTTGTTGAAAACTCGATTCTGATTGGTCAATCACAGCATTTTACGGTCTGTTATTTCTTTATAACAGACCGTTGCTATGTATAATAGACCGTTGCTATGGCCACAGTTCTGATATCGGACTCTGCAGGACTGTTTTTGTGTCAAATTATTCATTTCTCCAGTAAGTAGCCGTGTAATAAGCTGGACAGCTAGCGGGGTCATTGTTGTGATATAAATACCCTGAAGGGGTTCATTTCACAACAATGACCCTCTCGCTGTACGTTATCTCTTACTTGGCAGGTCTGTGCTGCTCTCTGAATTACAGTACACCTCCTCAATTTGTTTTCTGTGCTGTGATTCGATTTTTCACAATAAAAAACAATTTGTTCAATTATTAAAGATAAAGAAATGTATACGTAAAAAGGAAACACTTAATTTGTTTTACGTCAGGCATTTTAAACCTTCCGTATCCATCAGCTGGGAAGCTTTGAGCGAGTTAATATTAATATTTGAGTCGTCGTCTGCATGGATTTCACTGCAGCTCTAACAACTTTAAGTAGGACGGAGTATTACGGCCACTTTGAGGGGAAAAAAAAAATCTGACATCCCGAGAATAAAGTCATAATATTATGAGGAAGAAAAGTCGTAATTTAATGAGAATAAAGTCATACTATTTCAAGAAAAAAAAGTCTTAATATTACGAGAATAAAGTCATAACTTTACGAGAAAAGTCGTAATATTACCAGAATAGTCATAACTTTAGGAGAAAAGTCGTAATATTACCAGAATAAAGTCATAACTTTAGGAGAAAAAAAGTAATTTCCTCCTCCACAAGAGTCAGTTTCCTCCAGGTCAGTGCTGTTCTTTCTTCATAATAAATACATATATATCTTTTCAAGGTCCTGATACTGATGATAATGTGGTGCTGATGTGCCAAAAGATTAAGTATTTCGTTATTTGTGAAACTTATACTAAAGTATAACTTCACAAGATGCTCCACATTCCACTATTTCCCCTCTAAAATAACACTGAAATTACTACTTTATAATATGACTTTATTTATTATTTTTTTCCTTCAATGTGGCCCTAATACTCCGTTGTATTTAAGCACCATAGACCCATGACTGAAGAGAGAAATAAGTGGAAAATATAAACAGAAAGCGACTGAATTTTGACCTATGATCCGACCCAGTTAGCTTGTGGACTGGGAGGAAAAACTACCACAAAAACCAGTCCAATACACATGTTGACGTCTACCAGCGGCTCCCTACTCTAACGTTAAAGAGATAGTTCAGGTGTTTCTCTGTGAGGTTGTATGAGGTTCTTCTCCATAGTGTATTACTACAGTAGATGGAGTTTGGAGTAACGTTTTTTAGACTCCTAAATACATCTATATCAGTTTAAGTGAACGCCATATTTTGAATATTTTCACCTCTTCACCTCGCTGTCAGACAGCCCTTTCTGATGGGGAACTGAAGCGATTATATCGCTCTCTTCAAAGACACCAGACTACATTCACAAAAACGGTAATTTTCCCTCTCAGAACAGGGGAGTAGTTGGTCTACCGCTGCATCTATCGTAGGGCTGCGCAATTAATTAAATATTAATCGCAATCACGATTTTGGCTTCCCACAATTAAATGACCGTGATCGACTGCTATATTGATGTTTAAAATGCGTGCTCCATATATCAAATCAAGCACTTCCTAATCTAACAGCCAGCCACCAGGGGGCGATCCAGATGCTTTGGCTTCACTTTTGGGGAGCGGTCTCGCCGATGTATGTTTTTTCCTGAATGTAGAACAGTAATATTCTGTATATTTTACAGGCAAAATGCACTGAAGTCAGGTGAAGAAGAACCTCATTATTAGTGATGTGACGGTGAGGAAATGTTCCACCGGTTAATAAACTTGGGACAACACCGGTGTTACCGATTACTCCGGACATTTTACAGGAAAAGATGGCGGTCAATATGTGTAGAGCTCTGACTCTGATCTTTACTGTCGGATGGCGGTGCGTCTGACCTCTCCGGCCAGCTTTCACTGCAAGGCTGCAGGTTTCCACCCGGCGCCGCTCCGCCTCGCACACCGGCTATGACCGCTCCGTCCTCCTCGCGATGATTACCTCATCAGCGTTATGGTTCTCTTATACCATTGGGTTCAAATCTGAAATATTGCCAAATAGCAGTTTTTGCTTTTCGCTTCGACACCAAATCCTTCGCCATCGTCTTGTCAGTCAACTCTCTCTCGTCCCGTGTGTGAAATCTGACTCCTGCTACTCTGAGCTGAGACTCCGTACGGAGCACTTTCACTTTCAGTTTGTAGCGTCCGTCGTATAACTCTGTTGATAACACAACGCTGATTCGCCCAAATGAACTAAATGGGTTTTATTTCTGTAAACGGTGGGGGCCCTGGGTACGTAATGTAATCGGTGTGTGCCTGACCACCGTGTAACACCAACTACCGCCCGTTTTATAAAAATAACTTTTTAAAAAAAAATCATATTTGCTTCAATCTCGCCTACTTCCGCTTTAAGAAATAAATCATTTGAAAAATGATCCTCCAGAGTCCGACATCAGAACTGCGCCCATAGCAACGCTCTTTTAGCCATAGCAACAGTCGGTTATAAAGAAATAACAGACCGTAGAACGCCGTGCTTGACCAATCAAAATCGAGTATTCAACACAGCCGTGTAATAATCGTGATAATCATTTTGTCCATAATCAGGCAGGCCTAGTTGATGGGTTAATTTGTGTTATTGTTTGACTTTGATGAATCTGAACTAACCCGTTAAAAGACCAAAATCACACAATAACACAAACTAACCAACAGATGGATGCAGCGGTAGACCAGCAACGCCCCTGTTCTGAGAGTTAAAATGACTGTTTCTGTGAATGTAGTCTGGTGTCTTTGAAGAGAGCGATATAACAGATTCAGTTCCCCGTCAGAAATATCTGTCTGACAGCGAGGTGAAGAGGTGAAAATATTCTAAATATAGCGTCCACTTAGACCGATATTGATGTTTTTATGTGTGTAAAATGCGTTTAGCTGCTGCTGCCCCCGTCCACAGCAGGACATTGATCTGCTCCCGTGCTGGTTCTCCTGTCTCATTCTACTGTAGTAATACGCTGACTATCATACAACCACACAGAGACGCCACAACTAACCCTTTACGGTGTGAAACATCTTCTACACTGTTAATATGAGTAAACACTTAAAGAAAGAAAAGGAAGCTGCAGAAGCTGAGAGGTGACTATGAGAGATGACGAGCACTGTGGATAGACGTGTTGGTGAGCGTGCCGACTAGATGTAATAGTAGAAAAATACATGTTAGAAAGGTGTGACTGAGACTGGAGTTACAGGATATGCTGCTGTACCCCCCCACCCGCCCAAATAAAGCTATGTGTCAGTCAGCTAACAGAAGATTATCAAAGACAGGTTTAGGAGAGGACCCGGGAGATAACGCAGTGAAAAACAAACAAACATCCCTCTGAAATATCACATTTATACATTATTATTAATATTTTGTTGAGATCTGGACTTTTTAAAATGTTTTTTTGTTTTTTCTGATAAATTGCGTCGTTGTTGTAGTTGTTGTTGTTGTTGTTGTTGTTTCCACCGTTGTGTTCAAGCAGTCTACCCCCAGTGCTGGTGACAAATATACAACTAGTAGACAATCTTCATTATTTTAGTCAACAAAAAACTATTTGTTTTCCACTGAAGCGTGAAGAAGTTCCACCTTTCTGTCGAGTCTTCCACCCGTTGAGACTACGCAGCCACTTTGTTATCCTTCTGGAACAAAGGAGAAAATAAATTAAACACCTTTTATTCATCACATCTTTGTCACCAAGCAGGTGTGAGTTCAGTAGAGGTGGAAGAAAATATCAAATAATAAAGCATGTTATTATTTAATAACTAATTGTACAATAAAAATATGCATTCATAAATTTGTTTACAAATTAACTTATTAATCTATGAATAAATATTCTTAATCACAAAGTAATTCATTATGTGACATTTTAATGGGCGATTAAAAGAAGAATTATAAAAAGAATCTACAAATGAAATATTAATCCATCAATAAATAGTTCAAGTTAAAAAGGGATTTATAAAAACACCATAAAACAGTCAGTAAGTACATCATTTAAAAATACATTAATGAATTCATAAATAAATAAATAATGGAATTTAAAATTCTATTTGAAAATGGAGTTTAAAAAGAGAAATACATAACTGGATTCACAAATCAGGAATTTAAAAGGGTAACTTCCTTCACCATTTACTTTTCCTTTTCCTATTAACTGTTAAATGTGCTTAGTCATTTAGCATGGGAAAGGAAATAACCATTTTAAATAACTGATTAAAACCTGTATTCTTAATTCAATTTATGAATCCAGTTATTTATTTGTCCTTTTAAACTCGAAATTTTAAATATAATACAGCGTTACATGTGAAAATGATGTCACTGAACGTTACCCTGTATGCTGATAAGTCGGCGAACTCGCGGCCGGCCTGGTTTCCTCTGTATCCTCCCCTGAAGCCGCCGCCTCCCTGCGGAGGCCCAAAGGAGCCTCGGCTAGCCGAACGACCCCGACCTCCACGAAAGCCCATACCGCCACGTCCACGGTAACCGCCGCGGCCTCGGCCCTGACGAAGAGGGAGGCCGAACGTCTCGGCGTTCATCCTCCTCTCCTCCGCCCAGGTCTGCCTCCGCTCCCTGCATGGGGGGGAGATAAAGAGAAGGAGATGAAGAGGAGCAGCTACAGGTGGGAGGAGCTCTCATGTTCTACATCAGGTAGAGACTACGACAGACACTGATAATAACGTTGTTTTAACAGCTAGATGCTGCAGGTTTAACTAGCGGGTTGCCTTCATATTTATTCTATTAACACAGAGCTTCTTTTTTATTATCTGTCATTGATAGAATATCAAACTCCACCACTGACCAACACCTGAACCATCAGTTAGACTAGATGTGACTAGATGAACACTCACCTGGGGAAACCTGAGACTCCAGACTTCTCATTTGCTTTCCTGTTGAACAGAAAACAGACAACACAGTCGAGTCATTAGTTCCCACAGCTGGAGGTCATGAAGGTCATTGAGGTCATTGATGTCATTGATGTCATGGAGGTCAGAACACACTGATGGAAAACATATAGACCGTCACGTGTCGCTGTGGCCTTTCATTCATATACACAAAGTGGCCGACTGGGACTCGTACCTGGTGTCGTCACAGGAGATGTTGTCGAAGAAAGACTTGGACTTGTCGTAGTAGCAGTTGGGGCCCAGCGGGTCGCCGCCCTCTTCGTCAGCGTTACCTTCGCTGTTCTGGGTTTCCACACCTGAGTCGCCCTTATCCTCTCCGTTCACCGCCTTCTCCGTCTTCTCCGTCTTCTCATCTGAGAGAACCAACACAGTCAGTCACACTTCTGACGGTAGAAACAGGCCATGGCGGTAGAAACAGTGGGGAACCAACAGGCATTAACATCCATAAAATTTATATTTTCCTTTCATTATAAAGACCTTTCAACTTGAGCTTGCTCTGAAACTCTCTGTCGATATCCTCCTTGTTGAACTGGGCGTTGGCGCTCTCAAAGTCAAAGTCTTTCTCAAACTTCATGGGTCCGTCTCGGCGAACATTGAAGCGCCCTCTGCCGCGGTGTCCGCCCCCTCGCCCACGCCGGTTAACCGGAGCTCCAGCAGCCGCTGAATAACAGAGTAATAGAGTACATTAGCTGTCATAATAAAACAGGTTTAAAGAGGTGGTGCAGAACAAAAACACTGGTAAACATGGCAACATATGAGGTAGTAAACCAAGGCACACACCCACTATGGTAGAAGAGTCTTTAAAATGAGTTAGAGCCATAAAGTAAGAGCCTGGCTTCAGGTGTCAGATCCAGAAACAAAAGTCACATCAAACATGGAGGAATGCAGTAAATCACTCAGGGAGCATTCTCAGGATTTCACTGAGCATGAAGACGAGGAGACGCGTCCTCATCATCCATTGACATGAACAGCATGTCAATCTGCACACACGTTCACTAGCAAAGAAAACCATGTGAAAGAGGGATGATGGGATGAGTGTATGGGCTCCACGGGGCCAGAGGAGAGCTGGACGGGCATGCAGAGTCTGAATGAGGCTGTTGAGGATGGAGTCAGAGCAGTGGGGGGGATTAACCTGAGGAACGTTTACTGGGATCCCTGCCTTCACCTCGTGCCTGCTCAGACTCTGGTTTGGGGACTTTCTGGGCGTCAGGGCCTGGAACAGCAAAGTCTTTTAGTCTCCCAACACAACGTCAACAGTCAAGAGAAAACAGTCCAGCTGCCACTAGTCTCCTACCTTCACACAACGCTTTCAAATGTGACCTCTGGACCTCTAGAACAAAGCGTTAGCACACAGAGTGGAAATACTTCTTTACTGTGGAGTTGTATTTATGCCTGACTCCTGAGCGTGCACAGGGACATTTTAACATAAACCACTAGAGCTGGGACGATTCACCTATCTCCTGATTCAATACTATCACCAACTTGGGTGCTGATTCGATATGTATTGTTATTTTTAAGTATTGCGATTCAATATTATGATTTTTGTTAACTTTTTTAACACTAGACCATGGGGAAAAAGTTGAATCATACACTTCTAGGGACTTTTACTTTGGAAAATCTCTAAATGAATCCAGCAAAGTGTTTGATTTTCAGCATGTATGTAGTCAGAGATGTCCTGAAGTCAAATATATCAGTCATTGTCAGGAATTATTTATTAAGTATTTTCCAGCAACCCAAAAATCAAAGAATAAAGACATTTCCCTCACATATTAGTGGCATTTTCTTTTTTAATTTATAAGGGACATGTAATGTTTTATACTTCTGGTGAATATAATCCATCAATCTTATTTCCATATATGTATTCTGTATATACAGTTCCCTTTGTTAACACCTTATTTTGAAAACCGGACATAGTCACACGTGTATACTTCCTCTAACTTCTCCAAGGTGGTCGCTAGCTCTCCCGTCAGCTCCGTTCTCTTTATACATCCATGGTCAGCTCCATCGGGGCCGTTTGAATGCATTTAACATAAATGTCAGTATCTGGGTGCTCTACAGTTTTAACGTCGGCTGATTTGACCACAGAGATAAGAGTGACGGCCGGCTTAACCGCACGTTACCACAATACGATAACGTTTCCTGTCCATGACAGAGTTAGCATGCAGCTTTAGCCGTGATGTCTAGCTCTGCTTTTCCTGCAATGTGTGAAACCCAAAGTGTTTCCATACTTTACTGGATGTGTAGTGTTTACCACGCTGGATTTAAAATGGGAGGGTGCAGGTCGTATCCACGCAGACCCTCCAACGTTTTATACTTTCTCTGGTTTGTTTTGGTTGACGGATACGGAACGGATAAGACGTCACGTTACTCAGACTACAACAGTAAAAACGGTAACTTCCTTCTACCTCCACATTAACTCAAATGAAGCAAATATATCGATTCTGGCGTTAGAACATCTATTTCAAAATCATCTTCAAATCTCGATACATAGGTGAATTGATTTTTCCCCCACCCCTAATAAATAAATGTGATTTGTTTGCTCAAACTAAATGATTTTCTTCTGATGAAAATGTCCGCTGTGCGCTCAGGAAGGAGGCATGAATATAACTGGTACTAGTGTGCTGGTCTGTGGTCTGTGTGTCTCACCTGGGTGGCTAAAGATAGAGTGGGTAAGCCCTGCAGTGGAAGACCTATCTACAGCAGTGATGTGAGAGGACGAGATGGTTCGGGGTGCAGACCAGCCATGGCTGCTGCGGCCTCCCCTGACTGTCTCACCCCTCCTCATGTCCATGCCGTCCTGGTGCTGGACCTTCTGGCCACTCTGACCGGTGGCAGAGGGGGCCGTGCGACCGTGGGTGGGGCTCCTGCGTCCCAGGCCAGGGGCCGGAGCTGTGGTGGTGGCGGTCGGGGCCGACGGGGCGCTTTGGATCACCTGCTCCAGGGTGGGGCTCTTCCTCAGAGGGTCCAGGCTGGGGCTGCTGCGACCTGGGGAGAGAACCAGGACAGGGATCAGGGTCAGTGGTGCACACAGTGAACTAAATCAACCTCATCAGTGGTCAGTATTGATTGGAATCAGTCATGCTGTTTGACGCCTTTTGAAACCTCTGGAGGCTCATCTTGGTCCGGAACAGATGAACTGAGCTTCAGGTGTGAGAGACCTCAGTGTGAGGACAGTTCTGCTCAGCTCAGTCTGGGTTTTAATCGTATAGGAACAGAACTGATCCAACAGGACATGCAGGTTACTTTGAAGAGCATGCTATTGTTTAATTTACTGCAGTGCAACTTTTAATACTGGAGGCATCTTGTAATGTTTAATCTCAATCATTGCGGTTGGGCCGGTGTAAACAATTTTCAAACCGGTTTGGTATTGAGCTAAACACCGGACCAGTCTACCTGATTTCCCAACCAGGACTCCAGAGTGGAACATAATGAATGTTTCTCTGCTTCAAATCCAAAATGTTGCCATGTTAGCGCAGTTTTAGTTTTAAGACTAACTTTACGACGTCTCATCTCGTCATGAACTTTTCTAGAAAACAAATCCTACCGACGCTACAACTGTAGAGCACCCATATACTGTTAAATGCCTTCAAATGGCCCCGATGGAGCTGGCCATGGATGTATAAAGAGAACGGAGCTGACAGGAGAGCTAGCGACGACTACCAGAATGCATTGCACAGCTGCTAACATTGACAATGAATGGGAAGTGTGGAAAGGACGGAGGCTGTGGACACGAACCATCAGTCCTTTTACAAACAAACATAATAACGTGTTAATCACGTTGTCATATTGCTTATTACTAATACAATACAAGCTGATTAAGCGCTGTGACGCCGTTGGCACAGGTTGCTGATGTCGGCTACTCTTTAATCTGCCAGAACGTGTCATAATGACAAATGTCGGTTCAGCCGGTTTGCATCAAATCAAACCGGTTTAAGCTCGTACACCGGACCAGACCGGAAAAACAGGAAATCCACCCAACTCCAGTCATTACTTTCTGGCGCAATGTGAGAAGACAATTAAGTCAGTGAGGAGAGAAAGAGGTTAAAACATTTAAATCCATCAGACGTTCTCCGTCTGCAGATTCTGAACTGATTCAGTATTTCATCAGATATATTAGTTTCACTCTTGTGTGAATGGATCGGGAGTAATTTGGTACCACCGGTGTGGTGAGCACTCATCAGTGATCCCCTGCAGGTCTTTACCTTCGGTTACAAACAGGCCCAGAGACAGAGAGTCAGAGGACCAAGCAGAGCCAATAGCAGAGCTCTGAGACTGGGTCGAGGTCACTGATCGTCCTGTATGGGAGGAACAGCAGGAACATTACTGTATTGAGGGCAACAACACTTCCTTCAAATGCACTTTGCTGCTCTGCACCGCTGTGAACCAGCAGACTATCTGAGGTAAGAACTCCTGCTGGATCAGAACATCACCTGACCAACGCCGACCCATATCAAGATCAAATAACCGTCTCCCATAATCACACAACACACTAAATCTACACAGCTTCAGACTTTGTAGTAAACTGATCAACTCATCAACTATCAATCGCTGTCAATAAAAGTCCACAGTGACGTCTTCACACGTCATTTGTGTCCAAAAACTACAAAGGTCTTCAGTTAGTGATCATCTGACTATCAAAATAATACATTTTCTGTTGATTAACCATTAACAAGCAGCTGTAATGCAGATTAAATTCAGCTGATTTTTGAGTGTGTTGTTATGAACATTGCTGTGATGAAGGAGCTGCTCACAACTGAACAAATAAAAGTAATTGTTACTGGTGATGATTTTAGAAACCCAAAAGTATTAAATCTTCTCTCTTTCCTGTCCTGTCATCTCTCTGTTGTCCAATCATGTATTGTTACAGTTCAAATTTATTGTGAAAATGAATATTTCCTCCAATAAGCTCTGTCAGGTTAAGCTTTAACAGGGGAAATCTATTTTCCAGTAGCATCCTCTGGAGTTCACAGTTAAGGTGTCTTCATTAGTGTGAGCTGAGGACACTGAGCTTTAATACTACTGTATGTGCAATAAATGTACAGTTGCTGTTGCTTATTATACGAGTGAAGGTTATATTCAGTTACAGTTTTTATGTGTCATTTAAAATCAACACAACTAGGGATGCACCGATTTCAAAATTCTGGGCTGACACTGATGTTTAAAATAACAATTTGGCCGATAGCTGATACAGATGTTTCAGTTTATTTAGTTTCTGCTGTTTATTATTCCTATTTTGTTCCAGGGAATCAAAGAGCTCTTCATTATGTAAAACATAACTGAGCTGAAATTCAATCATACTAGTTTATGAAACAACCTTTAATATAACCGTCTTTCATATGATTTTTTTTTTTTTTTTTTAAATAACTGCTTCAAAAGCCTTTCAGCTGCTCTACAACTACCGACTCAATGAGAAGAGTGTTTCAGTACAGCCCAACTAAAATATTACTTTTGTGAAACATAAATTAAATATTGATGTAAAGGTGATTAGTAACATGAGCAGTGTTTCTCACACATAGACTTTACTTGGGCGGGCCGGCCGTGTATTAACGGCCGCCAGAGTATATTTGGCGACCCATTTTAGCATTTGTATCCGTCCTAGAGAACGATGCCATCCGCGAGCGATTAACTAGTGGGCTAGTAGCGGCATGGAGAGCTCCGCTTTGCTGAAGCAGCCTCGGACCTCGCTGTCTCAGCTGTCTGAGCCACACGGACCCACGAGACAACGATGCGGCAGCCCGACGTGCTGCTGCACTCTGCTCACCCGGGACTGGATCCCGGTATGGGGGACGGAGTGCTGTACGGGCTGCACGGTGTGGAAGATATTCCCACGGTAACGGATTGGGCGTTGCGTCACCCCTCGTTGGACCGACACATTACGCTCACACCAAGTTTGTTCCTCCAGACCGCTGTGATTGTTTTAAATCAATCTTGTAAATCATTGTTTTACCGCTTAATATGTCATTGAACATAACAACGTTCTTGACGCTGATCTGTCTCTGAGATACTGTAATACTCCCACGTGGACCATTTTTCCTTTCACTTTTATTTGTAAACAAACCACACTCACCCCTGTCAGAGGCGCGTCCATCCAGTGGCTTCTTCTCTGAATCAGCAGCTGGTTACTGTAACTGTCAGAGACTGACCGCAAATAACCAACACAACATTTAGCCGACGCAAAATTGATGCAACACTACAGATTAACATCGGCCACTGCCATCGGAGAATGTAATCTCATTTGCCGACAGGCCGATGGCAGTCAACAAGGTGAATATCAGCCGATAGCGACGTTTGGCCGATAAATCGATGCATCCCTAAACTCATCCCTAATAACAACTAATTATTGTTACTCTACATGTAGAGGAGGAAGGTGAAGGCCTCGGTGGTGCCATGACTCCATCCCTCCTCAGTCTCTATGGCATGCTGTACGTGGTCCCAGAGCCACAGAGAGACTCTGAACCCTTGGATACCATGCCCAGCTGAGTCCCTGCTAGAACACATGACAAGAACTTACCCACACCAACTGGTCCAAACTGGGGGGAAACCAGGGGGCTGGTGCTGAACTGGTTGTAGGCAGGAACTGGAGCCCGGTTGAAGAGGCCATAGGAACCAGCAGACTGGAACGGGGTCGGGGCGGCGGCAGCAGAAGACGAGGAGCTGGAGCTCATGGACGACTGAGGAGGAAGACGGTGAATGTTACAGAGTGAACCACTAATACACACTGTATACTGATACTGGAAAGGTATCGGTATACCCTACCGCTATAAACGGTACGATACCGCGTTTAATCAGTACCGATACTTTAAGAATGAGCTCTGAGTTGCGGCGATGTGCGACCGCGGGGCCGTTTGTGTGTGCAGCACTCTGCTTTAGAAGACGCCATCAGGATTGGGATCCCGTGGGAACAGGAAGTTATAACTTTACTACTGATGGAGCAAACAGTCAAAAACTAAACTGTAGTGATAACTAGGATAACTATCCGAAAATCACTGGGAATTATTCGATATTATTCGAATAATACCACAAATACATAATCTACCAAAGAGCATGTGTTAAAGTGTTATTTTACCGTGAGTCTCTGTGATGTGTTAAAGTATAATTTTACCGGGGGGGGGGGGATTACAGTTGTTCCATTTTAGAATAAAAATATATAAAAACATAGATAAGTTATAAGAAAGATAGAAATAAGAATAGAGATTAAATGTAAATATGTGTTCATTATCAAAAATAAATGCAAATATAAAATGAACTATCAAAAAAAAATCACATAAACTGAAGTATAGGGGAAATCAGATTACCGAATACCATTTAATTTTTTAATGAATACATTTTTAATTAATACAAAATAATTTTAAGTTCCATGTTGTGACATCTATTATTCCATTACTTATCCTGATTTTTTAGATTTTTGCCGTGGTATCGTTTCAGTATCGACATATTTAGGCAGCGTATTCTATCGAAGTTAGAGTTTTGGTATCGCAACAACACCACCGTCAGGTGTTTGTGTGACGCGTACCTGGACGATGGCAGGGTCCTGAGGAAGAGAGCAGGTGGGTTTGGGCGGCTCACACACAGTCAGGTCCTTGATGTCGCTCCCTCTGAAGATGATGTACTCAAAGGTGTCATCTCGAGGCGGGATGGGTCGGTCGGTGGGCCGGTCCTCGGTACCAAAGGAACGCACTGAGCAGGAGGAAAAAGGTTTATATTCACCGCACCAACACATGTTTTAGATTTGAATGAGCACTCTTTGGTGCTCATCTGATATGGATGAGTTGTGTTAAATTACATAAACATAAACACACATTACACACTGTCAGTCCCAGTGGTCTTATTGGTTCACAGCACACTGGGAGAGATGGTGTAACAACCAGTATCAGACTGGCTGCCTGCTGGAATTTATCACTACAACATAAAAAACACTACGACTACCATCATGTCTCTGTGACACTCATGTTTGCTGTTGCAGTTCTTAAATTTAAATATTCATTTAATCGTTTGAGTATTTTTTAAGCAAAAGATTCTCTAGTTACAGAGTCTTAAATCGAGATATTTTCTGTTTTTTCTCGTCTTCTATGATAATAAATCTAATATCTTTGGGTTTTGGACTGTTGGTCGGACAAAACAAGACATTTGAAGACGTGACCACAGGCAGCAATTTGGTAAAAATGATTGTTAGTAGCAGCCCTGGAGGTATCCATGTGTATTTATCTGTGAGCTGTGATCAAAATAGTAGCCGATAAATGTTCTGTAGATCGATTAATCAGCTAATAGTTCAGCTCTAATGAAAACAGTTAATTATATGCTGACACAGATTGTAAGGGTGTGCATAGGACAAGAAATAACTTGAATTACCTGACTTGTAAAGTAATATTAAATATAAAAGTACCACAACTTTATTTATAATGTGTACTTCACTAACCTGGCTGCTCATTAAAAGGGATAAAGGCTGCTGGGATGGAGGTGTCATTAAACAGTTAGTCATATGTCATAATCTGCTGTTAGTGAACCAGGTGAGGTGACTGACCTCAGGTGTTCATAAGCCTCTTCGTTAGCACATGAAACTGATAGAAAAGTTAGCGGCTGTCAGTGAACGTTACACCAACATTTTCTTTTTAGGTTTGCGTTAACACCGTGATACTCAAATTGGGTTTCGGGGACCACCGGGGATCCATGGCGCTCTGTCAGGGGGTCATTTAAATTATCATGATATAAAATTGTATTTTTATTACAAAAGGCTTCATAGTTCAAAAAATGTTTTAATTTAAAATCTATAAAAGCTCATAGATGGCATTGCAATCTAACAAATCTATAACTCTTATAATCTGCAAATAATGTTTATATCTTTAATACATTTCTCTTGTTCTTCCACATAACTTAGACTATAGAAGTGTAATAATTAGGCTAAAACTTAAACTTAAAAGTTTATCAAGGTTAGACAGATGGTTAAATAGAGATCTTGCGCTTCTTGGTCACATTTATATAACACAGATGGAAAGTGTATTTATCCATCTTATTCTCTTTACATAACCAACATCTAAAGACCATAGAAATGTAATAAATAGGCTAAAACTTAAACTTTAAGTTTAAGGGTACCAGGTGAATTCTCTATCTAATGAGGGATCCCCGGTATATTCTCTATCTTGTGAGGGGTCCCTGGTATATTCTCTATCCTGTGAGGAGTCCCTGGTATTGAAAACATATTGAGAACATCTGCATCACATCTGTCACAATGCGTTACAGTAACTCACATCTTTTGGCCCATCACCTCTATATACTATATATTCTTTTTATTCTCAATACTGTAAACCGTTATACATCCCCTAAAAACACATTCTTGCATTCCTGCATAGCATTATATTTTTAAGCAGTTAGCTACATATGTATATTTAAAATAGTATTTTTAAAAAAAAATGTTTTTATTGTATTTTTGTTCTATTCTATATTTAACTTTCATGTCTATGCACCAAAACAAATTCCTTTTATGTGAAAATCTACTTATCAATCTAATAAACCAGATTCTGAATAATATTTTTATTGTATTTATGTTTCTTGACTGTTGCAGTACTTATGTTATCTCTTAATATGTTTATCATTGTGCACAAAAAAACACCAAAGCAATTTCCTTGTATGTGATTACCTACATGGCAATAATAACATTCAGATTACATGCAGCTATAAAATTAATAAATATATAAAGTCTAAAATAAAGCTAGCAAACATGCTGACAAGTTGGAAAGCTGATTCATGTTGATCAATATTTATTGTTCCTATGTATCTTTACAGGTAATTAAAAAAACTCCTTAGATTGTGTCTTTTACAGCTAACTGTAATTGATTTGTTCACGTTCTTCATATAAATGTGTGTATTAAGTGTTTGACGTCCGTCTGACACTAAATCACATTTATAATAATACTTATTTAAAACAACATGAACACACAGCCAGATAACAGCAGCAGCTGATGCATAGCATTTTATTTTTAAGCAGTTATCTACATATACATTTTTAAAATAGTATTTTTTTTAATGTTTTTATTGTATTTTAGTTCTATTCTCTATTTTACTTTCTTTTCTACGCACCAAAACAAATTCATTTTATGTGAAAATCTACTTATTAATCTAATAAACCAGATTCTTTTATTATTCATTTTATTATTATTATTATAATTACTTTTATTGCCAAAGCAATTTCCTTGTCTGTGATAACCTACATGGCAATAATAACATTCAGATTACATGCAGCTATAAAATTAATAAATATATAAAGTCTAAAATAAAGCTAGCCAACATGCTAATACTAGCTGACAAGTTGGAAAGCTGATTCATGTTGATCAATATTTAATTACAGGTAATAAAAAAAAACTCCTTAGATTGTGTCTTTTTTTCCTACAATTAAATTGAAGTTTCCATTAGCAGCAATTTTTTGTTTATATATATATATATATATATATAAATAAAATATATATAAATTTGTTAAATTTGTATATATAAATATATATAAAAACAATACGTTTCCATTAGCAGCAATTTTTTTATATATATTTTTTTTATTTATATATATATATAAATAAATAATATATATAAATTAGTTAAATTTATAAATATAAAAATATAAAAAATAATATATATATACAAAAATGGTTAAATATATAATAATAAAATACGTGTAAGCATCCCTGCTTGGTAACATTAGTTAGCTTAGCTCATGCTAGCGAGATAGACTAGCCACCTACAGCTAGTTCACGTTCTTATATATAATCTATAATATAAACCCGCTCCAGAGTGTGTTGACGTCCGTCTGACACTTAATCACACTTTAATTGTTATTTAAAACAACACGGACACACAGCCAGATAACAACATCAGCTGATGCTAGCTGGTGTTAGCAGCTAATGCTAGCTGGTGTTAGCATTAGCATTAGCATTAGCATTAGCCTGATGCTAACCTTTGGCCAGAGCCACGGTGGAGTTCTCGGTGTCGATGGTGTACAGGATTCCTTCGTAGCGGATCTCGGCCTTGGAGATCAGGCTGATCTTGCTGCCCAGGTAGGGCGTCCCGCCGCTCATAGTGTCCGCTATAGGGTCGGCAGTCCGAGAGACAGAGAACGGGATGGACGGCACCGTCTCCGAGCCGTGTTAGTGAGCACTAACGGGTTATATACCGAGTTTCTCTCCGGTTTCGTGCTTTTCTTTTCCACCGTCACCGCTACAACAACAACATGGCTACCTCATCCTCCATCGAATGGCTGAGCTGTGAGCGCGGGGGCTAACGGGATTACCCGTAATATCGCGAGGTTACGCTCCGACATGAGATCTAGAGCTGCTGCGGAATAGAAGAGCAATACATGACCAGCGTGCGTGTGTGTGCGTGTGTGTGTGTGCGCGTGTGCGTGTGTGTGTGTGTGTGTGTGTGTGTGTGTGTGTCCGCATCAACATCAGCGAGTATACATGTAGTTTATTTATCCAGCAGCGGAAAACATGTCGTTTTAGTGGATGTTGCTGAAAAAAACTGAAACTGTTGTTGTTGTTCAGTCACATTGCAGTTCTTGCAGCTTCTTTACAGCTGGTTAAATATATATATATATATAGTATATATATATATATATTAAAAACAATTCTATATTATTTTTTATATTTATATATATATATATATATATATATTTTATTTTTTTTAAATTTATATATATATATATATATATATATATATATATATATATATATAAAATTGTTAAATTTGTATATATATAAAACAATATACAGCTTTTTTATATATTTATATTACTTTTTATACAAAATAAGCTATAAACAAAAATAAACATGATATAAACAGATAGTGCAAATTATTAAATATATTAAATATTATAAGATAATATATAAAATGTTGAATGCAGGACTTTTACTTGTAACAGAGTATTTCTAGACTGTGGTATAAGTACTTTTACTGTAGTAAAAACTGTGAGTACTTCCTCCTCCTCTGGTATCTGACAGGTTTACCTGCAGCAGCCATCACACCTTGACGTAGCACAGCGGCGTACAGTATAGCTCCACACTGAACACACACACACACACACGCACACACACACGCACACACACACTCACACACAATCTAGTTCTTCTGTTTCTATGTTCAGAAACAGCTCGGATCCTCCGCGCATGCGCAGATTCTAGAATACGATTTGCACAACGGTCCGACATCAAAGATGGCGGGAGCCTCCGACCCACTGGAGGACATGCTCTTCAATGAGGTGGATGAGAAAGCAGTTAGCGACTTAGTTGGCTCTCTGGAATCACAGCTCGGCGACAGAAAGGCTCCCGCCGCTTCGTATTCCGACGGGAAACGGGACGCAGCTCCGCCGGCCGCCGGTCACTTCTCAGGGAAAGTGCACGATCAAGTAGTGGTGGGGTCTCTGGAGCCGCCGCCGCAACAAGGGCATCCTAAAGCGGGGTTAAACCAGGAACCCGGCGGCACCGACACTGAGCCGCTGTCCGGTAAAACCCTCACCTCCTCTACCTCCTCTGTGGCCGCCGGGGCCGCGGGCACCACCGGGGCCAGTCTGCAAAGTGTTGGAGCATCTCCTCCCACTATCTCCCCGGTACCGGGACCCGTAACTTTGACCACCAGTCGGTCCGCCGTTGCTAGCTTCCACCGGGGTCCGAGCGCGGCGGCTCCGAGCAGCAACGTCTCCCCCGCGGCGGCTGCATCGGTGGAGGCGACCAGGACCGCTTCTCCAGGATTACAAAGTTTGAACGGCAGCGCTGGAGCGGTAAAGTTGGTGAACTCGGTCCCCCCAGCAGCAGCAGCAGCAGCAGCCGGGACCAGCACGGTTATCAGTGCTGTCAGTACCGGAGCCTCCACGATCATCACCCCCATGGCTGCTCAGCAACACTTCCCCCAGTCCACAGTGGCGTCCCCCGCTGCTGCAGCTCTGCAGAGGCACCCCAGTCCGGTAACCAGCGGCGCACAGAACGGAGTAGACACCAAGGGTGCCCCTCTGGCGCCCCAGGGTGCCCCCTCTGCTGCAGCCTCCAGCACTCAGGTCGTGAACTACAGCACCCCTCTGATGCACACCAAGATGCTGGTGCCTAGCCAGCCGGTCTCTGGGAACTCTGTCATCCTGACCAGTACCCCCCCACCTGCTCCACCCCAGACTGGGACCAGTACAGCTGCGGTCACCCTGAAGCCCGCGGTGAACGGAGTGGGTCAGCCCACGGTGGCCGTGGTGAGGCCGCCGTGCACCCCAGTGGTGGCCACGTCCATCCAGCAGCAGAGACCCGGTTTGGTGGCGAACACCAGGGCGGCCGCTCCTCAGCCGCAGCTGGCCGTCCGGCCCCAGCAGCAGACCACCATCCAGCTGCCTCCCGGCTTCTCCATGCCTCCTGGTGAGCTGACACAAGTCACCTGTTGTTGGGTGGCCAGTGGTCCCAGTTTGTTCCTATCATGGGTTCCCATCACACCCAGTCAGTCACTGAGAGAAACATCTGGTCTATAGGAAGGTAAATCAGAGAGATGGTGTTTAACTGAAGGTTTTTACAGAATCCACAAAGACTCTTCAAACATCTGGATGAAGACTTTGTGTCCTACAAAGATGGCTGCCAGAAGTGAAACATGTCCGCAACAATCCGTCTTCTGCAACGTAAACAAGAGTTTGAAGTTGTGACTGACTTCCTATCGAGGTAATACGGTAACCGGTAATGACACATGTCCAGCTCTTAATGTGAAACACGAGCAACATGCTGTTGATGTGTTTGGAATGAAAATACATAATATACAAAAGAAACATCAATATATTTATAAAGACGTGTCACTTCTGGCGGCAATCTTTGTTTGTAGGACACTAAATCACAACATGTTAAACTTTGACTACATTTGGAAATGAAAACCTGATGAGCCTCATCAAAGCAGTAAAACATGATGAAGATGGAGGTCTCCATTGACTTTGACTGTATTACAAACACTTTTGTTTGTGAATCTGTGTTTAATATTTCACAATAGAACAGTACTTCTGAATGAAACGAGGATAATTTTACTATTCGACTCAGTTTTCTACCAAAAAGTCCCAACGTAAAAGAAAATCACTCTTTATGAATATGTCCCTGGGAACACGATACTACTAATACTAGAAAAGATCTTAATACAGTTAAAGTCAATGGAGACCTCCATCTTCATTATGTTTGGGTATCGGCCAATACAGAGTACCGATCCGAAGGCAGAGAAGAAGAATATTTGATTTCTGATTAAAGAAGTTGATTTATTTTAATAAATCATGGTATCAGATCGGACTGGCGTACTCGGCAATACCCGATCGGACGCATTACGGATATCGGTATCGTAACAACTCTACATAATACACAAAAGAAACATCAATAGATTTATAAAGACGTGTCACTTCTGGCGGCATCTTTGTTTGGTTTAGAACACAAATCACAACATGTTAAACGTTGACTACATTTGGAAATGAAAACCTCATGAGCCTCATCAAAGCAGTAAAACATAATGAAGATGGAGGTCTCCATTGACTTTGACTGTATTAAGATCTTTTCTAGTATTGGTAGTATCGTGTTCCCAGGGACATATTCGTAAAGAGTGATTTTCTTTTACGTTGGGACTTTTTTGGTAAAAAAAAGTTAGTCGACCTGTGAAATTATCCTCGTTTCATTCACAAGTACTGTTCTATTGGGACATATTAAACACAGTTTCACAAACAAAAGTGTTTGTAATACAGTCAAAGTCAATGGAGACCTCCATCTTCATCATGTTTCACTGCTTTGATGAGGCTCATCAGGTTTTCATTTCCAAATGTAGTCAAAGTTTAACATGTTGTAATTTAGTGTCCTACAAACAAAGATTGCCGCCAGAAGTGACACGTCTTTATAAATATATTGATGTTTCTTTTGTGTATTATGTATTTTCATTCCAAACACATCAACAGCATGTTGCTCGTGTTTCACATTAAGAGCTGGACATGTGTCATTACCGGTTACCGTATTACCTCGATAGGAAGTCAGTCACAACTTCAAACTCTTGTTTACGTTGCAGAAGACGGATTGTTGCGGACATGTTTCACTTCTGGCAGCCATCTTTGTAGGACACAAAGTCCCAACATGTTAAAACTCAGACAGATTATTCTTCATCCAGATGTTTGAAGAGTCTTTGAGAATTCTGTAAAAACCTTCAGTTAATCACCTTCTCTCTGATTTATCTTTCTATAAATCAAGTTTATCCCAGTGACTGGGTCTGATGGGAAGAATAGAATAGAAATACTTTATTTTCTAATTTTGTGTGCAAAAGGCAGAAATTTGTGTTTGGTTTGGTGTTAAAAATGGAGCATTAAAACACAGTAGAAGCTCCATTAAAGGAGCAGCAGCTACTCGATGTGAGGACTGTATCAAAGCTAAATTAATAGATATAAAATGATATAATATATATAATCATTTCCTTTAGAACACGAGAGGAACAAACGGGGACTAAAGGAACCTTTACTGTGTGACACCTTCTAATCCTCTAACACTCTGATGATTTAGATTTTTGTTTTTTATTTTTTAGATGTGCTCATAAGTTTGTAGAAAATCAGTGATTCAGCGTGAAAAAAGCATAAAATCTAACTATAGAGATCTGAGTAGACTGATGGACTCAGAGGGGGCGGGCCACAGTGACATCATCGGTCACCATGGTGACAGAAACGTGGTGAAATATGTGGTTCTTTATTCAAAGTGGAGTTGTGAATGTGAAAACGACTTGCTGACCCAGTAGAACCGGTCCATCCAGGGTTCGGTCCATACAGAACACAGTACTATATAAAACTACTGAATGTACTAGTGCAGCCAGGGAAAAGTACAAACACTAAAATATTAAATGATGAAGGAGTAATATAACATCTTTATACTTTTATATATAATAATAATCTATTAATAATTCAAATCTAATAATAATAATCTAATAATAATACACAGTCCAAATATCTTCAAGTTTGTTTTTCAGCTCTGAAGCTTCATTAAGTTCTGTGGCTCATTAATGGGTCTTAATGAAGTAGTACTTTATCAATACTACACAGTACTTTATTACTTTATCAATTCTACACAGAACTTTATCAATACTACACAGTACTTTATTACTTTATCAATTCTACACAGAACTTTATCAATACTACACAGAACTTTATCAATACTCGACAGTACTTTATTACTTTATCAATACTACACAGAACTTTATCAATACTACACAGTACTTTATTACTTTATCAATTCTACACAGAACTTTATCAATACTACACAGAACTTTATCAATACTACACAGAACTTTATCAATACTACACAGTACTTTATCAATACTACACAGTACTTTATTACTTTATCAATTCTACACAGAACTTTATCAATTCTACACAGAACTTTATCAATACTACACAGTACTTTATTACTTTATCAATTCTACACAGAACTTTATCAATACTACACAGTACTTTATTACTTTATCAATACTACACAGAACTTTATCAATTCTACACAGAACTTTATCAATACTACACAGTACTTTATTACTTTATCAATTCTACACAGAACTTTATCAATTCTACACAGAACTTTATCAATACTCGACAGTACTTTATTACTTTATCAATACTACACAGAACTTTATCAATACTACACAGTACTTTATTACTTTATCAATTCTACACAGAACTTTATCAATACTACACAGTACTTTATCAATACTACACAGTACTTTATTACTTTATCAATTCTACACAGAACTTTATCAATTCTACACAGAACTTTATCAATACTCGACAGTACTTTATTACTTTATCAATACTACACAGAACTTTATCAATACTACACAGTACTTTATTACTTTATCAATTCTACACAGAACTTTATCAATACTACACAGTACTTTATTACTTTATCAATACTACACAGAACTTTATCAATACTACACAGTACTTTATTACTTTATCAATTCTACACAGAACTTTATCAATACTACACAGTACTTTATTACTTTATCAATACTACACAGAACTTTATCAATACTACACAGAACTTTATCAATACTACACAGTACTTTATTACTTTATCAATACTACACAGAACTTTATCAATACTACACAGAACTTTATTACTTTATCAATACTTCACAGAACTTTATCAATACTACACAGTACTTTATTACTTTATCAATACTACACAGAACTTTATTACTTTATCAATACTACACAGAACTTTATCAATACTACACAGAACTTTATTACTTTATCAATACTACACAGAACTTTATCAATACTACACAGTACTTTATTACTTTATCAATTCTACACAGAACTTTATCAATACTACACAGAACTTTATCAATACTACACAGAACTTTATCAATACTACACAGAACTTTATTACTTTATCAATACTACACAGAACTTTTTCAATACTACACAGAACTTTATCAATACTACACAGAACTTTATTACTTTATCAATACTACACAGAACTTTATCAATACTACACAGAACTTTATCAATACTACACAGAACTTTATTACTTTATCAATACTACACAGAACTTTTTCAATACTACACAGAACTTTATCAATACTACACAGAACTTTATCAGTACTACGCAAAACTTTATTACTTTATCAATACTACACAGAACTTTATCAATACTACACAGAACTTTATCAGTACTACGCAGAACTTTATTACTTTATCAATACTACACAGAACTTTATCAGTACTACGCAGAACTTTATTACTTTATCAATACTACACAGAACTTTATTACTTTATCAATACTACACAGAACTTTATTACTTTATCAATACTACACAGAACTTAATACTACATAGAACTTTATTACTTTATCAATACTACACAGAACTTTATCAATACTACACAGTACTTTATTACTTTATTAATACTACACAGTACTTTATCAATAATACACAAAACTTTATCAATACTACACAGAACTTAATACTACACAGAACTCTATTACTACTATACAGAACTGTATTACTACTATACAGAAAGAACTTTATTACTACTACACAGTACTTTATCAATAATACACAGAACTTTACACAGAACTTTATCAATACAACACAGAACTTTATTACTACTATACAGAAAGAACTTTATTACTACTATACAAAACTTTATCAATACTACACAGAACTTTATCAATACTACACAGAACTTTATCAATACTACACAGAACTTTATCAATACTACACAGAACTTTATTAATACTACACAGTACTTTATCAATACTACACAGAACTTTACAAATACTATACAGTACTTTATTAATACTACGCAGAACTTTATCAATATTATACAGAGCTCCATTAATACTACACAGAACTTCACCAACCCTACACAAAACTTCAACACTACACAGAGCTTTATTAATACTACACAAAACTTTATCAATAGTACACAGTACTTTATTACTACTACACAGAACTGTATCATCACTACACAGAACTTTATCAATACTACAGAGAACTTTATTAATACTACAAAGTACTTTATCAATAGTACACAGTACTTTATTAATACTACACAGTACTTTATCATCTCTACACAGAACTTTATCATCACTACACAGAACTTTATCAATACTACAGAGAACTTTATTAATACTACACAGTACTTTATCATCTCTACACAGAACTTTATCATCACTACACAGAACTTTATCAATACTACACAGAACTGTATCATCACTACACAGAACTTTATCAATACTACAGAGAACTTTATTAATACTACACAGTACTTTATCATCTCTACACAGTACTTTATCATCTCTACACAGAACTGTATCATCACTACACAGAACTTTATCAATACTACAGAGAACTTTATTAATACTACACAGTACTTTATCATCTCTACACAGTACTTTATCATCTCTACACAGAACTGTATCATCACTACACAGAACTTTATCAATACTACAGAGAACTTTATTAATACTACAAAGTACTTTATCAATAGTACACAGTACTTTATTAATACTACACAGTACTTTATCATCACTACACAGTACTTTATTAATACTACAGTGTACTTTATCAATACTACACAGAACTTTATCAATACTACACAGAACTTTATCATCACTACACAGAACTTTATCAATACTACAGAGAACTTTATTAATACTACAAAGTACTTTATCAATAGTACACAGTACTTTATTAATACTACACAGTACTTTATCATCTCTACACAGAACTTTATCATCACTACACAGAACTTTATCAATACTACAGAGAACTTTATTAATACTACACAGAACTTTATTAATACTACAGTGTACTTTATCAATACTACACAGAACTTTATCATCACTACACAGAACTTTATCAATACTACAGAGAACTTTATTAATACTACACAGAACTTTATTAATACTACAGTGTACTTTATCAATACTACACAGAACTTTATCATCACTACACAGAACTTTATCAATACTACAGAGAACTTTATTAATACTACAAAGTACTTTATTAATACTAGAAAACTACAGAAAACGTCTTTTTCTTTGACAATATTTTGGTTGGATTTAGATGAACTTTAGGTCTCCGCGGTGCAACCAAACATGGCTTTAGGATCAAACTAACTAGATTCACCGTACCGTTTAGTCTGGATAGCTGGTGCAGCAGGCTGCTGGTGTTTGAGTCCGATAAAGGTGATGACTGAGTCCTGGTTCCTTCAGGTATGGTTCTGGTCCGGACGGAGACGGGTCAGCTGGTGATGGTCCCTCAGCAGGTTCTGGCCCAGGCTCAGGCCAAGACGCAGCAGGGCCAAGCGGTGGCCAACATCACCCAGAGACCGGCGACGCCGACGGCCGGGACCACCATCCGGGTCGGCACTGCCACAACGGTAGGTCTGGTACCCGTCAGGGTCTGTGGATTCTGATCCAAATGATACTCACCACTTTATTCCTTTTGATTGGATCAGTTACAGTTTGCTTCAGTTGCTACAAGCATCAGTTTATCCGAACTCTTCATTCAGTCTGCAGCAAACCACTGATCTGACTTTTAAACCTTTTTATTAATTAAAAATGTTAAATGTAAAAATATATTCATTAAAAATGTAAATGGTATGCAGTAGTCTGATGTCCCCTATACTTGAGTTTATGTGATAGTTAATTTTATATTTGCATTTATTTTTGATAATGCACACATATTTACATTTCATCTTTATTCTTATTTCTATTTTTCTTATAAGTTCTCTATGTTTTTATATATTTTTATTCTAAAATGGAACAACTGTAATTTCCCCCGGGGATCAATAAAGTGTTTCTGATTCTGATGTCACTTATTAAACAGCGTTTAATAAGGCTTTTTTTTTGTAAAACAGCGCCCCCGCTGGTGCAAGGGTAACAGTTCAGGCGGAAAGTGGTACTGCAGCACGGGGACGAGAGGCTCCAAAAACAAAAACCTACAAAACGATAATAAATTCAGATGAAGTTCTGTGAGAAGTTGACTGAGAGAAAAGCTGCTAAAATCAGGAAGACACCACAGTAACTGTAGAAAGAGCTGTGGTGTGAAGAGAGAGAAGAGTCACTCTCACCGGACTGCTTTTCTCTCCGTCCATTTCACATTACATAAAATCTCTGCAGAACACAGAATAAAAGAGCTGCAACTAAAATAATGTGCAGCTATTTTGATAATTGACTAATCGTTGAATATTTTCTGGTTCCGTTGTCTCAGTCGTGAGGACTTTCTTCTTTTCTTCTTGTGACAGTGAACTGAATAGTTTTGGACATTTTATAGCCGATGAATCAGCAGATGAATCCATAGTGAATACGATCGTTGGTGTTAAAGCTTCATGATAATAATGTGTTTGATCTTTTTATATGAGCTTTAATCTCATCAGGAGGCTTCCCATGATACTTTGCTGCTACATAACATTGTGTTGTTATCTTCTGCAGGCTCCTCAGACCGTCCGCCTGGCCTCCCCCGCTCAGACCAGAATGGTTCAGTCTCCCTCCACCTCCGTACAGGTGAGATTCCTATTTCAGCCACTCAGCTGCTCTCAGATCAGATACACTTTTACTTTGGAAAATCTCTAAATGAATCGAGTAAAATGTTTGATTTTCAGCATGTATGTAGTCAGAAATGTCCTGAATTCAAATATATTATATCATTGTCAGGAATTATTTCTTAAATTTTTTCCAGCAACCCAAATTTCCCCCACAAATTAGTGGTATTTTCTTTTTAATTTATAACGGACATGTAATGTTTTATACTTCTGGTGAATATAATCCATCAATCTTATTTCCATATATGTATTTTGTATATACAGTTCCCTTTATTAACACCTTATTTTGAAAACCGGACATAGTCCCACGTGTATACTTCTCCAAGGTGGTCTCTAGCTCTCCCGTCAGCTCCGTTCTCTTTATACATCCATGGTCAGCTCCATCGGGGCCGTTTGAATGCATTTAACATAAATGTCAGTATATGGGTGCTCTACAGTTGTAGCGTCGGCCAATTTGACCACGGAGATGAGAGTGACGGCCGGCTTGACCGCACGTTACAGCAATACGATAACATTTCCTGTCTCTATCTATTTCAACAATGTAAAAACAAAAAATTGCGATACATAGGTGAATTGATTTTTTTTCCCACCCCTAATAAATAACTGTTGTAACATGTTAAATGTTTCTCTCCCTGGCAGTGATCATACTGTACATCCCTCTGGGGTTAAAGAGAATATCAGTAATGAATGTTTCTCTCCCTGGTGGTGTTCAGAAGGCCCTGTCGGTGGCGCCCGGCGGTGCAGCGGTGTCGGTGAAGATGACCACTCCTCAGAAGGCCCAGACGGTAATCACAGCGGGGGGGACGCCTTTGGCCAAGCCTGCCTGTGTCCCGTCCACCCCCTTGACCAGCACCACGCCCGCTCCCATCCCCACGCCCGCCGCCAGAGTCACCGTGGTGTCGCAGGTCCACCTCCATTTACTGTTTACTGCTCAGTGCTGCTGGACTTTCATTCTAGAGTAATAGGATACTCGGAGAGTACCTGGCTGACCCACCACTGTGTTGTTGTTGTTACCGTGTCAACAGGAGATGCAGGAAAACGTGAAGAAATGTAAGAACTTCCTGGCCACGCTCATCAAGCTAGCGTCCCACAACTCCCCCTCCCCAGATACCTCCAAGAATGTGAAGTCCCTGGTGCAGGACCTGCTCGTAAGATTTGTATTATATTGTATTGTATTGTATTGTATTGTATTGTATTGTATTGTATTGTATTGTATTATATTGTATTATTATATTATATTATATCATATAATATTATATTATACAATATTATATCATATATTATTTCATAACATATTATATTATGTTGTATTATAATGTGAAGGCCCTGATGCAGGACCTGCTCTTAAGATATATATTATATTATTATATTATATTATATTATATTATATTATATTATATCATAGTATGTTATAGTATCTATCTATCTATATTTAACTGGAGCTGTGTGTGTGTGTGTGTGTTCAGGATGCAAAGATTGAGCCTGAGGAGTTCACCAGTCGGCTACAGGCTGAGCTGAAGTCCTCCCCACAGCCCTACCTCATCCCCTTCCTCAAGGTACTACTCCTACTGCTACTACTAGTACTACTACTACTACTACTACTATTGTAACTGTTCTTCGTTATCATCTTCCTCCCTCAGAAAAGCCTCCCCGCCCTTCGTCAGTCTCTGCTCAGCAGCCAGCAGTCTCTGGTGACCCCCAGCACCTCTGTACCCCCCCCGGTGGCCCCCGGCTCCGTTACCGCTGCCGCCATCAGGCCGCGGCTGCCCATCAGTCCGGCCGGCGGCGCCGTCAGACTGAACACTCCGCTCCCAAACACAATGGTACGATCACCACATCCTTAACCCTCATAGTTATTAATGTTTACCTGTTAGATCATGTAGTCTGTGTATGACATACATTTATTTTGTTGACCCTCAGCTATAATCAGTTTATAATAAACTGTGAAGTTAAATACACTCAAACATTGAAGGACTAAATGTTCCATTGAAATCATTAAAACCAGCATGTTTGATCCCATTACAGCATCAATCATTCATTCTATTATATGAGGATTTAATCTGGAGTCCTGCTTCAACACTGGACTTTTGCTGTTTTACACCACATTGAGTCGTTCTCTCATGTTTGGGGCAGATACCTGCTGTTCTCCTGGTGTCCTCTAGGGGGCATCACTGCATCTAAATCAATGTTGGTGCTAATCACTGACACATCCCAGACTGTTGTTCTCCTGGTAGTTATTATACGGAGAATAAATCATAAGAAACAGCAGTGGCATCATGTCGAGAAATGGTCATTTAAAGGGTTAAAGTTGTTAAAATAAATGAATATTTGGTCGTTGTGATCCGGACTGAAGTTGGTTAAAAGACTTAACTCAGTGAAAGTGGAAAACAATATTAATATATAATATTTTTATTGGCTGTAGGTTTTTTTGACGCAGACATTTTTGTCCTCTGAGGACACCAGAGCAACTTTTTTTTTTTTCAATATTTATTTTTTATTAGCAAAATGCTTATTTTTCAATTGCAACGTGTATCAACATTTCTTTTTGTTTTTAAAACAAATATTGAAACCAGAAAAATTAAATTAAATAACATGAGAAATTAATAATTATAGAAAATCAATGTGATAATAATATATTAGTGATAATGAGCCAGTCCTTGTATCAAATATACTTAAACTATATAATAATAACAATGAGTAAATGAAAAAATATAATATACATTCAAAGTAATGATTGAAATAATAAAGAAAAGTTAATAGAAAAATAACAAAAAAAATATGTACAAAAAATACACATTGAATAAAATGTTTATAAATAATAAACACACATCTAGTGCACATACACATTTAAAAATCTGAATGCGTCAGTAGCGATCATGGTTTGACGAAATAATAATAGTAGAAAACAAAACTACCCCCCCCCAGTAAAGCTCTCTAACTACTTTCATGCATTTTGGGATGCATAGCTGGGTTAAAACAGCTGGAATATTTGAGTTAATGAACATTTAAAGTGAACATAAACCAGGTAGTTCAGCTGAAGATGTTAACCTCTCACCCCGACTCATGTTTCTCTAACCAGGTTAACAAGAAGTTAAACTAACTGGAGGCCCATGTGCTGCTGTTGTCATGTTGTTAATGTTATTTTGACGTTATTTTAACGTTTGTTCAGGCTGTTAACAGAGCGGGAATCCAGAGTCGAACACCTGTCGTCTTCAGTCAGAATCTCAGACCTCAAGGTGAGTCTCTTCACTGTGTTCTGCTGCTGAGGACCAACGCATCATTTACCTTATGATCACCTATTATTAGTATTTATTAATTTACTTCATCACCTATTATTCATATATATATATATACCTTATGATCACCTAATATTATTCATTGATTTACCTCAGCACCTATTATTAGTGTTTATTTTTCCTTTCTTTTCTGTGAAAACACATCAGCAGATTATTATTGATATTTATAGATTTACATTATTATCACCTATTATTAGTATTTATTTATTTATTTTCTGTGAAAACCTGTCAGCAGATTATTATTGATATTCCATGTTTTTCTCCTCAGGTACTCTCGTAAGAGGACCCACAACTATAATTGGTAAAAGTCCGATGACCCTGGCAGCTCAGGCCAATCAGAGGAAGCTGAGCGACCCGGGGGGCGGGACCTTCAGGTGAACTATAAACTCAGTGACAGGAGAATTCAGTCAGGTTTATTTGTCTGAAACAGATGATTCAAAGTGATGAAATGCATTAAAAACAACATTTAAAAAACAATAAAAAAGGAAAATCAAGTTAAATAGAATAAAATTAAGATGAAAAAAATGAAATACAACTTGACAAATACAACTTGACAAATACAGACATAACAGAGCAGGTCAGATGTAGTGAAATCTCTGCCAAATTAAAAGGCAGATTGAAAATAGGCCTGTTTTACATAAAATGCTGTTGCAGTGTACTTATTATTTTGTTATTTTCATTCTTTAGAAATCACCAGAACACAGGAAACAAAGTCTCTGAAACTGTTTCTGATGGAGGACCACCAAACCCCATCTTTGGGTTAGAAGTCCTCCGCCTTGCACCTCTGAACAGTTAAAATACATTAATACATTAATGAGACCAAACACTTCATTTTCTTCTATTTTACCTGCACAAACCCTTTGTGCTGAATTGTATTTCCTCTTAACCGTGAGATAAATATAGTTTCTATTATGATCCCTGATGACTGTATTGTTCCCGTATTGAGTGGTGTAGTTCAGAGAGCAGCCAGTAGAGGGTAGCATGTCTACACGCTGCTCCCAGTACATCCCATCACACCTTATTAACATGACAGCAGTGATGATGATGTCGTGACATCTGACGGACTCAAACAGCTCATCAACCCTGAATCTTAAAACCTTTCACAGATCTATAAGTATGAAGAAGGATTGTTCTGATCTCATGATTCAACTGTTCCAGCTGGACATGAGGATCATTATTAAAATACTAATGCAGGTTTATTAATGCAGCTCCTTTCAACAACAGCAGAAGTCAAAGAGCTGCACATACGACATGAAAATGCATTAAAGGACCAGTATGTAACATTTAGGAGATTAGATTAGATTAGCAGAAATATAATATAATATTAATAACTATGTTTTCATTAGTGAATAATCAGCTGATAATAAGAGGGGTTGTGTTTTCGTTAGCGTAGAATGATCCGTTTATATCTCCATAGGGAGCTGGTCTTCTCCACTGAGTCCTCCATGTTTCTACAGCAGCTCAGAACGGACAAAACAAACTGTTAACTTTTCTTTTTTAATCTCTGGTCTTGACAATTTAGATATGTTATACATATAAACATATAAAATGTTAAATTATGTCATCCTGTGTTATGTGGAGCTGTAATTATGCACCAACATACAGATTTACAGTATCTATCATTCAACTCTCATGAACCTTTTTTCCTCTGTCTATCTACAGAACCCATTTATCATATATTAGACTACATTGTGCCATCTAATATGATAATATATGCTACATTTACTAAAGGATTAGACCCTCTGAAGACTGAAATGTATATTTCACTCACTCTACTCACTTCACCTTTTTCTTGTAAACTTCTGACTTTATTCTCATCATACTAAAACTTTATCTCTAACTGGTTATTCTGGTAACTGGGAGGCTTTTCTGATGTGAAGAACACATGATGTTGAACCCTCTCATAATCTGTTCTGTCCTCGGCCGTCCTCAGAGATGACGACGACATCAACGACGTGGCGTCCATGGCCGGCGTCAACCTAAACGAGGAAAACGCCCGTATCCTAGCAACCAGCTCGGAGCTCGTGGGCACAAAGATCCGTTCCTGTAAGGACGAATCCTTCCTTCCCGCCGGCCTTCTGCACCGCCGCATCCTGGACACAGGTATTGTCCCCCGTCCCTCGTTGGATATATTTATATTTTGATCAGGAGGAAACCGGCAGGGTCACCTGTGTTAATCTGAGCTGGCAGTAGAGAAGATTTTGTCGCTGATCCGTGTCGTCTCTCCTCTCGTCCTCAGCTAAGAAGCTGGGCGTGACCGAGGTGCCGCTGGAGGTGGTGAACTTCGTCTCCCACGCCACCCAGTCGAGACTGCGCATGCTGCTGGAGAAGGTTTCAGCCGTCGCTCAGCACCGCTCAGACGGGGGAAAGGTAAGAAAACAGACCGGCCCACACCGATTCAGAGAGTCACGCATCACGTTGATTACAGGAGGAAAACTCTAAATGTTTGTGTTTTCTTCCTCCTCCTCCATCAGGATGAAGAGCATCATGAACCGACGTCAGACGTTCGCTCTCAGCTTCGTTTCTTTGAGCAGTTGGAACGAATGGAGAAACAGAGGAAAGACGAACAAGAGAGAGAGATACTGCTAAAGGCTGCCAAGGTACACACACACACACACACACAAACACACACACACACGACATTAAGTCAAACCTGAGTAACTATATGAGGCCATTGACTTAAAGTGGAAATGAAAAGTTATATAACAAACATGACAAATGTCAACATTTGAGAGAAAAAAGAAGCTTTGTTTCATCTTTTGTGACGAGAGCGCCGCCATGTTGCAGTCCTAGTCTGTGACATCACCAGGTTGGTTGGCTCGGCTGAGTTACAAAGATACAACGGTAGAGGCCGTGAAAGACGGAGACTGAGGAGACACAGGACAGAAGAAAACTAAAGAGGGGACACATTGTTCTGAGTTTCACAGTTTTACAATGTTAAAACCAAGAACAAAACAGCCCATTTCATAAGTCCCCATCTTGGTTTCTTGCAACCAGAAGTGAGACGAGAGGGTGGAGCTATGTACAACTGAACGCTGAATAAGACATTTTCAGGCAACCAAAATGTTATAATTAACTTTGATGAAGTGAAAACACACTGTGAAAGGGTTAAAGTTCTAAGACGAAAACACGGACAACTCCCAGACCGGACAACGCCGTGATAACGACCTGTCAATCACAAGGTAGCCCCGCCCTAAAGCATCCGCTGCTTTATGGTCTATTTGACTCTAAACGGGACCATAATTTACTAAATGAACATCATGCTGTATTGAAGAAGACTTGAAACTAGCGATTGAGACCATAAACTCATGTTTACAATGTTTACTGAGGTAATAAATCAAGTAAGAAGTAGGCTCATTTTCTCATAGACTTCATGCAACCAGAGGAGTCGCCCCCTGCTGGCTGTTAGACAGAATGTAGGTTTAAGACTCTTCAGCTTTGGCTTCATTTCTCAGACCCGGAGGTTGACCACTGGGGTAAATGGTGCCACTGAAGTGCCATTGAACCCGGCTATTTTATTTAATATTTTTCTAAATGATTCCCCGACCATCTAAAGGAGATTAATGAATGTGATGTTTTGTCTGTTTCTGTCTTTTTCTCTTTTCTTTAGTAGTGTTTACTTGTTTAATTATTGATTTAATGTTAGTTATTTAATTGTTTCTATGTTTTAGTTTGTTTAGTTCTTTTTCTTTTCTTTTCTTTTACAGTTTGTGCTCATATTTTTGCAAAAATAGAGTATTGATAAGAAAGGTCTATTGTGGAAAAACAATGCTTTGTGAAATAAAATCTATTAATGTGAAAACAAAAACTGACCGTCTGTGATTTACTTTCAGAGTCGCGCCAGACAAGAAGATCCTGAACAGGCTCGTCTGAAGCAGAAAGCTAAAGAGGTACGTTTGATTAAAAAACTAAACCATTAAATAACAGTTAAAGGTCAAAGTTCACTCACTCACCTCCAGGTCCCCTTAATAACTGTTCCAGAGCTTTCAACCATATCGCACAAACTTCAGCAGTTGTGTACCTAGGAATTATTATACATTATGTAGCTGTACATCACGTGTAGATCACACCATGTAAATCTCATGTAAATTGGAGGATCGTTGTCACATAAGGCTGACTTCCTGTTGTCAGTAGGTGGCGCTATGACTATGACTTAATATAGGCATGTAGATGTCTTCCGGCTTGGACTCTTATCCAGCATGTGAAATTCGTAAAATGAAAATGAACGCACAAAATCCCAAATGGCTGACCTCCGGTTGGACGGAACAATTTCAAAAAATGTTGGTATGTTCTAGATGAGAACAATGATCCCACCAAATGTCATGAACATCAGAGGAACTTTTTTTGCAACTCTGGTGTGCGTGTGGGGGCGCAATGGAGCCCGCTGGCCACGCTCACAGTCCACTGGTCACGCCCACTGGCCGTGCTCACAGCACACTGGCCACGCCCACAGCTTGCTGGTCTAGCCATGACTCTGACTGATTAAAACACTGTGCATGTAAACAGTCCCCCCCCCCCTCCTCCTCCACCCTCTTTATATCCATACATGGCCTCCAGCTGACAAACTCATCCACCCTGTGTGGAGGCTTTGTCCACCTACAGTGGCGCCCCGAGGCCTCAGCCAGGCTGTGGCGTCCCTGCAGAGACCTGGGGCAGACCCCGAGGCCTGCAGAGGTCAGGGGTCATTACCCATAAGCCTGTTCTGTGCTGAGGCCTGAGGGGAGGAGCAGTGAGAGCCAGGTGGAGGCATGTCAGAGCAGTGTGAGGCTGAAGAGGTCGGCTGATTCTCTTCTCGATTAACTGATAAATCGTTGAGTTTATAAATTTTCAGAAAAAAGTGAAAATGTCTTTTTACTCCAGAGTTTCTCCAGATGTTCTGTTTTGTCCAACCCATAGAGATGACATATACAGTATTTATATATTATATATAGGGCTGTCAATCGATTAAATATTTAATCACATTTTCTATCTGTTGGTACCGATGGATTCTTTAGATTTTTTCTAGTTTCATATGATACCAGTATCTTCACTCAAGCTTTAAGACTGAGCCGCTGCAACCTAAAAATTACAAGTTGCGTTAATGTGTTAAAGAAGTTAGTGGCGTTAAAACGACTTTGCGTTGATGCGTTATGTCGTTAACTGTGACAGCCCCAATAAATCTATATTTCCAGTTAATGTGACGTCTCTTTGATGCGTCTCCCTCCACAGATGCAGCAGCAGGAGTTGGCTCAGATGAGACAACGAGACGCCAACCTCACGGCCCTCGCCGCCATCGGGCCACGCAAGAAACGCAAGATGGACTCGCCGGGAGGCTCCTCGTCCGGCACAGAGGTAAGAGATCTAATAAACAGCGTGGTGTCAAGAAGATGGAGGGACATGACGTGACACATAAAACCATCAGTATTCGTTTTTATCACACTCAGAGCAGTTAATGAATACGATGAATCACACCTGATTTAAACCCTGTAACACTTTGTCTCAGCCAGCTGATCAGTTTACCAGTAAGATACGTGACAAACTAACCTAAACAGTTAGACTACAAGTCTACTGCCAGCTTTAGTTTCAGTCTTGTGTAGCCGAGGGTTACGCTGCTCCTATACTTTATGAAGATAATAAATTAATAACACAGAGGCTCCGTAGTCTGCACCCTTGTCAATAACAGCGCATCACCGCTACACGTCTTCCGTTCCTCCCTTCACAATAAACTCCCCGGACACATACACTGAAACACGGCTTACTAGAGGGAAGTAAAGTCATTCACAACTCAACTAAATAAGTGTTTACAGTTAGCTGTTAGCTACCGAGCTAACGCGCTCTGCTTGTGTAAACAGCAGGTGAGGATGAGAGACTGCGGACAGAGCAGATTGAAACGTTGCTTACGTCCATGTTTAACCGTTTCATCGTGTTTATGCTTGTTGAACAGGTGTAATAACGTATCTTGGCTTTACACTTGCAAAGTTTTATTGCACTTACATAGTTGTCAACTCGTCTCCACCGCGGCTGACTGCGCTGTGTGTGTTGATGTGTGTGGAGCTCCGACCCAGAGCAGAAAGGCCTATTGAAGGAGGCTGGGACACGGGCGGACAGGGCTCTTGGGGTATTGGGTATAACACATGTGTGCAGTGTAACTGAAGCTGCAGCCGTGCGTTGTGATTGGTTCAATTTCGGAGATGGCAGACCAGATTTTACTGCGCGTGTGTTATACCGCAAAGATATGACACGTACTCAGCCTCCTTCCATAGGCCTCACAGAGCAGCAGGAAGACGCTGCAGCTTTAGACCCGGAGCCCGTTTGTACGTATGTACGTAGTACCTATTATGCCCTGATATCACCATTCAGTTTTTCGTCTCGACGATGCATATCATCACGTTTGTATATCGCGATATTTCGTCACACCCCAGACAAAAAAAACAGCAAACGTGCAGCGTTCAGTGTAGAATAGACGCTCAGCTCCTCGTCACGCTGCTGCTGTTGCTGTAGTGTAAAAATGTGGCGCTCTCACTTAGTGTGTGTGTGTCTCATGACCTTTTCCATCTCCCCCCCCCCCGCGTCCTCTCTAATCCAGTGAATGTGACCAGAGTTGAGTGAAGGGGGTCAGGGTCTGCCTGGAGGCCCCTCGCCCCCCAGGGCAGCCATAGATTTCAATCCCTGTAGAAATGAGCTCGGGGCTGCTGCGAGGGGGGGGGGGGCTGTGGGGGTCATGCTGCCTCGTGCTCGCCCCTCCCTCACCCACATGCTCCCCCCCCCCACACACACACACACACACACACATCCTGCCTGAGGCTCACCACCGCCCCCCCACCCCCCTAGCAGTCTCAGACAAAGGCAGCACAGTGATGATGGGAGGGGAGCCTGCAGAGAAATCCAACATTTTGGGGGTCGCTTCATCCTCTGACGGGGGGGCAATGCACTCTGGGATATGTGAGCTATGTGCTGGCCTGGTGTTCACTGTGTGCATGTCAGGACTCTGTCTGTCACAGCAACATATAATAATAATAATAATAATAATAATAATAATAATATAATATAATATTAATATATAAATATAACATAATAATAAAAATAATAATCATCATCATTATAATAATAATAATATGATAATGACAATAATAATATTGCTGATGATAATGATAATAATAATAATCATCATAATAATAATGATGATGATGTTGATGATAATGATAATAATAATTATCATAATAATAATGATAATGATAATAATAATAATAACAGTAATATAAAGCAGCTCAGTCTTTGAAAAGCTTTGCGTTCAGTTTCTTAGAGATATAAACCTTCTACCTGCAGTAGCTGATATTTTTGTCCACTTGGAGGCAGAAACAAGTTATGACAGCAGAAATTCCCCGAATACAACCTGACTGAATAAATATGATATCTACAACCAGCTGGTCGGTGCCATTAAAGCACCACAGAAGAAGAAGAAGAAGAAGAAGAAAAGGTGATTAATCTGTGTTAATGTGAGGCAGCTCCACACCCATCTCATGCGTTCAGCTCTTCATGTCCGTCATCACTGATTCCGTCGGTGTGTTTCTTCAGCACTAACCCTTCAGTGTTGTCTGTGATCCGCCCTCAGGTGGCTGCAGGCCCGATCAGGCTTCAGATAGCCCCGCCCTCCTCCACCGCCGCGGGCCTTCAGTCTGTTATGAATACACGCTCTGTTATCCTCACTGACAACAACTACACATAATAACCTGCTTTACCTTTTCACCTCCTGAGGCAGTTAGAGTTCAGACTTAAAACCATATTAAAACCTGTTTCACTCCATCAACGCACCGTTAATTATTATTGGTTCAGCTGTAATGAATATTTTTAATCATACCAGTGTGTATGAAGTGACAGTGTTAAATAACATAACATAACATAATATACCATTACATGATATAACATAATATAGCATAATATAATATAATATAATGTACAATTAAATGTCTTCCTCCGTTTTAGCGATCATGCTTTCAGTCTTTAGGCTACCGCTAACACTGCTATTGATATTACTATTATGTGCTTAATAATAAGAGAAATCAGAATAACAGGCAAATAGTAGTACATAAATAATGGTAACAATAAATATTAGTATAATGATATTAGTTATGATCTGAATTTATTGAAATAATGGTGATAATACAGCAATTATAAAAAACTAAATAATCTAATAGCGTAACTGTTAACCAAGACATGCCATCGGTTTTATTGTTTGCAATATTATTATATGTTTTTTAATGCGTATCGTACATTTCATGTTTTAAACACGATATCATGTTATCAATGAACATCAATAAGCTAACATTAGTTTATATTGATTATCTAACAATAAGGAACGTTAGCTAGCTCTTATCTGATGTTACAGAAGCAAAAGTTATGTAAAGATGTAACGTTAACTTGAACAGTTGATAATGTGAAAAATGCTTAAAGGAAAATGTGATATGATAGTACTAGTTTTTAATAATTACCGGAATAAAAAAAATGAATGCAAAGATAAATGAATACATTTTAAAATTAATAGAAATAAATACATAAATAGATAAAAGGGGAAATTAAACAGAAGAGTAAATAAATAAAGGAATTAATACAAGATAAATCAATAACGAAGCTAATTTTTAAAAATTGTCACATTTGATCAATTAATTAATGACTACATTTATTTTTAATATTATGTTTGCTACATTTAATGACATATTTATTGATTTATTTTTGATTGTGGCAGGTTGTGTCCTCCATAGCTAACGCTCCTCCGTCTCCTCCCTTAGGTGGCGTCAGGCTCGGCGTCAGGCTCCTCCACGTCGCCGGCTCGCCAGCAGCTCCGTCAGCGGATCACACGAGTTAACCTCAGGGACTTCATCTTCTGTCTGGAGCAGGAGCGCTCCACCGCCCGCTCCCTCACGCTCTACAAGGCACTGCTGAAATGAGGAGTCCCACCAGGAGGAGCTCTGGGCCCACTGCAGATCACTAACTGGACTACTCCTCCTCCTCCTCCTCCTCATCCTCCTCCTCCTTCGGTCCTCAGAGGTGTTTCATAGTCACCAGTCAGTTCCTCCTTCAGTCCCTGCAGCATCTTTTAACCTCCAGTTTGTCCTGTTCAACCTCCTACGACTTCAGCTCCTCTGTAGTTCTGGTTCAGGAGTCTAGTTTCAGACCTCACATCACTCCTCAGCTCCGTGTTAGTTAAAGAGAACTCCACCGGTTTACAGTCCAGATCCCAACAGGGACATTCAGGTTTGGTTTTATTGGATATTTTTCCTACTCGTAATTATGGATTAAAATATTTAATCACAATTAATTGCAAATTAATCACACATTTTTTATCTGTTCAAAATGTACCTTAAAGGGACTGTTTGTAACTTTTAAAGCGTATAAATGTACCGGGTCGGGACACATGCGCGTTCGCGTGTAGCCGCTGCCTCTCCTCCTCTGCCTGCTCGCCTTCACTCAGACAGCGCGCGCGTTCTCGCTCAGCTCGCTCCACCTCTAGACGTGAACGCGCGCTCACTCCACACTGCAGAGGAGTTAGTTTAGCTCTGAGAATATCTAGTGAATGTACAGTTGACGTTTGGGCAGAAATAACTGCTGCAGCTCCTCCAGACCAACAGAGATTTCCTGTGTCTTGTGAAGTGACGGGGCTCTGCAGAAACGTTATCGTCTCGTTACCGACCGGGTGCCGGTGTCTCCCTGCTCTCTCCGGCTGCGGGCGGAGAGAGCAGGGAGACACGCTGAAGAGCCCCGCTGCCTCTCAGCCTGCGCTGAGGTAAGAAAAGCCAACACTAGGATCAGATCTAAATCATGTTCATGGAGAGACCTTCGTCTGGTCAGCTAACATTACTGCCAAGCAGCTGAAATATAGAGTGATATTGTGGTTTTAGCTGACGTGTGTCGCCTCGCTGTTTTGAGCGATGCTCGTTCAGGTATATTTAGAGCGAGCAAGCGCGAGCCCGACGCTGACTTTCGTTGATTTCACGGCCACAGGTGTCGCTGTTAACAAGCATTTCTGAAAGTTACAAATAGTCTCTTTAAAGGGAGATTTGTCAAACAGCCCTAATTTAAACATTGTGACGTGAACGACGTCCACCGTTCACTGTTTTAAATTCTGACCACCAACCGTTAATGAGACGCCACTGACGGCGTCATACTGCTGTTAAACACGCCGGTGGAGTTCATCTCTTATAGGAAACACGTAGGAGTGAATGAGGTGCAGGTGTGAACTAGACTCTGGTGGTGTTTTCCTGATCCTGCTGCTGACGGGATCATTACAGGTGTTTGACTCCAGCGCTGTACCTGAACAGGTGCCTTCAGAGTCCAACCTGTAGCCCACTCAGGACGCCGCCGAGCCGCCACGTTTTCTGATCACGCTCAGATCGGTCACACATTCAACCGTTGATTTTTCACTTGAAGCAGAAAATCATGAGTTTTATTATTGAGCATCATGTTGTCAGAGGAACGTGCACCGCGAGGACTGTAACGCCGCGACGGTCGAATGAACAGCAGTGAAACAGCTGGTGGATGTTTAAATGTGTGTGTGCGTGTGTGTGTGTGTAGTTCATCATGCTGATGGCGGTTAACTCCTCTTCCTCTTCTTCTTCTTCTTCTTCTTCTCTTCCTCTCTGACAGTCACATGTTCAGATTGATTCATTAGAGCTGCACGATTTAGAAAAAATAATCGAATTGAGATTATTTTGACTGATATTGATATGATTTGCGATATTAGAGGGAATGATATCTTTGTGTCGCGGTGCGGCATCGCCCTGTCGGGGTTTATTTCACAACAATGACCCACTGGCTGAATATTAACCCTTACTTGTACTTATTTCTCATTGAAGCTTTGACGCCCAAAAGCTGTTATTGGGGGCAGCCCTAGTAACCGGAGAGGAATGTTGGTTGCCTGGCAACAGTAAACAGTTTAGTAAACACTAAACTCTTCCCTCTAAGGCGTCCTTGTTGAAAGAAGCACGCGGTCGGCGCGTATTTACAATTATTCAGAGGTGCACGACAGATCGCTGCGACAACTTGTGGAGCCTTCGCTCACCACGTGAAAGCCGTGATGACGTATTTTTCTGTCGTGCGTACCTTCACTACGGCGACCATAAACCAGGCTTTAGTCTGTAGATTATGATCAGTAGGTCAGGACGAAATGCTATTTTGACACATTTCCCCTTTAACAAATATTGCAATTTCCTCCTCATCCTGCAACTTGAAAATTGCAGTCGGTCATATTGTGATTTTTAATAAAATTCGTATTAATTGTGCAGCCCTAATTCATGTCTGTACAGCAGCCGACTTGCTTAGCATGAAGACGGGAAGCTCTAAAGCTCACTGATCAACATCACTGCGAGCAAACAGACGCATTTATAAAAACTGCACATAACCTCGTTAAAGAAACAGTGAATTATAGTTTTTACACTTTTATTTTTGTACAGATGAATCAGTGAGCTTTAGCTGCTGGTGTGTTCCCTGCTGTTTCCAGTCTTTATGCTAAGCTATGCTAAGCAGCTGCTGTCTGTAGCTTCATATTGAGCAAACCGAGAAAGAGAAGATTTCACTAAATGTTAAACTGTCCCTTTAACCCAGTTTTTAAGTTACCAATCATCACAGGGAGCTGGTTCTCCTACAGACAGTGAACTCACTCAGGCTACGTTCATGAACGCTAACAAACACAACATTCCTGCAGTCTCCTCCTCCTCATCCTGCCTGACGTGATTTCACTGTTAGCTCACCGTGCGACTATGAAACCTTCAAATCACAGTCTGAGAATATCGACCTTGTACTGTTGAACATATTAATTTGTCGAGTAGTTGAATATGCAGTTTGGCTTCACAGTTTGCTGTTGAAAGTTTTTAAGATGCCGTTTTGGAGAGAGGGTGTGTACATGGAAGGTTTTTAACGCTTTAAATGTCTTTTCCCCTCATACCGGGCATTTGGTTTGTATAGTCTAGAGCTCTAACTGAGAACTGTATATTCAGTCAGTCTGGGGCCTCAGAGCACCCGGAGAAATATCATCTGTTGGAATGACACAATTTTTGCGACTATTTATATTTCCTACATTCTGTATTCAATCCTGACGCATTTCAGGCAATGCAATTTTACAGTTGTTTGTACCTTTGCAAAAAAAATGAAATAAAGAAAATGACAGAGTTTTTGTAGAATTTGATCCTCGCGAGAAGATGTCGTGACTTTTTAATGTTTCTATTAATACATCTGTACAAATGAGAAATAGTGACACCAGCTGACAAATACATTAAATATACAGTTTCAAAAGGGGCAGCTTTATAAAAAGAATTAAATTATCCGCACACGTATAAAAGCGACCATTCACCTGTATACACAGAACAATGTTATTACAAATATTTACACGTGGCAGTTTTATGACTTGTTGCTTCATCATCAGGCTCAAAATGAAAACATTCGATCCAAAGTGAAGTCTGCAGAGGTCAAAGGTCGCTTAAAGTTTGTTTCCAAGTCTTCAGGTCTGAGCTGTTGCTGGAGACGTCTGCTGGATCCAGATGTGAGTTAATAAATGGTGGTGGTGTTGGAGCTTAGTCCAGCGGCTCCTGTTTGATCCGGATCGGTGTGCTGGTGATGGACTGGCTGTGCCGCAGGTCACGACACAAGACGTACTCGCTGAACTGGGACGAGTCGACGCCGCCGCCACAGGACGCCTTCATGATGAAGCCTTTCTGGAACAGACGCTCCAGGACCTGAGGACAGCAGTCAGTCAGTCAGACAGGTGGAGTACAGATGTAGAAAAGGTGTAGAGGTGAAGTAAAGGTCTAGTGCAGGTGTAGTAAAGGTGTAGTCTCGGTATAGAACAGGTGTAGTCTAGATGTGATACTGGTGTAGTTTAGGTGTAATACTGGTGTAGTCTAGGTGTAATAAAGGTGTAGTCCAGGTGTAATACTGGTGTAGTTTAGGTGTAGTCCTGGTGTAGTCCAGGTGTAATACTGGTGTAGTCTAGGTGTAGTCCTGGTGTAATAAAGGTGTAGTCTAGGTGTAATAAAGGTGTAGTCCAGGTGTAATACTGGTGTAGTCTAGGTGTAATACTGGTGTAGTTTAGGTGTAATAAAGGTGTAGTCCAGGTGTACTACTGACCTGTACAGAGTTGAGTCTGCAGTATCCGTTGAGTGGGAAGCGGATGACGTGGGTCGGGTCCTGGTTCCAGCCGGCGTTGACGGAGTTACACATGACGTCTCCGGTCTCGGGGAAGATCTCCTCGATCAGGACCTTCTCTCCGCTCAACGCGATCCTCTCGCCCAGATCCGGCGTGACTCGAACCACCAGACACTCGCAGGGTGGCGCCCGCTGGGCCTCTCGCTCCACCTGCCAGCGATCCAACTCCCGAACCATCGGAGTCAGCTGGTAGAACCGGGCCTCCTCGTAGAGCTGAGGGAAGTCCTGTAGGAGGCACAGAGAGGGAGCATTGTTAGAGACCTTTCCTTTCCTTCTCGTCTCCTTTCCTTCACGTCTCCTTTCTCTCTCTCTCTCTTCCTTCTCGTGTCCTTTCACTCTCCTATCTTTTGTCTCTCGTTGCCTTTCTCACTCGTTTCCTTTCCTTCTCGTCTCCTTTTTTATCTTGTTTCCTTTTTTATCTTGTTTCCTTTCTCGCTCCTTAACTTTCTCTCTCATTTCCTTTCCTTCTCGTTTCCTTTTCGCTCTTGTTTCCTTTCCTTCTCCTCTCCTTCTCGTTTCCTTTCTCTCGTTTCCATTCGCTCATCTCCTTTCTCTCTCGTCTCCTTTTTTCTCTCCTTTCCTTCCCTTCTCGTTTCCTTTCGCTCTCGTCTCATTTCCTTTTCGCTCTCGTTTCCTTTCCTTCTCCTTTCCTTTTCGCTCGTTTCCTTTCCTTCTCCTTTCCTTTCTCTCTCCTTACCTTTCTCTCTCTCTTCACGTTTCGTATCAAACCCCCCCCCCCTCCCCCCAGACTAGAAGCGAGGGATAGAAAGATGTGTTTTCTAAAGAGGGGTCGTGTCTGCAGGCGTTTTTAGTCATCGTGAGCAGAATAAGAGAGGCAGCAGTAACGACAGGGAGGGAGATGAGAGGGATGTGATATAACCACACACACACTGATTCAGTAAAACACACAGCAGTGTGTGCTGTAAGCCTCTCTGGATGGATCTCTGCAGCCGCCGGCGCTGATTAAAGCGTCACAATGTGTTCAAAGACTCGCTGCTGTTGGTTAAAACTCACCAACACTAATAATCATCTGTTTGACCTGAACGTTGAGTTTTTGCATCGCTGCATATCTGAGACACGACTCATTATTACAGAAGAGGAAGAGTCCTTACGGCAGCAGACTTACAACTCAGTATTACTATTACTACCACTACATACTAGACTACGACTTTTTATGAATATTTATAAAATACTTACGCTACGACTTTTTATGAATATTTATGAGATACTATACTACGACCGACTTTTTATGAATATTTGTCATACTATACTATGGGGTTTTTTTCATGAATTTTTTTTTTTCATATACTATGACTTTTTTCATAAAAAAGTAGAAATACTATGCGTTTTTTTTCATAAAATTTTTCGGCATACTATACTACGACTTTTTTGGTAAATTTATTCGACCTATTATACTATTACTTTTTTTTCATGACATTTTTCAACATGCTATACTATGACTTTTAAGTGAAATTTTTTGACATGCTATACTATGAATTTTTTTGGTGAAATTTTTCAAAATACTATACTAAGACGTTTTTTCATAAATTTTTTCGACATGCTGACTTTCTTTGGTGACATTTTTCGCCATACTATATTATAATTTTTTTTTTCATGACATTTTTCGACATACAATATCACAATATATTATAATCGGTTAATAATCGGTTAAAAAAAATTCTAAATTAGTATCCCTACATCACACTGTTTTTAAATTACCCAAGCAACTTTTTCTGCCTTCTACCAATATTCGTAAAAAAACGTTGATACAATTTATCTGTGATCGGCTGAAGATAGAGACAGAGAATATCGATAAACTGGTCGGGCTCTGTTTACAATCATATTCATCTTTTCTTTGCGACATTTTTCCAGTGAAAGTACCTTGAAGTCTTCAGGCAGCAGCAGTTTGCAGGTCCGCAGGAAGCTGAGGATGTAGCGGAAGATTTCTCCGTCTCGGTCGATGAAGTAGTGCTGCTTCAGACTGTCCAACACAATGGGCTCAGTGCCGTTAAACAGACGACTGATCCTGCACAGAAACACAGACGAGACACTGACTGTCATAGAGCTCCATTAACTGTTGTTCCTTCATCACCATCAACACACTGGAGTTATTCTGACTCAGTCCCACAGCCACCATCCTGCTGACACTAAAGCTGCGTTCACACCAAGAGTGAAGCAAATTTTCTCCTCGCTTTACTGGCGCGAGTTGGACCGCCGGTATCTTTTGTGTTCATGCGCTCTAGACGCACAGGAGAGAAGGAGGAGCTTGTCACCATGGATACCAGGCAACAACTTCTCTTTAATCCATTTCCTCCATCAACCATGGAAGAAATAACCACTGTTGCTGCTTTGTACATGTTGTGGAACTCCCAGATATGTCAGAAAACCAAACGCCGTCGTGTCTGGGTTCATAACATCACCCGGCGGCAAGCTGTATTCACATACAGTGACATTGCACTTACTGTATCTAGCAGCCACACGTCACTACTGCGGTATGAACCCAAAATAAACAGATTGTGCTGTGATTTAAATCAATAAACATATCAAAATGATGCTGAAATAACTAAATAATTATTATAATAAAAGTCTGAATTCATGCTTTGTCAGGTCTGTCCACAAGACGACAAGCAAACAACTTTAAAAATGCTTGTTTTCTGAATGGAGTTTGGATCGATCAGTGCGAAAAGTTTGCTTCGCTCTTGGCGTGAACACACCATAATACTCACTACAGCACCACATATTGAGTAATCCGCCGCTGAAAATAGTCCCCAAAAAAGTCTATTTCCTCCTGTTGGTTTGACTAAACTACAGTGAGCAGCTGTTTAAGGACTAGATATTAGTGTTTTAATGTCGTCAGTAGGAACCAATGAGCTGAGAGCCACAGACAGGAAGTCACTCAGACCGTATAGAGAGATGGACTAACTGCTGACTACTTCCTCATTTGGTCCGTAAGAAGTCAGATAATATTTTCTATCGTAGTAACTCTCTGATCATGTGACACGCGGTAAATGTGCCAGCGGTCTTACCTGGACTCTGGGTATTTGGTGAGCGTCGCCAGGCTGCTGGTGTACATGTGACCCCCCACGTCGATGTGCACAGGGGCGTTGGCCTTGGTGAGCTGGGCGGGTGACGGGATACCCTGGGGGGTCATGGGGGACGCAGGTGAGCGGCTCAGAGACATCCTGGACATGCTCCGCCCTTCCTGTGACAGGTAACAACAGGTCAGAACACCCCAACACAGTTCACCTCACCTGAGAACACACCTGAGATCACACCTGAGAACACGCCTGAGAACTCACATGAGAACACAACTGAGAACACAACTGAGAACACACCTGAGAACACACCTGAGAACTCACATGAGAACAGGCCTGAGAACTCACATGAGAACACGCCTGAGAACTCACATGAGAACACGCCTGAGAACTCAACTGAGAACACGTCTGAGAACACACCTGAGAACACGCCTGAAAACACACATGAGAACACACATGAGAACACGCCTGAGAACTCAACTGAGAACACGTCTGAGAACACACATGAGAACACGCCTGAGAACTCAACTGAGAACACACCTGAGAACTCAACTGAGAACACACCTAAAAACACACATGAGAACACGCCTGAGAACTCAACTGAGAACACGTCTGAGAACACACCTGAGGACACAACTGAGAACTCAACTGAGAACACACCTGAGAACACGCCTGAGAACTCAACTGAGAACACACCTGAGAACACGCCTGAGAACACACCTGAGGACACACCTGAGAACACGCCTGAGAACTTAACTGAGAACACACCTGAGAACACACCTGAGAACACGCCTGAGAACACACCTGAGAACACGCCTGAAAACACACCTGAGGACACGCCTGAGAACTCAACTGAGGACACGCCTGAGAACTCACCTGAGAACTCACATGAGAACAGGCCTGAGAACTCACATGAGAACACACCTGAGAACACGCCTGAGAACTCAACTGAGAACACGTCTGAGAACACACCTGAGAACACGCCTGAAAACACACATGAGAACACGCCTGAGAACTCAACTGAGAACACGTCTGAGAACACACCTGAGAACTCAACTGAGAACACACCTAAAAACACACATGAGAACACGCCTGAGAACTCAACTGAGAACACGTCTGAGAACACACCTGAGGACACAACTGAGAACACACCTGAGAACTCAACTGAGAACACACCTGAGAACACGCCTGAGAACTCAACTGAGAACACACCTGAGAACACACCTGAGAACACGCCTGAAAACACACCTGAGGACACGCCTGAGAACTCATATGAGAACACGTCTGAGAACACGCCTGAAAACACACCTGAGGACACGCCTGAGAACTCATATGAGAACACGTCTGAGAACACGCCTGAAAACACACCTGAGGACACGCCTGAGAACTCAACTGAGGACACGCCTGAGAACTCAACTGAGGACACGCCTGAGAACTCATATGAGAACACGTCTGAGGACACGCCCGAGAACTCATATGAGAACACGTCTGAGGACACGCCCGAGAACTCATATGAGAACACATCTGAGAACTCAACTGAGAACACACCTGAGAACTCAACTGAGAACACAACTGAGAACACACCTGAGAGTATTCGTACTTATTGTTGAACTAACTAGTAGTTTTACAGTCAGTGAAGCTTAGAGCTGGTGGATGATCTTCATGGAGCCTGACTGATGAAACAGAGGGAGGTGATGATGACCTGAGAGGGGGGGGGGGCAGCTCTGGTTTAATTGCCCCCCTCTCCCCCTCGCTCTGAAAGGTGAACAGGAGGTGGCAGCAGCTTTCAGTGTCTCTGCCCCGCGGCCGGCTCACCGCCTCGGGCCAAACTGACAAACTCTGCTGCTCCCCTCTCTCTCCGTCTGGAGCTACACAACTCTGCTGCATCAGACTCTGTGTTAAAATCACAGGAAATAACACAGCAGGTCTCTGCTGATCACAGCCTCCACATAGAGAGTCAATCACATAAATAATGATCATCATCTGAACCTAAATCTATAATCAAGAGGTCAGAGGTCACTGAAACTAATCAAAACACAAGACCTGAAGCTGCAGTCACTCAGTGTGATTGACAGGTCTATATACCTGCTGCTGACACACACAGATCTGGTGCCCCAATAATCTCACCTGCCTATGTGGGAACAACGCCACTGACGCCAGACTCCATTCAAAAATCTGAAGATTTAACGCGGCCTTGCTAATCTGCAAACATTGAGTATTGCGTAACTATATTTTTAATGGTTTTCTCTTCAGTGTAAGGCCTTCTGGTGAATTCGGCATATTAATCGTCTATGAACTAAAACTTAGTGTCTATATTTCTTTACTTTTTACCACAGAGTCACGTGGATCCACCGCCCAACGCGGCGTTATTTGAGAGGAAAACATGGCCGGCAAAACAAGCGAGCCCAGCAGGAAAAGTTCACATTTTCGTTAAAAAACGTTGTGCTACGGAACAATTCATATATGCCGAATTAAACAGTGTTTCATACCATTACAGAAAATATCAACAATTTTTGGTATCTGTATTAAATGAGTGCGCTGATACCAATAAGACTTAAAACTGTCATATTTTAAATTACATCTGGTAAAACGAAACCCCGGGGAATGTTATCGGGATTTTTTACATCGTAAACTTGACAACTTTTGCGTGTAAAAATGTCACGTTAAACATGTAATGTTAAGCTGCTTCTTACCTGAGAGGACAATGACACAGAGGACATGGAGACCGGCGTCTGTCTGCTCCAAAATGTGAGGATTCCGGTCGGTGATCAGTCCTGCTGTTTGTCCTCGTCTGTCCTGCTGTATGTGAGTGAAGCAGAAGGAGCTGAACGAGCCGGTCCGTGTCGTCTCCTCCAGGAGAATAAAGAGGAGTCCAGCCCGGGGCCTTCCAGACCCCCCGGGGGGACCAGGATCAGGATTAGCTCACAATAACGCGCTCCAACTCGCTCCTGTCAAACCGAGGAGAGAGAGAAAATAGATCCCTTCGCCTCCGCCCTGTCACAACGATGATTAATCAGAATAATTTAATATATCCATCAGGTTTAAACATGAATCTTCTTCTTTCTCACATATATTCTAACAAACATCAAACATCCCTGTGGCTCTCTGGGAGCCAGATGACGTCTGTCTTCACGCATTCAGCCTCTCCCCCTACAGCCTGCGGATAAATGCGCCATTTCAATTATTGCGCGCTGGTTAGATGGAGATGGAGACGCCGCGGGGCTGCGCGCACACTGATCCGATTTAGAATCCTCATCTCCGGCTTGAAGCGGAGCGTCGGTCCGGTCATCTACCCGGAACCATCCGGCTGTGATCCATCAGCAGCTCCGACACTCTGTGTGTTAATCTGAGTTTAATATAAATATAAATATAAATATAATTATAAATATACATATACATATAATTATAAATATAACTATAACTATAAATATAAATATAAATATAGATATAAACTTGTGTCAGTGCATGTCACAGCCTAAGAGACAACCACAACATCAACAACACATAATAGTTGTAACTCACACTCTGCCTTTTATTTACTCCTCTACTTCATGTTTTTTTTTTTTACATTTATCCTTTGATATTGCAATATATTGTTATTAATTGTTTTGTATTTGTTTTATTGACACAACAAACATTAATTACTTCTTTATTGCTTTCTTCCATTTATATGCATGTTCTTTTTAAATATCTATATATTGTAATTTGCTTAATGAATTGTATATATGTATATATATATGTTTTTGTTTTTATTTTGTTCTTTTTTTTATTATTTTTATTTATTATTGAATTGAGGCTTTGGCAATATTGTTCACCTGACAATCATGCCAATAAATTGAATTGAATTGAATTGAATTGAATTGAACTGTCTGTAGTTAAATGTTTTAACCCTCAATAGACCTGTTTTAGTGTTTTTTTTATGGGGGTACAGGGGGTGTTTAGGGGGAGATAGCAGGTCAACAGTAGATGTCACATAGAAGTGGTGTACGTCATCTGAAAGCTGGGAACCTGAATGTTAATTTGAGATGCAGCTCAGCACTGTGTGTCAGAAATAAACATGAATTAAAATATTAAAAGTGTTTATAACATTGGTATTGTTTATTGTTTATTTATTTTGTTTTTATTATTTTGTTTGGGGCAGATACCTGCTGTTCTCCTGGTGTCCTCTAGGGGGGCATCACTGCATCTAAATCAATGTTGGTGCTAATCACTGACACATCCCAGACTGTTGTTCTCCTGGCAGTTATTATACGGAGAATAATTCATAAGAAACAGCAATGGCATCATGTCATTAAAGATTTAGTGATCTCTAGAGGTCAGGTTAAAGGTTCTCTCCTGTGTGACGAGTGCGTTCCTCTGTAGAGCTGCTGTCAGAGCGGCGAAGGTCATCAGAGTGTAGAGAGAGATGTGAGTTCATCTGATGTTCCCTTTAAAAAAGTCATAGGTCAAAGACGCTGTCACGACAAGGGGTTTCCATGTGAAGGCCTGGAATAAAACGGGCTGAAAATAATGTGTGTGTAAGTGAGACACCCTGAACCACGCACACACACACACACACACACACACACACACACACACACACACACACACACGCACACACACACACAGCCTCAGGCAGCACCTAGTTGATTGTGTCTCTAATTAAAGGAGCCGGCAGAAAGACGAACGATTTAAACATTTAAATATCTCCTAAACCTGCCAGAGGGGAGGAGGAGAAGGAGGAGGGAGGAGGAAGAGAGGAAGAGATGAGGATGAGGAGGAGGAGGAGGAGGAGGAGGAGGAGGAGGAGGGAGAAAGAAAAGAGGAGGAGGAGGAGGAGGAGAAGGAGGGAGAAAAAAAAGAGGAGGAGGAGGAGGACGGAAGGAGGAGGAGCAGGGAGGAGGAAGAGAGGAGGAGGAGGAGGAGGGAAGGAGGAGGAGCAGGGAGGAGGAAGAGAGGAGGAGGAGGAGGGAGGAGGGAGGAGGAGAAGGAGAGGAGGAGGAGGAGGAGGAGGAAGGAGGATATCTGTTCTTCATTAAAACACTGCTCAGTGATCATCACTGAACCTGAACCTCAGGATGTGTCTTCATGTTTTTCTGAATAAAAACCACCACGTCTCAGTTTCTAGATAAAAAGCTCACACATTTATTATTATTATTATTATTATTATTATTATTATGATTATTATTATGATTCACATCAACCAGTGTAATGCAGCAAGTGAAATATGGCAGTGTTAAGGCTCCAATGTCGTCTTCATCTTCATCTCATAAAGTCTCTTTAGTCTGTTTAGTCTGGTGACACGTCATCGTCTACGTAACCGTCTATGTCACCGTCTACGTCATTGTCTATGTCTTCGTCTACGTCATCGTCTACGTCATCATCTAAGTCATGGTCTACGTCATGGTCTACGTCATCATCTACATCATCATCTACGTCATGGAGATGCTCTGATTTGAAACAGGTTTTATTTAAACTGTCTGCAGCATCCAGAGTTTAAATGTTAAACTCTGTTAGTTTGAGAGGAAACATGATGTCATCGGTCTCACCTGATGATGTCATCGGTCTCACCTGATCATGATTTACCTGGAAAGAGGAGAAGAAGAAGAAGAGCTGTACCTGTCTCTGTGGACGGACAGACGTCTTAATGTGGACGACGTCTCAGAGAAATGAAGGTAAAACTAACTTCACAGAAGTCATTCAGCTGTACGACTAAACTAAAGGTCAAAAGGTCGTATTAACCAACACCAGCTCCTCCATCAGAGTTCTGATTCGTTCTCTGAAACTAAAGTAATTCATAATTTCCTGAAGAATAAAGAACGAAGGTCGATATAGAAAAAGAAATCTAGAAGGGCAGACCTCTGCCAATAATTAGTGTATCTGCCCCGTGATCCAGATCAGCTCCTAGACCTGATCAGGTTCTTCCTCGGCCCACCATAAGACCCATAATCAGACAAGGTCCAACAGGACCAGTAGTTCTTCTGTAGTCCTGAAACCAGAAACATGAGGGAGTTCTGCTCTGTTAAGCCTTTAGCTTCAGACCCCCTTCCTGGTCCTGGACTCAGTGCCCCCCCCCGGTCCTGGACTCAGTGCCCTCCCTGGTCCTGGACTCAGTGCCCCCCTGGTCCTGCTCCTGGACTCAGTACCCTCCCTGGTCCTGCTCCTGGCCTCAGTGCCCCCCCTGGTCCTGTTCCTGGACTCAGTGCCCTCCCTGGTCCTGCTCCTGGACTCAGTGCCCCCCTGGTCCTGCTCCTGGACTGAGTACCCTCCCTGGTCCTGCTCCTGGATTCAGTGCCCCCCTGGTCCTGCTCCTGGACTCAGTACCCTCCCTGGTCCTGCTCCTGGACTCAGTACCCTCTCTGGTCCTGCTCCTGGACTCAGTGCCCCCCTGGTCCTGCTCCTGGACTCAGTGCCCCCCTGGTCCTGCTCCTGGACTCAGTGCCCTCCCTGGTCCTGGTCCTGGACTCAGTGCAGGTCTGTGAAGGGTTTGGGGTAGTTGAACATCAGGTAGTCCATGTAGTAGAAGTCGAATGCCTTCTGCCTCTCGGTGGCGTTGAGCTGTGAGAAGTAGCTCTGGGTGATCCTGGAGGAAGTCCTCTCGGCTCGTGGGTTCCGGTCCTTGAAGTCCGGGAACGTGAGGTTCCTCGGCGCTCCGATGTTCTGCAGCAGGAAGTTGGCTTCTTCCTTCAGGCTCTCGAACTTGCCGATGAAGTTGTACCTGAGGAGGCAGGGGTTACACAGCTGGCTGATGGGCTCCCAGTGGATGTCCATCCCCACCGGCCGGCGCACGTCCAGCAGGTACTGGACGAACTCCCTGAAGGTGACGCCGGCGCCAGTGCGCAGGGCGGTGTGTGTGGCGTTGGCGCGGTATCTGGAGATGATGGGGCGTCCGAAGACCGGGTGGTAGTACGAGTTCGGACTCTCGAACTTGTCCCGAAACGCCGACACCAGACGCTCAAAAGGCTCCCTGACGAACAGGACTTTGGTGTAGGACCGGAGTCTCTCGGCGGTGCCGGTGCGGTCGTAGCTCTCCAGCCGCCGCAGGTGGTTGCCGTAATGCGCCGCGTCGTGAGGAATGTCTCGTGTGGAGGTGGCGCTGCCTCCCAACACCATCAGCACCCGCTTCCAGTTGGAGCAGCCGGCTTTGGGCACCTCGCAGTAGAGTAGCCTGGACCGGTCCTCCACGAAAACCCGGGACAACTGCCGCCGCGAGACCAGCTGCTCCGTGACGCCCGGCCGGTATTTGGCACAGACGTCGGTCAGCAGTCGGCGCCGGGACGCCAGCGTCTCCGCCAGCTGCTGCTGCAGATGTAGTTCCTCCTCGCCACCGGCAGGGTTCTTCAGGAGCAGCTTCCTGTGGCGTTTGGTGACCGGCGGTTTGGAGCCGACGGCGTCCTCCAGAACCAACAGAGACTCAGAGTCCTTCAGCTTCACCAGAGTCTGACCGGTCACAACGTCGTCATCCTACAACACACACATACGCACACACACACACACACACACACACACACACACACACACACACACACACACACACACACACACACACACACACACACACACACACACACACACACACACACACAGGGCTGTCAAAGACAACGTGATAATAAGGCGCAACTAATTTCTTTAACACATTAACACAACTTGTGATTTTTAGGTTGTAGCGGCTCAGTTTTAAAGTTAGAGTGAAGATACTGGTATCATATGAAACTAGAAAAACCTGATGAATCCATCGGTACCAACCACAACCGAATCGTGACGAGGAAACGTTTGGATATTTTATACTCCGTGCGGGTTTCTCCGACATTCTCAAAGCTCCTTAAAGTTCTCCGTTTTCTCCACCTATTAGAAAATGTTGGATGTGCGTTGACAGACGAAAATCTACCGCACGGAACCAAAGCAAAGGGCCGCGTCTGATGGTGTGATGTCACTTTAGCCGTACAGACTCATGCGCATGCGGCAAGCATGAATCAGGCTTTATGATACTGTGGCAGGCAGCGCCGTTTGTGAGACTAGAAGCAACTATGTGCAAAATAAACGCCTCTTATTTGCCATGTTATGATTTGAGCATATTTTCTATGCTAAATGCAGTACCTGTGAGGGTTTCTGGACAATATTTGTCATTGTTTTGTGTTGTTAATTGATTTACAATAATAAATATATACATACATTTGCATAAAGCATCATATTTATCCACTCCCATGTTGATAAGAGTATTAAATACTTGACAAATCTCCCTTTAAGGTACATTTGGAACAGATAAAAAATGTGTGACTAAGCGTGATTAAATGTTTTAATTGATTAACAGCCCTACTTTAAACACAAGACTTTTACACAGTTTCCTGTGAACAGCTGCAGATGGATTAAGTCATTTCTATTCATGATGTAAATAATAATGTTTTTAATAACTCATGAAACAGCCCATCTATCCTTCTCTACAGTACACACACACATGAATACTGAATAAACAGGACGTGCATCATATGAACTCTTCTGATTTTAAACTGATATTTGATTCTAATAAATACATTTTCACAATAAATGAAAATATAATAACCCGTATGTAATCTGTGGTTAATAAAAGGTTTCCTCTCAGCAGGTGGCTCTGTTTTATTCTAACCAGGATCTCAGTAAACTGGTCTGGGATCAGTTAAACTCTGGTTGTAATGCTGCTGGTGTCCAGCAGGTGTCTCTGTGTCTGTGTTGTGTTGCTCACCTTCTCAACGGGCCACCTGGGAGCCTCCAGCGAGTTCACACCTGCAGACAACACAGGATTATTATGGTCTGGAGATAAACAGTGGGATCACACAGTAATATGCTAATCAATAGTTATCAATCGATTACATCAGCAGATGTTTTTTCAGATTTCTGGCTTTTGAAAAAACAAAAATGTATCAAGAACTCAAAGAGAGAGAACTTTAACTCTTATTATCAGGTGACCTATTGATTCATTTTCAGTTAATCCAGATTAGTGGGTTAGTCTGTAAAATGTCCAAAGTGACGTCTTTAAATGCCTCGTTCTGTCCCACCAACAGATTTAAAAGAACAAAAAAACAGAAACACTGAAGGTTGAATTAACAAATATTTGATCAACAATATGACTGAAACGAATCAATCAGCAGAATAGATGCAGACTTTTATTCTGAGATTAGAAGTTATGCATATTTATCCTCCTCTAATCAGACAGATGAAGGTGCAGTTAGCTCTAAGCTAACAGCCACCGGGTCCTGAGAGGAGGACTGTCAGGCAGCAGATGAGCAAGGCACTGTAAGACGCTGGTGTGAATGTCGAGGGTTTTTATCTGCTGAGCGTCGTCTTGCAGGTTTCTGCAGTGGAGCTGAACTGAAGGCAGCAGGAGAGACGGTGCTGCTCACAGAGGAACGTCTGGTACTGGATGTTACTGGATGTTACTGGGTGTTACTGGATGTTACAGTCTGTTACTGGGTGTTACTGGACGTTACTGGATGTTACTGTCTGTAACACGCCTCCCGAAATCAGAAAATTATAGTTATTGCAGCGAGCTGGTGTAAATTTGGCGTAAGGTCACATGTGAAGTGAAAGAAACCTCTTCCTGTTATGTGAGTGAGTTTCTGTGAACAGACGAAGCTGAACACACTGTTGACAAGACTCAACAGGAGGCAAACGATGCTCTAAATAACCCTGGCATCACTGAGTCTTAACTACACACACACACGCAGTAACAAACTCAGCTCCAGATGGCCTCTCAGCAGCCTCCTGACTCTGAAGGTTAGCAGTGTCCTGCTCCTCCTGGTTATTTATTACCCAGACTGCACCTCACCGTGTGCACAACACAATGCAACGCAACTCAAACATGTAACTGATCCTGAGTCTGTCAGCTCTCTGAGCTGCTGAAGAAAACACCACTGACTCCACCAAGACATTGATAGGGCTGATCAATATCACCATTGATTACTTTAATTAAGTGTGGGGTAACATGCTGCACAACAGAGCCATGAGCACAGTAAACAGTGCAGGATATAGACCCTTCTAGTGTTGACGTCATGATGACATCACAGTGTCAGCTGGAGGCTAAACAAAGGAAAGACTGGAGGGTAACACTAGCAGTGGGATAAAGTTACACATCTAAAATGTCATCTTGCTGTGTTGTTGGGTGCCAGAATACAGATATCACACATTTGAGATGACAAACTGTGATTCGAGGATCTAGCGAGCTACAATATCGGAGAAACGTTTCAGAGATGGAGAGTAAACAACCCTTTCTCTCCATTTCTGAAACGCTCCGCCGATATTGTACAACTCTCTTTTTGACTGACTTTACTGAAGGATAGTTAACTATAGGCATCCAAAGATTTATACGCCTTCAATTTATCTTTACAGCGCTGCCGCTGGCCGCCAGCCCGCTGGTCGGACGGCTGTTTACCTAGCTAGCTTAGCTTGCTAATTCCACCATGCCGTCATGAAACACAGAAAATGAGGTGAACAAAGTTGTCCCTCATCTGGCGATAGCACTGTGCTTTCCTACGCTGTGACAAGAGTGTGTGGATGAAGCATTAAGTTGTTAAATTTTACTCATTTAGCGACCGGCTAGTTGGCTAGCTACCTTGCTAATTCCACCGTGCTACAGAAAATGAGCACATATTTAATATTTCTTTATGTTGTTTATGAGAATGTATATATTGAGAGCTTGCTACGTGTTTACTGTTCATGTGATATGTTAGTCTTGTTTTTTTACTCATTTGTTACACGTATAAAATAAATCAAATAAATAAATGAGTTAATTAATGTTTGGATATTTGTGTCTGTTCAGATGGTCACGTTCAGGGCGGAGGGAGGGGAGGTGGATGTGTCATCAAACACAAGACTTTCAACCAGGAGACCGCTGTTCACGGCGTTGCCGTGCAGGACGCCCTATTTCTATTTATTCCTGTCGCCCGCGTTGAAAGCGCTAGCCGCAGTGGACGAAGAACAGCTGATTGGAACAGTTTATTGGGAACAGCTGTAGTAGTGCTGTAATATCTGATGAAGCTGTTTGATCATCACATTCATTCCTCCTCCTGCTAACAGCAGCTGAGTCTGTACAGGTGTGTTTACTGACCTCTGACCCTGCCAGCTCCCCCCAGACTCTAATTAATTACCCAGCATGCCTCAGATATGCCGAGCTCAGCACCTGCTACTGCAGCACAGCTGAGGCGACGGTGACCTGGGACTGTAGCGCGCTAATGATAGCGCCATCATCACTGTCACATTGGGACCTTGTATCTCCACGGCGAGTTCACACAGATGATCTCTGTGGTCATAAACCTATGATGCCTTCAGGCTCCACTCAGTAAAAAATTGTATTGTCAGTAATGAAAGTACTGAGAGTACAGAGAGTACTGGAAGTACGGAGAGTAGTACGAGTACTGGGAGTACTGGGAGTACTGCATGTCTCATATAGATCCTCTTCTCTAATTAGAGGACATTATTGAGAGATTCACACATCTGGAGGAACGTCATGAAGAAGAAGAAGAAGAAGAAGAATAGGAGGAGGATAGCGTTACAGCCCCAGCGCAGCAGTGAGGTAAGCCTCTAAAAATACACCTGGATTTATCACCTGGTTCCCATGAGGCTTTGCAAACATGAGGTCACATTAACAGATATAGATAGAACGAGACAATAAAAGCTGCAGGAAGCTGTTTATTGAGCCGACGGCAGCAGGAGAGGATGTACTAATACTGAGAATTACTGACCTGAGATCAGTTGGAAACACATCATCTCAACACACTGTGTGTATATCTATTAATAATAGCTCTATAGAAACAGCCAGTCTTCTCTCTGATGGAGGTTACACAGATGCGTTAAGTCAGTGTGAATATGAACCAGAACTAAAGTGGATCAGGGTTTTTCTGTCTCTGATAGTTTAATAGTTTGTTATATTGTGTTATATTGTAGCTCGCTAGAGCCTCGAATCACAGTTTGTCATCTCAAATGTATGTGATATCTGGATTCTGGCACCCAACAACACAGCGAGATGACATTTTTAGCCTCCAGCTAACACAGTGACGTCATCATGATGGCAAAACTAAAAGGGTGTATAGAATCATTGTTTTACTGAGTGTCGCACCACATTCCAGAGTAACTCCCAACATATTATATCAAATGTAAATGATCAAACTCAAACTTATCTAAGAAAACACCTCATTCATTCATTATTTTAGAGACTAAAATAGGGCTGCAACTAATCATTATTTATATTATTGATAGCTGAATAATAGTTTTGTCTATGAAATGTCAGAAAACAGTGAAAATGCAGATAAAGTTCAATGTTACGTCTCCATGTGTCAAAAACACAAAACTCTTCAGTTCACTGTGAAATAAAAGAGAGAAAATCCTCACTAAGAGTTTGACATCAATTACAGAAATAATCTGTAGTTTAGTCTCTCAAATGAGTGAAATCAGTGAAGTTGCTGATCATTGCTCTGAGTGACTCTCCGCTGAGTGGGTGATGATGATGATGAAGATAATGTGGACTGACTGAGGACACACTGACTCGTATTGTCCACACAGTTAGTTAGCATGCAGCTCAGAGCAGGAAGTGGGAGTCAGCAGCAGCAGAAGAAGAAGAAGTGCTGTGAGTGTATGTGTGTGTATGTATGTGTGTGTGTGTGTGTGTGTGTGTGTGTGTGTGTGTGTGTGTGTGTGTGTGTGTGTGTGTGTGTGTGTGTGTGTGTGTGTGTGTGTGTGTGTGAGGGGGGGTTGGCTCTACACACACAAAGGTAACAGTGTGTGATCAGTCACACAATAACATGATGTCAGCATCCCTTTATATGAATATTGTATTATGAGATGACCAACGAGCTGCTGGAGGACACAGAGGGTCTGACTGTAGTTTAATTCACTACAATGACCCGCTAGCTGTACATTATCACATAGCAACAGTCTGTTATACGTAGCAACGGTCTGTTATACTGTACATAGCATACTGTATATATATATGTACTAATAAAATCTGAATATTTGGGGGTTTTGGACAAACAAGATATATGAAGACGTCCTCTTTTCAGTTTCTGATGTTTTATCGACCAAACTACTAATCGATGAATTGACAGATAGAAGAAGAAGAAGAAGAAGGAGAAGAAGGAGAAGAAGGAGAAGAAGAAGAAGGAGAAAAAGAAGAAGAAGAGTTTGCAGCTGTGATATCCCATCATTATTAAACATCAGAAAGATGATGATGGCTCCGGTGGAAATCAAACTCAACTCTAATTATTTCTTATGAAAATAGAGACAATGTTAAAAGATTACTTCTTATATTTAATTTCCTCTTCATCATCTCAGCTGCAGATCATCTCTATTACACTGCGACACATCGTTTACACATCTGTCTCCAGATGTTGATGTGTGAAAGCAGACACCACCTGCTCCAGTAAAGAGAATATAAAGATATAAACTGCTCTACCTATATTCAAATAAAGGGTAATAAAGATAACTGCTGTGTTAGGGTCTCATCTCTGGATTCTCTGTTCTGAAACTCTTTGGACTCGTGTATTAATGTCATTGTGCTGTTTTAGAGCTTCTTTTCCTTCAATGTGAATTCATAGTTGCCATGGTTACCTTTTTAGCTGTTCAGATCTGTGCTGTATAATTCAGACACGTGAACACACTCAGATTTCCTCTATTACCAGCTGATCACATGATGAGAACCAGCCACAGAGTGAACGAATGAAGCTCAAGTTAACAAAATGTTTTAACGTCATGTTCTCTTAACGTTTGTACACGAGTCACAACACAACACAACACAACCCAACGCAGCGCAAGGCAAGGCAACGCAACGCAAGGCAACGCAACGCAACGCCACGCAACGCCACGCAACGCCACGCAACGCAACGCAACACACATGACTTCTGTCATTTTAGTCTCACCGCTGGCTAACAGTACGAGGTAATGGTAGTGTACTGCTATACCGTTCATGGTACTGTGATAAAGTGTTTACTACATCATGACAGTAGAGTACAAAAACACCCAAAACGACTACAAGAGACGCAAAACAACTACAAAGACAAAAATTGGCTGCAAACAGACAGAAATTGACCACAAGGATGCAAAATAACCACAAAGAGACACAAAGGGAAAAAGAGACACAAAAGGGCTAAAAGACTCTTATGAGTCTCTTAGCCCTTTTGTGTCTCTTTTGGTTCTTCTGCAAAGAAGCGCAAAAGAACCGAAGAGACAGAAAAGGACTGCAGAGACGTAACACAACTGCAAAGAGACACAAAACCACCAAAGATGCAAAATGAGTACAAAGAGATTAATTAATACAAAACCCATTTGTGCAGTATTTACAGTCACTTCGTTACACATTGTTAAAGCAGAACCCCCCCCCACCCAGGAGAACCTTAATTAAAGTGCACTGTTGAAGCGCGGCACCGGCGTGCTGTGACATGTTGTTGTTTGGACTGAAATAGGCCGAACATCACACGTCATCACTCCGCAGCCAAACTTTCACATGACATTAAGTCACTGAAGGGAGGAAATATATATATATATATATATATATGTACACTGTATATATATAATCTGGAGCTCAGAGAGGAGCTCACAGAGGATTTAATGAGCAGACACAATGCTGCTCCTCAGCTCAACTAAATAGATTTACATATGATGTTCTCTGAGGCAACACTGGCAACACATTTAAACTAGAAATACAACACTGAATACATTATAGAATAATAATATATAATCTATAATGGTACATGGACACAGACTCATTGGTGTTTTCAGTCCAAAATGGCGGCAGATGTAGCGGCTGTTATCAGAAAAGCAGCAGAGTTTCACCTCTTTACTTCTAAACTCTTTGGTCGTGTTTTAAAAGTAACAGAAGTGTCAGAGAACAGAAATACTGTGTGAGCTGCTGCTGGTTTAGTTACAACGGTGTTCATCGTCTCTGATCGGTTCATTATCTGATCAATACTTCAGGATCACCGTCTCTCTCCTCCACAGTGACACCTTAATGAAGTCTGAGGCCTTCATCATTAGTTCTGGATATCAAACCAGAATCTGTCTGCAGACTGAAACATCTCAACAACTATTGTAGGGAATGTGCTTCATCATTCAAGATGAACTGAACTCTGGATGTCCTTCAACATGTTAATGTGTCCAACACTTTGCATTTATGACCAGATACCTGCAGACTGAAGACATTCATCAGTCTCAGCTGGACTCTGTGTTTACTGATGGTTTGCTAATGTTTGCATGTAGGGGATGTTGAGAATTAACCGTTAACCAAAATCAAGAATCTTAACCGATTAATTCTATCAGTTAAAAGAACTATTAAAAAATAGCAAAAAAAGCTGAGCAAAACTCAGAGGAGAGGCTCGTCACTTTGAGGAGAACAGCTGGTCCACCTTAACAGCCCACCTTAAGAGAGTCTGAGCCGGTGTTACAGATACAGGAAGTTGGCTCGGTCTTGACAAGCCCAAAGGAAGTGCGCCGGTCGTCGATCCCGACTTTCGTAGTGGCCAAACGGCGGTACTGCAACTTCTGTGTCCGTCACGTGATACATTGGGCCCAAAAAGGCTTTTTCCCATAAACTTACATTGGGAAAGAGGTTAATCAACTTCCCAGTATGAACACTCTAATAGTCCTTATTTTAAAAAATTAAGTTTTTAAAGTTGTAAAACGCATTAATAGCTGAATCTAGAGTTATTTCCCTTCCATGTGAGTGAGACCCAGACCGAGGCTGGAGCACAAGCCGTGACGACGGCATGACATTAAGACCCCGTGACCAAGTCATGTGACCGAGCGGACGCTACTCCGCCAATCATCTCGGACGCTACTCCGCCAAGGTACTTTTCCAGACGGAAGTCGAGCCATTTAGGCTTCATGCGCCAATGAGCAACTCTCATAGGAATGACCGGGGACCCGCCTCCAACGCTGGATCCAGTTCTTTTAATACATCCATGGGTCTTGAGTTGAGGAGTTGTAGCCTCATAGCATTTATCCTACAACAAATAAACTGTACACACACTGTCTGCTACAGCTACATTCACAGCTATGACGCCACCGACAACCCCACACACACACGGTCTGTTGGACACTTGCTAACGTTACGAACAAATGCTGTTTCAGCTGTTTCAGCATTAAATCAAACTGGTTTAAGCTCGTACACCGGACCAGACCATGCCGGACCAGCAAAACTGGAAATCCAGCCAACTCTAGTTGATGCACTTCCTTTGTGCCATATGCCCTGAGAGATAAAAATATATATAAATACAAAGGCCTTATAAGGAATGTCACGATACCATAACCTTAGTGGTCGATTCAATACCCCGGTAAAACATCAAAGTAAAACAATAAATTTCATGTACTCCAACATCCATTCCTTTATTACTGTTAGCAAATTGTTTTTTGTTAGGAAGTTAAACAGCTCATAATTCCCTCTCTAATATCTATTTTATATGATATATAGAGCCTGAACACATCACAATGTAACTCAGTGACACCTCCGGTAGAACCAGGATGATTCTGTTGTCTCTGATTTCTAAGTGGCTTTATGGACATTTATTGTGGATGGACTCCACAGATAATGATATCCTGGGGAAGAGGAAGTCAGAATTAATGATATCAACATGTGTTTCACGTTTCAGTGATGAAGTTATGAAGAAGAGTGATCACAGCCTGAGTGTAGAACTGATCACCAGTTACACAACACTGAATGAGAGAGGACAAAACTGAGACAATCACACAAGAAAGAAAGACCGATAAATGAAAAGGGCTGTAGACACCACAAAGAAGAAATAGAAGGAGCAGGAGGAGGAGGATGTTTGTGAGTCGTGGTGTGACATGTAGACTGTTAGTAAACCTTGTTGAGCCAGCTGATCTGAGAGAGACACAGAACACTGACCTGGGTTCTGTTGCAGGACCATCTCGGTCAGGTCCTGGAGGTGGACCAGCAGCAGCAGAGATCCGGCTCCCAGCAGCATGAGGAACCACAGGGGGCGGTACAGAGGGCAGACCAGCTTCATGACCACAGACAGCAGAGTCCTGCAGCCTAGAGTCCACCAGGCTGGTCCCAGATCAGCCACCGCTGCACAGCCTGAGGACACAGAGGGGGGGCAGGTCAGACCTGGTCCACATTAAGACAAGTCCTTCAGACTGGACACATGGACGTTATGCACTGTTACACTGACAGCTGTCACATTCAGGTTCACCACCAACATCTGTTAGCATCTAAAGGTTCCCACTGTGTGAAGGGAGATGAGACCACCACAGACCAACTGTCACAGAGACCAGTATCTGTATCTGACCTGTGATCAGCAGGATCACATCATCTGTCTGTTACTGGTTAAAAACATTCATTATAAACATACATGAACTGTGACCTCTGACATCACACTGAAGTCTCTCTCCCTCTGTGTGTGTGTGTGTGTTGGAAACACAGCTTCTCTGTGCATGTTAGTGCATGTGAGCGTGCCCCACTAGTCAGCTCACGGCCGCCGCTCTGCACTGCTCTCATACGGCGGTTACAGCTGATAACGCCGTCCTGATAACAGCGCCGTCATGGAAACGTAGCGCCCACCCTTCGGTTCCCCCAGGTCAACACTGTTAGCTGTGAGCCGTCGCCATGTTGAGAGCCCTGTGGATGCAATCTGTGATTTAGCAGCTGTAAAGCCTCCCATGTGCTCCCGACCAGTCAGATCTACTCCTCCACTAGAGGGCGCCGTCACTGTGTGTGTGTGTGTGTGTGTGTGTGTGTGTGTGTGTGTGTGTGTGTATGTGTATGTGTGTGCGCGCGCCTGTGTTTACTGTTCAACAATCTGCTGACTGAACACTTCCTGTTTCCCATGAGGCCGAGCAGGAACATCTGTTTCTCTGGAGTCAAACAGCTTCCCTCAGCAGGTGTGTCTCTATAGTCGCTATAGCGATAACCTACACACACACACACACGCGCACACACTGCAGGCTGAACTAGTGAAGCAGCAGCTCAGAGGAGTGATGAAGACTCTGGAAGAAGCCATCATGAGAACAAACACAACAAACAAAGGCTGTACTCTAAACCTCATACTATACTAGTAGTACTACCTCATACTATACTAGTAGTACTACCTCATACTATACTAGTAGTACAACCTCATACTATACTAGTAGTACAACCTCATACTATACTAGTAGTACAACCTCATACTATACTAGTAGTACAACCTCATACTATACTAGTAGTACAACCTCATACTATACTAGTAGTACAACCTCATACTATACTAGTAGTACAACCTCATACTATACTAGTAGTACTACCTCATACTATACTAGTAGTACTACCTCATACTATACTAGTAGTACAACCTCATACTATACTAGTAGTACAACCTCATACTATACTAGTATTACAAGTAGCATGAATGTAATCTGTAAATGGGATGAGTTGATAAGCACAATAAAGGCTCCGTAGTCTCTCCACCGTGGCCTCAGTCCACTAATCCTTCATTCAGAGGATCAAATGAAAACTCCACGTCTCTCTGGGTTTATTACTATCATCATCAGGTCGGTTGCTGAGGTCAACACAGGTTGAATATGCTGGTCCAGAGCAGCTCAATCTAGTCTGACTCTCGCTGATGGTTTATTATTATTATTATTATTATTATTATTATTATTATTATTATTAGGGCCCGAGCATGAACGTGTCAGGAGCCCAACAAAGTGTGAGGAAACCTACTGTTTAGGGAAAGATTATTATTATTATTATGATGGAGGAGGTGGAGGATGAGTGAGGTGGAGGATGGATGATGGAGTGGTGACAAGGGAGGTGGAGGAGGAGGGAGGTGGAGGATGGAGCAGTGATGGATGCTGTTTGTCTGCAGGTTATCAGGCGACACATATTGATCTCTCAGTGAGGTCTCCATCTGTCATGTTAATCCGCCGCCGCCGGACTCTGAGCCTCCATCAGATCAGAGTCCTCCACCCAGCTGAGACCCTGACAAATCAAAGGTCAACAGGAAATAGGTTTGACCCGGTGAGATCCTGATCCTGCTGCTCACTGTGAATGAAGGTGCTCCGGAGGATCTCAGAGGAGAACCAGAGTCAGAGGAGGTGCATGCAGGTGTTGTACCAACAACAGGAAGTTAGTTATTGTGAGGCTTTTGTCAGTTTCAAGTTATTTCAGTGACCATTGTGGGTTTTTCTTTCTTTAACGGAAGGGTACCAACGATTTTGCCTACGTCTGTAAATGTCAGTATATGGGTGCTCTACAGTTGTAGCGTCGGCTCATTTGACCACGGATATGATTCAGAGACAGACAACTTTATTGATCCCAAGAAGGGCAATTCAATTTACAGCTTACCCCACAAACACACACAGACAACATCCAGACAACCATTCAAAATGTTATGTCAATCACAGACCAGTAGAACTGACAAACAGAGGTCGGTAAAGGACTGCAGATAAGTTAATCAAATATAATAGCAATAAAATAGATAAGAGAAAACAAATAGATAATACGTAGACATTGTTACATGACTTATCATGTAAGGGAACTGTCAATAAAAATCTCACATGAAATGACTACCGTCTGAGTTTAATAACCTGATAGCAGAAGGAATAAAAGGGTTGGAGTAAATGGTTAGTTCTCCTCAGAGGTGCCTGATAACGGCGTCCCGAAGGCATCAATGAGAATTCAGGAGACAGAACATGAAGAAGTTGGCTGATAATATTTTTAGCCTTCTTTACCACCTGATCCTCCCAGAGGGAACACAAGTCTCTTTGTTGGACTCCAGTAATCTTGGCCAAACCTTAACAATGCTATACAGGCTGTTCTTGTCCTTAATGGTTAAGCCACTTCATTTAGACTTTCGATAAAAGATCCTCTCGCTGACATTAAAAGAGTTCAGCTTCCTCAATGAATAGATTCTCTGTAGTGTTGACCTCGTTTGACGATAGACTCTGTATTAATATGAAACTTAAGTTTACAATCCAACACAGTTCCAAGATAACTATATGACTCCACAATCTGAACATCTTCGCCGTGTATGATACTAGCTTTGTTTTCAGTCTTGTGTCTGAAGTCAATGATCATTGAGAAATCATTATCATCGCACCATCTAACAAACTCAAGTAATGCTGGACCATGATCAGACTCTGAGCCTTGAAGTAAAGATAACAGGACAGTGTCATCAGAAAACTTAACAAGAAGCCTGTTCTCTTGAGAAGATCTGCAGCTGTCGATGTACATGATAAATAGGAGGGGTGACAACACACAACCCTGAGGGGAACCTGTGTTTGATTCGGATATCTTGGACATTTGTCCATTCACTAAAACCTGCTGGACCCTCACAGTAACAAAATTTAAAATCAGCATGAGAAGCTGGTCTGGGAGGTTAAAATGAGAGGCAAGTCTCTCAATCAGGATGAGAGTGACGGCCGGCTTGACTGCGCGTTACTGCAATACGATAACGTTTCCTGTCCATGACAGAGTTAGCATTCAGCTTTAGCCATGATGTCTAGCTCTGCTTTTCCTGCAATGTGTGAAACCCAAAGTGTTTCCATATTTTACTGGATGTGTAGTGTTTACCACTTTGGTTTTTAAATGGGAGGGTGCAGGTCGTATCCATGCAGACACTCCAACGTTTTCTACTTTCTAGTTTCGGCTCGCTGCGGTTTGTTTTGGTTTCATAACTAATGTCCGTCTTTCACATCTTCTTCTGTATTTATGGTCTGGATGTGCTTTAGTAAGAAAGACAATATATTTCCCTATGTGATCCGTTAAAAACTAAGAAAACAGAAAAGCTATAAAACATCTCCAAGTTGTCTCTATTATATATTATTTTGAATAATTGTCGTGCCATGATTATTGTTGTCATTTTAATGGGAGGCTACTGTGTGGAAGCTCGGCTCCATTAGCATAACACTAAAAGATGCATGTTGGTCCCTGGAGTGTGGTTAGTGTGGAGATGGAGGAAGCCATTACAAACATCCATCTGTAACCGGAGCATTCACACCAGGCAGACAGAAAGGTCTTCTTCTCTTCTTTTTAATGTATTATTAATGCGTCCCGTCCCAGAAATAACTGGCCTCTGTAGATTATTGGACATGGATGCTGGTGTGTGAATGGAGGATCGTGTTTCCTCTGGATGTTCACATTAAAGGTGATTCTGGTGATTTAATCCTGATAGTGGTTCAGTTCAAAGAGAACAGAGCTCCATGTACAGTATATGTTTACCTCCTCCTCCTCACTACCAATCACATGTGAGGGATAATGTACAGCTAGAGGGTCATTGTTGTGAAATAAACCCCTTCAGGTCCATCGTCCTGAAGGGGTTTATTTCACTACAATGACCTGCTAGCTGTACATTATCCTGCTTATGTCACGGCTACTTACTGAAGAAATCTATAATTTGACACAAAAATACGGTCCTCCAGAGTCTGACATCAGAACTGTGTCCATAGCAACGGTCTGTTATACGTAGCAATGGTCTGTTAAACGTAGCAACGGTCTGTTATACGTAGCAACGGTCTGCTATACGTAGCAACGGTCTGTTATACGTAGCAACGGTCTGTTAAACGTAGCAACAGTCTGTTATACGTAGCAACGGTCTGTTATACGTAGTAGCGGTCTGTTATACGTAACAACGGTCTGTTAAACGTAGCAAAGGTCTGTTATACGTAGCAACGGTCTGTTAAACATAGCAACAGTCTGTTATACGTAGCAACGGTCTGTTATACGTAGTAGCGGTCTGTTATACGTAACAACGGTCTGTTAAACGTAGCAACGGTCTGTTATACGTAGCAACGGTCTGCTATACATAGCAACGGTCTGCTATAAAGAAATAATAGACCTTAGAACGCCGTGATTGACCAATCAGAATCGAGTATTCAACAAAGCTGTGTAATAATAAATCATAAACAACCATCTCAATGTGGACGTACCAAGTCAGCTAACAAAAACCTTAACGTGGTTTAAATGACACATTCATCACTACACTTTAATTTAATACAACATTCAAACGAGCCAGGACCTCATTCACACCTGGATCTGGATTCAATCATCAGCTGGATATTTTTCTCTGCTGTCTGACTTTTCATTGACTAAACGATCAATCAGAAAAATAATTAAAAGAAAATAACGGTTATTTCAGCCCTACGAATGAACAGGAAGAGTCTGAATAAAGAGCTGCTAGTTCAGATCCACCAACGCTGCTGCGTTCACACTACGAGCGACAGGCCAACAGGCTACAAGACAGGAAGCCACAAACTACGTTGCTGCGTGACGGGCGTGACTTGCTGCTCAACGCCGCAGGAACGTTTGGGCATCATGTGACTTCATAAGTAGAAAATGTTCCATTTATGAGATGTTTAAAAATATCACTGCCCATGTGATTGATTTCACTTTACAATCATTAACTATTCTAATCCCACATAGGCCCCGCCCCCTCAGAGTCCATTGGTCCACTAAGATTTCTGTTGTCATTTTTATGCTTTTTTCATGCTGAATCACTAATTTCTAATAAACTTGTGAGCTCATCCCTGGTAAACACCAGATTTAAGGTGATTGTTTGGAGAGAAACTCAGTTTTACAGATGTTGTTGATTAAATCAACTCATCGATTAGTCGACTAACTCGTATGAGAAGGTTGAGGACAGATCAGGAGCTGGTTTCAGGGTGAGGACCTAGGTTTTATGTCATTGAGGGTCCTCACAAGTATAGAAGTACAATCTGTGTGTGTGTGGGGGGTATTTTTAGCAGCGAGGAGAGAAATAATTCAGTATGATCACAGAGCAGCTCGATCACCTCCTCTCTGACAGAGGAGACCCACCAGCAGATGATGATCCTCCTCCTCCTCCTCCTCCTCCTTCTCCTCCTCCTTCTCCTCCTCCTCCTTCTCCTTCTCCTCCTCCTCCTCCTCCTCCTCCTCCTCTTTTTTCTCTTCCTCCTCCTCTTTTTTCTCTCCCTCTTCCTCCTCCTCCTCCTCGTCCTCCTCCTCGTCCTCCTCTGCTATCTGTCTGATCTTCACAGATATTAGCTGATGAGCTGTTAAAGTGCAGCATAGCTCCTCTCTGACTACCTTCTGCCTGTTCTTCTTCTGGTAGTGATCAGATCATTCAGAGCATCACTGGAGGCTTCTGGAGATAAACTAAGTATTTAAACACTAATAATAATAATAATAATAATAATAATAATAATAATAATCACCAGACGTATCAATAAAGATAATACCTGCTGGTTCAACACTGGTCCTGTTGAAATAAAGATGTGCCCTGTCTCATTTTCATGAAAACATATTCACACAGCATCACACACTCAGCCAGGTGAAAACAACAGCAGCGTCTCTACCTGTGAGGTATTTACATCATCATGACATCATCCATCTTTCTGTCAACTCAGTCTGATGACAAGTAGAGTTGAACTCGTCCCATCAGGCAGTCAACACCAGTCAGACCAGGGTTGGAGGTTAACCACGGCCTGATGGCCCGCCGCCACTAGCAGTGACTCTGTGGCCACTAGCAGTGACTCTGTGGCCACTAGCAGTGACTCTGTGGCCAATAGCAGTGACTCTGTGGCTACTATAGTGACTCTGTGGCCACTATAGTGACTCTGTGGCCACTAGCAGTGACTCTGTGGCCAATAGCAGTGACTCTGTGGCCACCAGGTCTCCCAGTAGGTGGTTTTATCAGGTCTCAGTGAGATCACGGTGTCCTAACTGAACGTGACGCCAGCGAGCGTCAGCAACAAAATCACTTTTTAATTGTTTTTCATTGAAATGTTCTAACTGTCAGCGAGCGACGCAGCATCACTTTTAAACATAAAACATCCACAGAGATTTTAGAAAGGTACAAAATAAAGGTATGAATTTTATTATGATTGTGAATAAATCATTTTAAAAATGTTTATGGGTCTAAAACAAATGTTTTGTTTATCTCTGTGGAAGATATCTGACGGATGGGGCCGGTGAGCAAACAGTATAACGTTGCTGGTATCAGCTGGTATCAGGTGGTATCAGGTGGTATCAGGTGGTATCAGGTGTGAGTGATTGACAGCTGCTCAGAGACGGCAGACTCCAGATCAGCTCTGATTGGTTGTTTTCCTCCAGTCTGTGAATTCTAGTAAATGGAGGACGGCGGAGGACGGCGAGGAACATGATTTTTTTCCGATTACCTGCCTCATCCACTACTGTCAGGATATAGAGACCGTTTTACAAAAAATAACTTTTTTAATCATATTTGCTCCATTTCTACCCACTGCAGCTTTAAATATCTTTTTCTGTATTGTTTTTACATACGTTTTCATTTGGGTCATTAAAAATGTACTTTAGCCACCAAATTTAGGAACTTGGTGGCCCATGGGGCCGGTTCTTAAAAATATTATAATATAATATAAAATAATAGCGTCTATCCGAGCAGACATTAAACTACAAATCAGACATTAAACTACAAATCAGATATTAAACTACAAATCAGATATTAAACTACAAATCAGACAGTGAATACCAACATAAGTCACTTTATAACAGACCACAAGTTTAAATATCCACATTAAAAACACCATCAGGTCAAAACTCACTTTTAACTCCTTCACAACAACACTGTATGTTCCCATACAAATATGATTTTAGATAACATCAAGAAAACAACAGCAGGATAATAAATATAAAGACAAATATAAATACAGAGAAATAAAGAAATATAAAGAAAAATATAAATATAGAGATGTAAATGGAGACATAAATAAATATTAAGAAATATATAAATATAAAGAAATAGACATATTAAGAGAAATATAAATATAGAGAAATAAAGAAATTTAAATATAACTATAAATATAGAGATATAAAGAAATTATGAAAGAAATATAAAAATAGAGAAATAAAGAAATTATAAAGACACCTATAAATGTAGAGATATAAAGAAATTTAAATATAGAGAAATAAAGAAATTTAAATATATAACTATAAATATAGAGATATAAAGAGAACTATAAATATAGAGATATAAAGAAATATAAAGAGAACTATAAATATAGAGAAATAAAGAAATATAAAGAGAACTATAAATATAGAGATATAAAGAAATTATAAGAGAACTATAAATATAGAGATATAAAAAAAATAAAGAGAATTATAAATATAGAGATATAAAGAGAACTATAAATATAGAGAAATAAAGTCATATAAAGAAAACAATAAATATAGAGATATAAAGACATGTAAAGAGAACTATAAATGTAAAGAAAGAAAGAAATATAAAGAGAACTATAAATATAAAGATATAAAGAAATTATAAGAGAACTATAAATATAGAGATGTAAAGAGAGCTATATAACGTTGGCGGTATAAATGTATATAAATATAAAAAGCAGCAGTGAGATGTTACCGGAGAGTAAAGTGAAGATAAAGAGAGAAAAGAGCACCAGCTGGTTCCTCACCTGTGTGGAGTCCAGCCGACCAGCATGGAGTCTGCCGGTAGAGTTCACCGGTCCGTCTGAAAGTCTTCTTCTCCGGTTCCGTTGACCTCCGTCTCTCCGACAACAACACAGATAACGGAGACTAAACAAGCGCTCTGTCCCGTTGTTTCCGGTTAACTGTCCGGTGACTGATGAGGGCGGAGAACCGAGAGGGAAAACGCCCCAACTTGCGGAGGACGGAGAGGAGAGGAGTGTGTTCCCGGTGGACCGGACGGGCGAGGCGGGATGAAAAGATGGCGTCAAGTTACCGGCAGAGAAGCAGGAAGAACCCGGAAGTTCAGCTGCTAGACCTTCACAATAAAACCTCCACAAGAGATCTCATGTTTTAATCAGCAGAGATTACACATAATTACTATGTGGAGCATTTAGGAATATTTATACTTACTGAGTTTATCATTCCAGCATTCAAATGTGATTTTAATCAATTCCCAGCCAACATTTGTATGTGGGGCCCATGTGGGTAGTAAATGGGCTGAAAAATGGGCCCTATATGGGATCGTCCATGGGTTCCATAATGGCCCAATGTCAATTGCCCTTGTGGGTTTCATGCAGGAGTTCACTGGGTGTTATATGGGCCCAATCTGGGTAACATAAACCAAAACCCATCTCGGCCCCAGGTTTAAATTCTATGTGGGAACTACATGGCCTGAAATATGGGTTGTAAGTGGGTTTGTCCACAGTTTCCATGTTGGCCCCATACACTAATTTCCCATTAGTGACCAACCTAGAACCCACTTGGGTAGCCCACATGGGGAGCCCATGTGGGACCTACTTCGTTGATCCAAGTGGGCCCCAGATAAGATGTGCATTTGTGGCCCATACCCACTTGGTACCCAGGTACCCCCAGCATAACCCATGTGGGGCCCATATAACCATGTTGGTTGGGTTTATATCTTTTCAAAATCCAGATTATTTTTGATCTTATCTATTTCAACCTTTTTTTTTTTTTTTTTTTTTTTATATACATATGCACATATATAAAACTGCACAAAATCCAGTCAATGAAAAAAAACAAGAAATGTGTCAGGAGAGGTCAATAAGCCACAGGTTTATACAAAGGACCTCCCCCCAACCCCAGTAGAAAAAAAAACAATAACAAAAAAGTAAGAAAGATCTAAACTATGTGGAGCATTTAGGAATATTTATACTTAATGAGTTTATCATTCCAGCATTCAAATGTGATTTTAATTAATCAATTTATATCTTTTTAAAAATACAGATTATTTTTGATCTTATCTATTTCTTTTTTTTCTTTTTTTTAATTATATTTTTATTGACACTTTGCAACAAACATACACAACATAATTTACAGACCCTGTATACATACACCACCCAACCATGTCTATGTAAAGTCCATCCATCCATCCATCTTCAACCGCTTATCCGGGATCGGGTCGCGGGGGCAACAGCTCCAGCAGGGGACCCCAAACTTCCCTTTCCCGGGCCACATTAACCAGCTCTGACTGGGGGATCCCGAGGCGTTCCCAGGCCAGAGTAGAGATATAATCTCTTCATCTAGTCCTGGGTCTTCCCCGTGGTCTCCTCCCAGCTGGTCGTGCCTGGAACACCTCCCAAGGGAGGCGCCCAGGAGGCATCCGTGCTAGATGCCCGAACCACCTCAACTGGCTCCTTTCGACGCAAAGGAGCAAGGACTCTACTCCGAGTCCCTCACGGATGACTGAGCTTCTTACCCTATCTCTAAGGGAGACGCCAGCCACCCTCCTGAGGAAACCCATTTCGGCCGCTTGCACCCGCGACCTCGTTCTTTCGGTCATGACCCAACCCTCATGACCATAGGTGAGAGTAGGAACGAAGATTGAACGGTAGATCGAGAGCTTTGCCTTCCGGCTCAGCTCTCTTTTCGTCACAACGGTGCGGTAAAGCGAATGCAATACCGCCCCTGCTGCTCCGATTCTCCGACCAATCTCACGTTCCATCGTCCCCTCACTCGCGAACAAGACCCCGAGATACTTAAACTCCTTCACTTGGGGTAAGGACTCATTCCCTACCCGGAGTAGGCAAACCACCGGTTTCCTGCTGAGAACCATGGCCTCAGATTTAGAGGTGCTGATTCTCATCCCGACTGCGTCACACTCGGCTGCGAACCGATCCAGTGAGTGCTGGAGGTCGCAGACCGATGATGCCAACAGGACCACATCATCTGCAAAAAGCAGCGATGAGATCCTCAGCACACCGATCTGCAAACCCTCCTCCACCCGACTACGCCTCGATATCCTGTCCATGAATATCACGAACAGGATTGGTGACAAAGCGCAGCCCTGGCGGAGGCCAACCCCCACCGGAAACGAGTCCGACTTATTGCCGAGGATCCGAACACAGCTCTCGCTTTGGGCGTACAGGGATTGGATGGCCCTGAGAAGTGCCCCCCTCACCCCATACTCCCGCAGCACCCCCCACAGTATCTCCCGGGGGACCCGGTCATATGCCTTCTCCAAGTCCACAAAACACATGTAGACTGGATGGGCATACTCCCAGGCCCCCTCCAGGATCCTTGCGAGAGTGAAAAGCTGGTCCGTTGTTCCACGGCCAGGACGGAATCCGCATTGTTCCTCTTCGATCTGAGGTTCGACTATCGGCCGAACCCTCCTTTCCAGCACCTTGGAGTAGACTTTACCAGGGAGGCTGAGCAGTGTGATACCCCTGTAATTGGTACACACTCTCTGGTCCCCCTTTTTGAAAAGGGGAACCACCACCCCGGTCTGCCACTCCTTAGGCACTGTCACCGACTTCCACGCGGTGTTGAAGAGACGTGTCATCCAAGACAGCCCCTCCCCACCCAGAGCCTTCAGCATTTCTGGGCGGATCTCATCAACCCCCGGGGCTTTGCCACTGTGGAGTTGTTTGACTACCTCAGTGACTTCCACCAGGGTAATTGATGATGGTCCCCCATCAGCTTCCAGCTCTGCCTCTACCATAGAGGGCGTATTGGTCGGATTCAGAAGTTCCTCAAAGTGCTCCTTCCACCGCCCGATTACCTCCTCAGTTGAGGTCAACAGTGTCCCATCCTTACTGTACACAGCTTGGATGGTTCCCCGTTTCCCCCTCCTAAGGTGCCGGATGGTTTTCCAGAAGCACTTTGGTGCCGACCGAAAGTCCTTCTCCATGGCTGCTCCGAACTCCTCCCACACCCGCTGCTTTGCCTCCGTCACGGCAGTGGCTGCTGCTCTTCGGGCCCGTCGGTACCCTGCAACTGCCTCCGGAGACCTCCGAGATAACATATCCCGGAAGGCCTCCTTCTTCAGTCGGACGGCTTCCCTGACCACCGGTGTCCACTACGGTGTTCGAGGGTTGCCGCCCCTTGAGGCACCTAAGACCTTAAAACCACAGCTCACCGCCGCAGCTTCAGCAATGGAAGCTTTGAACATCGTCCACTCGGGTTCAATGCCCCCAACCTCCACAGGGATGCCAGAAAAGCTCCGCCGGAGGTGTGAGTTGAAGATCTCTCGGACAGGGGCCTCCTCCAGACGTTCCCAGTTCACCCTCACTACGCGTTTGGGCTTACCAGGTCTGTCCAGAGTCTTCCCCCACCCTCTGACCCAACTCACCACCAGATGGTGATCAGTTGACAGCTCCGCCCCTCTCTTCACCCGAGTGTCCAAAACATGCGGCCTCAGATCAGATGATACGATTACAAAATCGATCATCGACCTTCGGCCTAGGGTGCTCTGGTACCACGTACACTTATGAGCATCCTTATGTTCGAACATGGTGTTCGTTATGGACAATCCATGACTAGCACAGAAGTCCAACAACAAACGACCACTCGGGTTTAGATCAGGGAGGCCGTTCCTCCCAATCACGCCACTCCAGGTGTCTCCATCGTTGCCCACGTGCGCGTTGAAGTCTCCCAGGAGAACTATGGAGTCCCCTACTGGAGCCCCATACAGGACTCCATTCAGGGTCTCCAAGAAGGCCGAATACTCCGAACTGCTGTTTGGTGCATACGCACAAACAACAGTCAGAGTTTTCCCCCCCATAACCCGAAGGCGTAGGGAGGCGACCCTCTCGTCCACCGGGGTAAACTCCAACGTAGCGGCACTCAGCCGGGGATTTGTGAGTATCCCCACACCCGCCCGGCGCCTCACACCATGGGCAACTCCAGAGAAGAATAGAGTCCAACCCCTATCCAAGAGTACGGTTCCAGAACCGAGGCTGTGCGTAGAGGTAAGCCCTACCAGATCCAACTGGTAGCGCTCCACCTCCCGCACAAGCTCCGGCTCCTTCCCCCACAGAGAGGTGACGTTCCACGTCCCCAGAGCCAGCCTCTGCCGCCCGGGTCCAGTCCGTCGAGGTCCCCGGCCTTCACTGCCACCCGTGTGGCAGCGCACCCGACCCAAGCGGTTCTTCCCGCAGGTGGTGAGCCCACAGGATGGAGAGGAGGGGGGTGCCACGTTCCTTTTTCGGGGTATCCCCGGCCGGGCTCCGTGGCAAGCCCGGCCACCAGACGCTCGTTGACGGGCCCTCCATCTGGGCCTGGCTCCAGACGTGGGCCCCGGGCTTCCTCCGGGCCGGGTAACTCCTCCTCTGCCTCGTGTCGTCATTGGGTTTTTTGTGAACCATTCTTAGTCCGGCCCCTCACCTAAGACCAATTTGCCATGGGAGACCCTACCAGGAGCACGAGGCTCCAGACAACACAGCCCTCAGGGTCATAGGGACACACAAACCTCTCCACCACGGTAAGGTGATGGTTCCCGGTCTATGTAAAGTGCCATATTTTAAGATTTGTTACACACATAAAAATAAACATTGAAAACAACAGTATGAACAAATAGGGAGTGATCATTTCATTGTCATACAATCATAGATTGGTAAAAATAAAATCTGGTCTGTGGGGTGTTACACAGTTGACACAAATAATTCCAGTTTATGGTTAACATATGTTGTTATCCTCTCCATTTTGTAAATGTCCATTGTGATGTTCATCCTTGTATTCAGAGTTGGGCTCTCCTGTGACAACCACTTCCTTGTAAGAGCCTTTTTACCAGCTACCAGCAATATATTTAATGAATATTTGTCTCTTTTCAACCATTCTTGAGGCATAAGTCCAAAAAACAAAGTCTTGCATTCCATGGGAACAAACATTAAGACCATTGTTATTATTGTTTGTTTTTTTGTTTTGTGTGGGTTTTTTTGTTTTGTTTTTTCAACTTTATTCTTTCTTTTTATCATTATTATTATTATTATTATTATTATTTCTTTTCTGAATTTTATCTCAATTTTGAATGTTGAAGTTGTTTTCTCTTGTGTACTTAATGAGTTTGTCTATAAGATCAACTACTTAAAAAATGGTTTATAAACTATTGTAATTACGAACTCTAAAATTGCATATATGAAAACAACCTCGAAAAAAGGGGGGAAAAAAGTATAAGTTGTTTGTTAAATATTTTTTGTATTAATTATTAATTACATCTAAAATCATTCACTATAGAGAGACTTTTATTTTTTACATCACCGGAAACAGTAACTCTTATTGTGGTGACTTGACTCTACGCATGAAGCAGCAGCGGTGCTGGTGTGTGTGTGTGTGTGTGTGTGTGTGTGTGTGTGTGTGTGTGTGTGTGTGCGTGTGTGTGTGTGCGTGTTTACCTGGGGATGGGGGGGGGGGTTCCCCGGGGAACTCTGTGCAGCCGACACCGCCTCCTTCTCCAGGCAGCCGGGAGGAGAGCTCCAGAGAGCCGAGAGGAGAGCTCCACAGAGCCGGGGAGGAGAGCTCCAGAGAGCCGGAGAGAAGAGCTCCAGAGAGCCGGGAGGAGAGCTCCACAGAGCCGTGGAGGAGAGCTCCAGAGAGCCGGGGAGGAGAGCTCCAGGGAGCCGGGGAGGAGAGCTCCAGAGAGCCGGAGAGGAAAGCAGGCTGGCGGGCAGGAGTCAAATGTGTTCAGTGGAGAGAATAATATCCACAACATGAAAGAAATACTTCAATATGGTTCATTCATTAACATACAACTTCTATAGTACTAACACTGCTGGAAGAAGTACACATAGGCTACTTCTAAATAATACTTCATTACCAGATAGATAGATAGATATATAGTAACTTTATTGATCCCGAGGGAAATTCAAGTTTACAGCATCACAGTTCCACAGTGCAAAACATGTTAGTAAAAAGGCAGTACAAAAGTCAGTAGTGCAAAGTACAAAGTACAAAAAAATATACCAGATATAAAAATACAAGGAGATGAAGAAAACTGTTAAAACTGAATATAGTGCAGGGTAACAGCTGTGATACAGGACTATTAAACAAGTGAATATAGTGCAGAAGAGACTGTTAAAAAGTGAATATAGTGCATTATTATCTGTCCTATTATTACCAGTAAATGTAAAGATGAAAAAGTACATCAGTATTATCAGTAGAATATCATAAGTATTATAGTATCAGCTAATGTAGGCCTATCAAAAGTATGTAAAGTAACTAAAAAGTAACTGAGCACATTTGTTCCAGTAAGTGCAATTTTGAGTTACTTTTATACTTTGTCAATTCAACTGCACTCTACAGGAAAGGCCAGAGCAGACTCTACCTGCTCAGCAGACTGAGGTCTTCAGGAGTGCAGGGTACACTCCTGAAGACCTTTTATGACACTTTGGTGGCATCAGCCAGTTTGTATGGAGTGGTCTGCCGGGGCAGCAGCATCTCGGCTGCGGACAGGAAGAGACTAGACAGAGTGATCAGGAAGGCCAGCTCTGTCCTGGGATACTCCCTCGACACAGTGGAGGTGGTGGGAGAGAGGAGGATGATGGCTAAGCTGTCATCCATGATGGAGGATGACTCCCACCCCATGCAGGACACCATCTCAGCACTGGAGAGCTCCTTCAGCGACAGGCTGCTCCACCCAAAGTGTGTGAAGGAGTGCTATCGCAGGTCCTTCCTTCCTGCAGCTTTCAGACTCCACAACCAGCACTGCTCCCAGTAGACCACTTACACTCCAAAATACTGACAATAACTGCCCTTTACTGTACACCAACAGTCTATCAGTACTACTCAGGTGTAATTCTCACTGTGCAATATCATTTTCCACTTGTGCAATTTTGTTAATAGTCTGTTTATTGTCAATACTGTATATACTGCTCCTATTTTTATACTTCCTTCTATTTAAATGGTTCATATTTTGTTACACTTTGTTTAGCTCTTTTGTGTACTGTGTTAGCTGATGCATCTTGTTTTTTGCTCTATCCCCTTTGCTGCTGTACACTGCACATTTCCCCACTGCGGGACTAATAAAGGAATATCTTATCTTATCTTATCTTATCTTGTAAAGACTGGAAACAGTCAATGTGCAATAATGTGCTGCATGTTTGAACAGATTTAAGTTTGTAAAGTGAGGTTGGGCTTCACAGATGGATGCTGATCCAGAGTCTGCTGAATGAACTAATGCAGCGTAGACTTCAGGACCAGTTCCAAGATGAAGTCTTGCTCAGTGGACCTGTTCAGACCTGCAGACGGCTGCTCAGGAACTATAAACACAGAGGTGTCAAGTTACCACACTGCTCATAAACTACTTTATATATGGCCTAAAGTATGTGGACGCTCTGTCTCTGTACTCCTGTGTTGGTTCTGTGTTTCTAGGTTTGGACCTCTTAGTTCCACTGAGGAGATATTTAACAGTTTCCTGTTTCAACATGACAACAATAAAGTTTCATCGAAATTTACTTCAAATTTTAACTGAATTTCCAGAAAATCATCAAAGTAAAACCTGAAGTGAATATCAGTAGAACGTGTATATATACATATATATATATATATATATACATATATATATAAATATATATATGTATATATAAATATATATATATATATATATGTTTATAGATCTGATCTGATATATATATCAGATCTGGTCCCAGTCTGTCCTGGGCCTCCGCCCACTGGTGTCTGTCCAGTATGAGACAGATCTGGTCCCAGTCTGTCCTGGGCCTCCACCCGCTGTTGTCTGTCCAGTATGAGACAGATCTGGTCCCAGTCTGTCCTGGGCCTCCCCTTGCTGGTCTCTGTCCAGTATGGGACAGATCTGGTCCAAGTCTGTCCTGGGCCTCCCCCCGCTGGTGTCTGTCCAGTATGAGACAGATCTGGTCCCAGTCTGTCCTGGGCCTCCCCCCGCTGGTGTCTGTCCAGTATGAGACAGATCTGGTCCCAGTCTGTCCTGGGCCTCCGCCTGCTGTTGTCTGTCCAGTATGAGACAGATCTGGTCTCAGTCTGTCCTGGGCCTCCCCTTGCTGGTCTCTGTCCAGTATGGGACAGATCTGGTCCAAGTCTGTCCTGGGCCTCCCCCCGCTGGTGTCTGTCCAGTATGAGACAGATCTGGTCCCAGTCTGTCCTGGGCCTCCCCCCGCTGGTGTCTGTCCAGTATGAGACAGATCTGGTCCCAGTCTGTCCTGGGCCTCCCCCCGCTGGTGTCTGTCCAGTATGAGACAGATCTGGTCCCAGTCTGTCCTGGGCCTCTCCCCGCTGGTGTCTGTCCAGTATGGGACAGATCTGATACCAGTCTTTCCTGGGCCTCCCCTTGCTGGTGTCTGTCCAGTATGGGACAGATCTGGTCCCAGTCTGTCCTGGGCTTCCCCCTGCTGGTGCAGTGTGGTACTGGTCTGTGCGGAGCCAGGTTCATTAAGGCGTCTGCTGTCCTCAGGGCTCAGATAACAGATAGTGTTCTCCTCCATGCTGGCACTTATTGATCCCAGTCAGCGGCTAAGATCAGCTCTTCTTCTTCTGTGGTGGTTGGCTGCGGGGAGAATGCAGACATTATTGGATGCTCGTCTTTCACTGAGTGTAATGAAGTACTGCTGACATGATACACAGCTCTGTTCACAGACCCTCTATCACAACAATGGACTCAATTAATCCATCGGGGGTTCACTCAGCTCTTTGTTTGTCTCAAGCCTGCGTCCTCACTGAGGCCTTTATTCTACAGTCAGCCCATTCTGCGTCCTCCGTTTTAGCTCATTTCAACAGTTTTATACATTATTTTGACAACAGCCGCTGCCGCCATTTTGGACTGAAAATGCTTATTATATTTATAATATTTTATTGTTCAACACAGGACCTTTCAGTAGAGACATTAAATATGACAATATAATATAAATAATGTAGTTTTACTTTTGTACGTCGCTTTGTAGGCGGACGTTTTACTGACGTCTGGTAGGCGCTCTCAGTCCAAAATGGTGGAAGCTTAACTCTGCTGCTGGGAGCTGATGTTGACATGGAACCAACTATTGACTTTCACTTCTTAGCAATGTACAGTACGTTGTTTTTCCTCTAGAGTCCTCGCTAGCTTGTCCGGAAACTGACAAGCTAGCTAGCTAATGCATTGCTAGGCAACAGCTTGGGTCCATGTTTACTTCCTGTCAGCTGATGTCATTCCCCGTATCCCTGCAACAGGAAATAAACTGGATCACATTTAGCATGTTTACGTTTCAAACTGTGCAACGGTCTAAATGTTGTAGATTTGTGACATCACAAAGTTACATAAATGCTGACGGCTGATTTAAAGGCTCAGTGTGCGAATACGTTCTGTGTGTATTTCCCTGTGATTGATGTCTTGATACTTTCACTTAATTATAATATAAAAGACATGAAAATCTCCTTTTTCTCTGTCTGGGACCTTTAATAAATCCTGGAGGTTTTATAGAGCTGACAATATGGAATGTTTTTATTTGTGTTCTTTCGAAATTAAATCTGTGAAAAACAAGCAATTACATTTGTACTGAGAAGCATCAAAACATGGAGAAGGTAAGTAAATGTTATGATTATTTCATCTCCTAATAATGAATGTGTAAAGTTGTGTCGCAGTGTGTGATAACAAGTATTATCTCACACTGTGTTAGTGTGTATGTGTCTGTGTTTGGACCATCGGTTCAATTAACTAACTGCACTCTGCTGTTTAAAGTTAGTAATCTGAAGTTGTCAGAGGACGACTCTATATATCTGAATGGTGTTGTAGAGAGTCCTCTTTACTAATACATGTTATTCAGTTTAGGTTTCACATATTTTACTGATATGTTTTGGAAATTTTCTACTCACATATTTTACCAATCATTTTCCTACATCTTTTTTGATATTTTTCACTAATAATTTTCGGGCATTTTTTGAATAGTTTTCACAGATTTCTGAATGTTTTTTCGTGCTTTTAGTTTGTAGAACGTCCTCTTTAGAAATAGATGTTATTTAGTTTAGTTTTCACATATTTATTAATATTTTTCACATATTTTACTAAGAATTTGGGGATATTTTTCACATATGTCTGAATGGTCTTTGATACTTTCAGCTTGTAGAGAGTCCTCTTTACTAAAAGAGGTTATTTAGTTTAGTTTTCACACATTTTACTAATATGTTTTGGATATTTTTGACTATTTTTTCACATATTTTACCAATAATTTTCCTATAATGTACTATAATTTTCAGGCATTTTTTGAAAAGTTTTCACAGATTTCAGATTTCTGAATGTTTTTTCGTGCTTTTAGTTTGTAGAACGTCCTCTTTAGAAAGAGATGTTATTTAGTTTAGTTTTCACATATTTATTAATATTTTTCACATATTTTACTAATAATTTTTGGATATTTTTCACATATATTTGAATGGTCTTTGATACTTTCAGCTTGTAGAGAATCCTCTTCACTAATAGAGGTTATTTAGTTTTGTTTTCACACATTTTACTAATAATTTTTGGGATATTTTTCACAAGCTGCAGATTGAAACAGGAACAGCTTCCTGTTTCAGTGTCAACATCACAATAATGCAGCCTGTCACATAAATGTAGTGGAGTAACAAGTATAAAGTAAATAGTACTTCAGTACTTCAGAGTAAATGGAGCAGGAGGTTCTGTGTCTCTTGGCTTCACGTTGTCCCATGTGTGTCCCTTTGAACAGGAAGTGATTTCAGATTGTGGCGACAGCAGCGTTAAAAATCAGCAGCAGATTAAAGAGAAGAAGAAGAAGAAGAAGAAGACGCAGCTGTTGGATGAGAGGACATCAGCTGATGAGCAGCAGCCCGTCCTGATCCACGGTCTGAGCGTAGAGCGGTACCGAGAGATCTACCATTCAGTTCTACCGCCGTCTGTCCTCGCCGGTCTGTCAACAGCTAAAGCTGCTGTAAGACCTTTCACTCACCTTTCACTCACCTCTTATTAATGTTACTCATGTTATTATAACTTTTATTATACTGTTTTGATACCTGTTATACCTGCACCAGTCTCCTCCCTCACCAACACCTGTTATTTATGTCATTATTACAAATGTTTTTATTATTACAAATATTATCCTTATTATTATGATTATTATGATTATTATTAATATGCAGCAGTAACAGTGTTAATATGCGACACCATTAATTACAGTGATGTGTTGTCGTTTTAAAGGACTACGTGTCTCAGGTGCTGGAGCTGAAGCAGCGTCTGTGGGTGGAGCTTAGTCGACCTCAGCTACAGGAGACAGTCGGGGAGGACGGACGAGTGGAGGTCAAAGAAATATTTGACCTGACTTAAGATGGAGACTGTGTTATTCATGTAGAAACTCATAAATAAATAAGAGGAGTGGTTGCTGTCGACTGCAGCGCGGTCTGAAAGGTGATGCTCACTTTGATTTTGACAGCACGTTGATTTGCATGTGTGGTTACTGAGCGTCAACACATGTAAAACTACTAGCCAGCTCTCTGTTCCTCCTGACGTCGGACACTGAGTTGGACCGCCGATATCATTTGTGTTCATTCGCCGGCGAGAAGGATGAGCTTGTCTCCATGGATACCAACAACTTTTCTTTCCTCCATTTCCTCCATCAACCATGGAAGAAATAACCACTGTTGCTGCCTTGTACATGTTGTGGAAGTCCCAGATATGTCAGAAAACCAAACGCTGTCGTGTCTGGGTTTATAACATCACAATCACATACAGTGCCATTACACTGACTGTATCTAGCAGCCACACGTCACTACTGCGGTATGAACCAAAAATAAACAGATTGTGCTGTGATTTAATATCAATAAACGGATCAAAATGATGCTGAAATAACTACATAATGATGCTGATTAGTAAAAAGTCTGAATTCATGCTTTGTCAGGTCTGTTACCAAGTCGACAAGCAAACAACTCTTCAAATGCTTGTTTTCTGAATGGAGTTTGGATGAATCAGTGCCAGGCTATGCAGCTGCTCCATCAACACTCAACATAAAGTCATCTAGGCATAAATACGGCAGCGACGTTGTTGTTTCTACCATAGACAGTCTGTGGTTTCTACACAGAGTTTGGTCCGGTCTCTGTACAGATATGATGTACTATCGTAGCTCTGGGTAACCACAGACACACACAAGACTTATTTCCTCCATTTCTGACGTAAGGACGTCAGTGACGACAGGAGGACAGGAGGACAATCTCAACACTGAGAGGATTTCATCAAACAGCGCCACACCAATTTATCACTCCAGTTGAAATATTTCAACTCCCGCAAATACGCAATGCGAAATTTGCGAAAATCACGTCATTCGCACCATTCGCGTCGTCTGGCGCAAATTCTTGTCACTTTGCATTGACTTTCTATGTAATTATGTCGCATGAAAAGTTTGCTTCACTCCTGTTGTGAACACACCATTACTTTTGCAGAAGAAGAAGGAGACACAACGACATGACGTAATTACACACCTCTACATTTTATTCAATTTCTGATGTTTCCACTAAATAAAAACACAGATGATAATAAGAATAATAATCTTTAGCTTGGTATTGAACCACATCTCTGTCTGGAACCTTCATGTCTCTGAGGTCCAGAGATCTTCTACTCTGCCTGGGTTCTGGAGTTTGGGTTCTGCTGGTCTTTGGTCCAGCAGGCCACCTGTCTGAACCGGGTCAGGTAGAACATGGGACCGATGAACAGTCCGAAGTTTGGGAAGAGCAGCAGGACCTGCAGGACGCAGCACTGAGCCGAGCTGATGGTCTCGGAGGGCCTGGATAAGATCACAGACATGTAGGGGACCAGAGCCACCACAGGAGAGTACGCCACCACCGACGGTACCATCACCGCCACGATGTTCTTCAGAGCTCTCCTCTTCAGCGGCACACTGGAGCCCGAAGCGTGGCCCGGCCCGCTCTGACACAACACCCACACGATGGCCAGCAGACACAGCAGCATGACCACGAAGAGCAGCGAGATGGTGATGGACAGAGACAGAGCCATTGTGAACATCTGGACGAAATACCCCAGCAGGGCCACGGTCAGGGTGAGGAGCCAGGCGCCGGCACACAGCGCCACCCGGTACTCCCGCCTCCCCAGCCTGATGTAGGCGACGGGCCGGGCCGCCGCCACGTAGCGCTCCAAACACATGAAGGTCAACAGCAGCGGACAGCCAAAGATGTTGAGAGCGAAGAGGGCTTCGCGGACGGAGCAGGTCACCTGAGAGGTCTCGTGTAGGGTGGAGTAGATGTCCAGAGGCAGACAGAGGCAGTACAGGACATCCATGACGGACACGTTGAGTCCCAACACCTCAGATGGCGTCATGGCGCTCCTCCTCTTCAGCAGCAGCCACATCAAGCCTGCGTTAGCTGGAAGTGCTGTCACCAATACGAAGACCTTCACCGCCAACCAGCTCACTTTACCAGTTTCCACGTGACACTTGTTCATCATCTCCATGTAACTGTCCATGGTCATGAGGAAGGACCAGAAGGACCAGAGGGAATTGAACGGATCGTGTCCGCTGAGAGACCCGTTGGTGCTGATGTTGCTTCCACTGATGGACAATGCACTGCTGTTCCCCATCCCCAGTTGTTTAAGATCAACTGTTTTATCGTTATCAATAATAATCTGTAATAAATCATATTTGTTATGAACACATGAACACATCATCATAAAGTAAACTCAACTGTTTCATCTTGTTCTGTACTATACGGTAATATAGTAGTGATATAGTACTATACTGTAATACAGTAGTGATATAGTACTATATGGTAACATAGTAGTGATATAGTACTATACCGTAGTACTATATTATGAACGTACCTTCAGGAGGAAGATGATGATGATGAAGATGATGAAGTGTGCTCAGTGATGAGTCTCTGCTCCTCTTTCTCCTTTATAAGGAGGCAGCAGACACTCCCTCAGGACGTTTGCATACAGACATGGTGGTCCATGTGTTTGTTTCCATCATGCAAATGTGTGAAGACACGCTCCAGCTGACCTTCATCACCATTTACATTCTGTTTACCTGAAGCTCCAGCTGACCTTCATCACCATCATCAGACGTTGAAGGGCTTGAAGAAGCGTCGATACCAGAAGCGGAGGGGCGTGACGAAGCGACGGTATCATGGTACGTTTTTATCGCGAGGGTACGCGCCGCTTCCCAGCATCGGACGCTTGGTGGGTTTCCACTAGACACAACACACTCGGCACCTGATTGGACGAACGCTTTCAAAAAAACGGAAACAATATGGAAGCTCATTTGGAAACTTTCTTCTCTTATTTCCCGAAAATAGTTCCACAAAATGTGTTTCTGAAAACATTTGAGGCGAGAAATAATCCATGCAGTTGCTGAATCTGTCTTTATTTTGGATCGATAAACGTTTATTTTAAAGATACTTGGGAGTTTCGAGAGGCGGTGAGTCGTGTCGGACGCCCATGATTTGCATAACGTAGACTAGACCTCAACTTTAAGCAAATGAGGAACGGCCATCGTGACGCTCTGTCTGTCAAATCGCACCACCAAGCTACCAGAATGCATTGCACGACTGCTTACATAGACAATGAATGTGAAGCGTGGAAAGGACGGATCCTGTGGACACGTACCATCAGAGCGAGGAGCGTGGCTAAGCGTTGGTATCAGTCGCCGAGGGGCATGACGAAGCGTCCGTATCTGACGCCCTGGGAATGAGAGTGGGCTGGTTCACCGGAGAGGGTGAACAGCCTCCATCTTAAATTTGCTAGTGAAATGTGGAGAAACACAAACCACCCATCATCAGTTTCAGGGTTAAATACACATTTATGTTATTTTATTCCAGTTACAAAGAAACTGACTTTCAAATTATTCTTTTTAAAAAAACGACACAAAACTGAAGCAACATGACGAAGATCTGCTCAAGTGTCTCTTTCCTGAGTCTTAAAGAGTAACTAAACCCCAAACCACCATTTCAGCTGTAAACCAACGTATATGGGTATTTAGTCGTGTTACTGCTGGATTCACCTCCAAATGTTGACCCTTTAGTGCAAAGTGCAAAACCAAACCAACATCGCCAACGTCTCCTGACCCTGCAGACTATGGAGAGAGTAGTGAAGAGTAGATGTTACCCTTTCAGTTAGCCTGTGAATCTCTTATCCTAATCACCAGCATACACATACCACTAATGCTAGGGAATAGGAATGTGACAAGTCGGCCATTTTTGGAGGCTAATAAGAGCGCCATCCGCTGGCTGTTTCCTGTAAGTGTCAAAAAAGAACACAAAACACTGCACAGTGAATAAGATTCAAAAGCTGAATTATAGCATATGTAGAATACAGTCAGACACAAAGGTAGGCTCCAAAGATTTACATATTTTGAACTGCTGACAGATGTTAACTAATCTCAACTTCACTAACGCCAAAACACATCAGCTACTGTAACGGGCAGCGAGCTGTCAAAAACTGAACTAAGAACGATATCATTAACTAACTTCAGTTTTGTAATATATGGCCCCTTTGTCTCCGTCACCTTCTCTTTATATGGACATTTGTCTTCTTTATTTAATAGACCGGTGACAGATAATGACAGTCTACCGTAGCTCCGTAACGCTACCCTCCAAAAATGGCGGCGATTTTCCGCAATTCCCATTCCCTATCGCTAGCATATCCCAGCCTTGCATGTAAACTCAAATTCACAAATGTTTGTAAGAGTTTATAGGCTACTGTGTTTTGTCACCATAACAGACTATTTACAGCACTCTTACCTAACCATAATCATAACAATAGTCAAAATGCTAGTGATTCACGTTAGTGATTAGCATGAACTAATTGAAAGGGTAACAGCTATCATGAACGGTAATTTCAAAATGGTAAAGTCCGGCTAAATGTTAAAGTAAGCCCAGCAGTTGATGTGGTGCTTTTTATGTTCTGTAACTGTAGCATGAAAGCATGTTGGAATTAGCTAGCTAGCTATTCACCTGCTAAATGCCTGTTCACCAGATAATCATTAACACTGATTCACCAGATTCTGTAATGTGCTGATGGCTTCATTTACAGTCCACAGAATAGAGAGGAAAGGCTTGTGCTGTGATTATGATGCTCATATAGACACACATAGATGCTGCATTGGACGCTGCAGCCCGTTGCAGGGATAGGTCAACGTGGGCGCCATATTGGACCTGGCAAGCCTGGCCTGTAACCCTATACAAGTGAACGGGGGAGCTGCTGTTTTTCTGGATAAAAAGCACTATACCGTCTACGTTTCTCAACCGATTTCAACGAGTCGATATTATATTAAAGGGTTTATGATGTACGTGGAGTAGAAAAATAAAGTTTAGTCTCCAGTTACTTTGAATCTGGATAGTTGAGCTATAATCGCTGCTAGACGCTCAGGACACGAGTGTGTACCGTAGGCAGATATGAACTGAATTACTGACCTGATAGAAAATAAAGTTCATTTATCATAAGGAATCTTTAAAACTCACGTTTGTCAAGTATGGCTTTGGCTTATTTTCCTTGTTTAAGGCTAATACTTGTAAGGAGGGCCCTGTATAATATTATATAATATTATATAATATTATATTATATAATATTATATAATACAATATAATATAATGTCTTCCTCCGTTTCAGCGATCATGCTTTCAGTCTATAGGCTACCGCTACCGCTAACACTGATGCTGATATTACTATTATGTACTTTCTAATAAGAGCAATCAGAATAACAGGCAAATAGTAGTACATAAATAGATAATGGTAACAATAAATATTAGTATAATAATATTAGTTATGATCTGAATTTATTGAAATAATGGTGATAAAACAGCAATTATTCAAAAACTAAATAATCTAATAGTGTAGTTGTTAACCAAGACATGCCATCAGTTTTATTGTTTGCAATATTAGACACATATTGTTTTTAATACGTATCGTACATTTCATGTTTTAAACACGATATCATGTTATATATGAACATCAATAAGTTAACATTAGTTTATATCGATTATCTAACAATAAGGAACGTTAGCTAGCTCTTATCTGATGTTACAGAAGCAAACGTTGTGTAAAGTTGTAACGTTAACTTGAACAGTTGATAATGTGAAATATGCTTAAAGGAAAACGTGATATGATAGTACTAGTTTTTAAGAATGACCTATTAATTGATTGAATCCCACCATATTGAAGGACAGACCACTGATCCATGAACCGGAAGCGGTGATGTTAACGTATTTAACGTATAGGTTTTTACCAAAATCTTTGGGAAAAGATACAAAATCATAACATTACTCCTTGTAGATCATAAACCCTTTAATATAATAACAACTCGTTGAAATCGGTGGAGAAACGTAGACGGTATAGTGCTTTTTATCCAGAAAAACAGCAGCTCCCCCGTTCACTTCTATAGGGTTACAGGCCAGTCTGGCCAGGTCCAATATGGCGCCCATGTTGACGTACGATCCAGGAGTCAATGTGGCGTCTATGTATATATATCTATGTATATATGTCAATGGTAATGCTACACTGGTTACTAAAATGAGCTGATGACGATAGAAGTGACCTTGGCGTGTCTTAGCTCCTCCAACCTCACATGTTGAGACTTTATAGAGGATTTTCTGAATTTCCACAGAGGAGGAACTTCAGCCAAAACTCTGGGGTTTAGTTACACTTTAAAATCACTCTGATAAATCAACCTTTATAAAGTTAAACATTTATTATAAACATTTATAACTCCATTATTACCTAAAAAAAAAAAAGGATTTACAACAGCAGCTTTTCACAACCTGGCAACCCAAAAGTAACTGCTTATAACTGATCACTAAAGCATCAGTGAACGATGTTATGAAGCATTAATAAAGCTTTTACTAACAGCTTATAACCCCTTTATAACAGGTGACACCTTCATTAGACAGCGATACCTTCATGTTCTATGTAGTAAATCTTATTTACACGTTTAGTGTTACAGGTAGCTCAGACACATGAACACAGGTGTGTTGTTTTAAACCAATCAGAGCTCAAAGACATGAACACAGGTGTGTTGTTTTAAACCAATCAGAGCTCAGTTGGTAACTAAGGTGTGTTGTTTTAAACCAATCAGAGCTCAGAGGTGACTCAGGTGTGGCGTGTCAGATGCCCATGTAGGTGTTCATCTTCCCCAGAGCGTCACACACGGTGGTGAGGTCGCTGCGCAGGTCCTGCACCACGTTCTCGATGCCGCGGGTGTCTTTGAGCAGATCGACGCTCTGAGTGTACGGGTTGTAGTACACCGAGAACGGCCTCTTTATCGTCTTAGCAAACTCCCTGTGAGAGAGGAGACACCATCAACAGGTCACGTGACACATCATGTGATAGGGGAGACCGGGGTTGGTTGGTTTTCTGGTCCTTTGAAGTTCACAGATACAAAAACATCAACATGTTGGTTTTCTTGTGTCAGTGAGGGAAACATTTCAGTTTCAGAGTAACACAAGTCAAAAAGAGCTCTGTGGACTATATGTATTATAAAACTGTGTTAGATAGAGATATTGGAGATGTGTTACTTCTAGTCTATAAACCTCTTTTCTGTTAGTAACCATGATGAGGTATTTAGTGGGCGGAGCGTTAAGTGGAGGTAGAATAATTCTCTGAACACAACGTTAGTTAACGCTGGCTAGCAGGTGTTGTTGGCTTGTTTTTTTAATAATGGCTGAAGAAAATACTAGTTTCTCTCAATATGTACTGTCACTCTCTCTCCAGGATCACGAGTGTTAGTTGAGAAAGTTAACATTAACCAACGGGACCAGATTAGCCAACCCCTACGCCGCAGAGATCAGAGTGAGTGTTTGCGTGTCGGTGGTTCACCTCATCTTCTCTTTGGCCTCCTCGAAGCTCTCGGACACAAAGTAGACGTCCTGGAAGGTGGTGATGAGACACTCCTGGTTGCAGGTGGTCCTCGGGTCGAACATCCTCACACAGGCCTGATCTGACAGGGCATGCTGGGAACCAAACAGCACCAACATCTTCGTTGGGTGGCTTCATTTTATTTTATTACATTTTGTGTATTTTATATAATTTCTTTCTCTGTTATTTTATTTGCTGGGTTTTACTTTATTATGATGTTTTAATCATCCGTTTCCATGTAAACCATTTAATAATATTGTGCTGTATTAATAAAGTTTCAGATTTTTATTATTGTTTCAGACATTTTTCAATCATAAATGTTTCAGATTCACAACTGTGAAGATTTGTTGCATTTAAATAGACATAGACAACACTTTGGATTCGGGGAAATAATGATATATAATATTATGAATTTATAAGAAAATAACAGATAAATCAATAAAATGTGTGTGTGTGTGTGTGTGTGTGTGTGTGTGTGTGTGTTACCCTCAGCTCTCCTATAGACGACAGTAAACCGGCTCCGTAAGCTCTCAGCTGACCGTCCTGTTTACAGAGTCCAAACTCGATGGTGAAGAAATAACACTGTTCACAACACAGTGAGTAGAATGTAGAGTAGAGTAGAGTAGAGTAGAGTAGAGTAGAGTAGAGTAGAGTAGAGTAAAGTAGAGTAGAGTAGAGTAGAGTAGAGTAGAGTCAGTCAGTCAGTCAGGTTACATGAATCCGCTTCATTTCAAACATCTTTGTTGATCTTTAAATCTACTTTAGATTAATGACCTGAGTAAAGTATTACTTAATTTATTCTATAATTCTTTAATGTAAAATTTATCAGATGTCATAATATGATACCTTCCCGTATGTGTCATGCATGTTTCATGTATGTGTCACGTACGTGTCATGTTTTTGTCACGTGTGTGTCAAGTATGTGTCATGTATATTGTGTCTTTTACACCCTTGGCTGTGAATAATAAAAGGAGTCCCTTGTATAGCGGGAGTAGTGATCAGCGTGTCCTCTAGGGGACGCTGGTGGAGCGGAGAGTCACATCAACAGGAAGTAAGCTGTGACTCACTGTGGCCAATTTCTGAACGTCCTCATCAGACGCTCCCAGAGAGGCCAGGCCGATCTCCTGAGAGAACTGAGCAAACTTTGGATCTGCCAGCAGAGGAACATGACCCAGCAGCTCATGACACGTATCCCTGTAACCACAACATGAGCAGAGACAAGATCAGTAAAATACAGGAACATGTGATCCATGAAGGAGTCTGAGACAGAGAGAAGAAGCTCTTATTGTGATAATATGTATTAAGGTGCTAGTAGGCTGACTTTGGCTGTTGACATTCAGGTCTGAGTACGACTCTCAGGATTTCTGGCTCGGTCTGAGCTTTTTAACATTGCCGACTGAAGCTGAGCGTTGACTTTTAATCGCTCCTCCTCGGCTCCATCTCAACTACCTCAGTTTTGTCTTTGTTCAGTTGAAGAAAATTCTGGCACATCTAATCGTTGATTTGTTCAATGCCCTTTCTCAGTGCTTGTATTGGACCATCGTCCCCTGGTGATATGGTTATGTACATGTGTGTGTCATCTGCATAATTATGGTAACTTATTTTGTTGTTTTCCATAATCTGAGCCAGTGGAAGTATGAAGATGTTAAAGAGAAAAGGACCCAGAATGGAGCCGAGGGGAACTCCGTATGTCATATGTGTAATGATCTGTAGACACAAAGAAGTCCCTGTCCTTTAAGTAGGATTTAAACCAGTAATATGTAATATGTTGTGGTCGACCACGTCGAATGTAGATAAGACTTGATAAAAGTGTTGATGGTATACCTTCACACACTGTCCTGTCTGCCAGGTATAATTCATATGTTTTAAACCTGGAGAGCTGAGCTATGAGGACGTTAAGGTTAACAGGCTTTCCCTAGATCCAGAAATACAGCTCCAACAACACCACCCTTATCACTGATTTACATGTTTTCTAATGTTGTTAGAAATGTGATGTTTTCAATCAAACAGCACCTGCCAATATAACAAGAAGAAGAAGAAGAAGAAGAAGAAGAAGAAGAAGAGGAAGAGGAAGAGGAAGAGGAAGAGGAAAAAGAAGAAGTGTGTCTGTGTGTGTGTGTGTGTAGGTGTACTCACGGCTCAGGTGTGTATAGCGGGTCGGTGCTGTGACGAACATACTGAGTGCAGTTAAACACTCTGTAGGCCAAACCAGCCAGGAAGTCTCTGGGAGACAGATAACCTGCTACTGGTCGCACTGTGAAACCAGACCGCTCTGAAACACACAAGGACATGCATCACGTATTACTATTGATTATTGATCATGTATTCTTCACTTCTCTAATGATCTTTCTGAGAGCAGTGGCTTTCCTGCACACATAAAACTGCATTGTGTCGTCTTCAGATTCCTGTTCAGATGAAACTCTTATGGAATAAAACAAGTCAACGGTCGTAGAAACAGACCTCTGAGAAACTGGGACACGTCCTCCAGCTGGGGGATGTTGTCGTTGCGGTAACCACAGTGTTTGCTGAGCAGCGGCAGGTTCTTCAGGTATTCTCTGCAGGCGTGAGTCGGGTACAGCTTGGTCAGCTCTCTAAAGACCACCCCCCACGTCCTGACCTCCTCCGGGGTGTACTGGACATGAGGGATGGGCTGGCCGCTGGGGAGGAGACGCATCCATAACTGAACACTACATGGACTACAACTACAGTCTCATCACAGACTACAACTACAGTCTCATCACAGACTACAACTACAGTCTCATCACAGACTGCAACCACAGTCTAATCAGACATAGTCTCTTCAGAAAACTGATGATACTTACAATTTATAATTCATGGCCACTTCCACAAAGTATTTCCTCCTCTGACGGTAAACATCATCCTTAAAGCCCTGACAGGAAGGAAGAGGTCAGAGGTCAGAGGTCAGCTGGAGAAATAAAACATTCAAATATATAAACTTTTTTTGTCCGATCCAAATACATTATCCCTTACTTATATTCTATCTGTTATCTGTTATGTAGATGTTGTATGTGAACTTATAGAGAAGGGAAGTGTAACTCACAGGGTGGTCGGCGTCCAGCTCGGTTCCGTACATCAGCACTCTGTGAGAACACTGATCCAACTCAGAGATCTTCATGGGGAACCAGGGAACGTCGTTTCCCTCTGATTCATACAGAAATATTACTGCACTTCATGTCAGAAACAACAAACTGATCAGTTCCATATAAATACACTTTCTGATTATTATAAAAGGCATTTTCTCCTCATTTACTTTGGTCCACAATGATAAGAGATAATATATAAAATACACTAAAAACAATAGAAGCCTCTAATCATTCAACACGTTTTATTCTCATAAGCTCATCAGTATATTCAGAGAATCTCTGCACTCATGTCAGTAGGGAAGATTTTCTCATACCATTATTTGGGGGAGTGCGCTGTGTGCAGGATCCTGGGAGTGTGTGAGGTTTATATGTTTTTTTATGAGACGTGTATGACCATATAAATTTCCCCTTGCGGGATAATAAAGTTGACCTTTGACCTTTGACCTTTAGAAGGTTGAAGCTTTGAATAAAGTGATGATAATACCTGGTCATCTCACATCTCCAGCCTGCTGAAGAAAGCTCAGAAACGGCGTATTTCTGAAGGAAACTTGAGAAAGCTAAATTCCCTCCTCGCCCTTCCCTTTTACAACATCCTGACTGGGACCATTACAAACTGGACCAGGACTGGAGGGACCAGGATCTGACCAGCCCCCATCTGTTACATGGTACACAAAGGTAGGTAGACTACACAGGTAGAAGTGTACTGTAACAGCTCAGGTGTTCTTACCTGCCTCAGCAGACCACACGTGTGCAGGTGTGTTGAAGGAGATGACGTTAACGTGATCTTTGAGGTGCTCCAGCAGCTCGTTGAACTCTTTCTTACTGCAGCTGCAGTCGGCAAAGATCTCCACCTCGTTCAGGACTCGCTTCGACATCCGAGACTCGATGTGGCTCAGGTTCACTCGCTTCTCCTGCGATGAGGGGGGGTAAAGTAAAGATATGACGTCTCTATAATCGACAATCAATAATGAGTGGAAACAGGAAACAGAGTCTCACCTGGAAGAGTCTTAGGGCTTTGACCAGACATCCCACCTCGTTCTTCAGAGAAAACACCACCGCTGTCTTCTCACAATCCTCAGCGCTCTCTGTATCCGGCACCTCGTTGATGGGACAGAAGGACGGGCGCCTCGACTGGACCATAACAGCAACATCAGCAACATCAACAACAACATCCACAACAGCAACAACATCCACAACAACAACAACAACAACCACAACAACAACAACCACAACAACAACAACAACAACCACAACAACCACCACAACAACAACAACTGACCAAACTAGTACCAACTCAACAGTGTGGAAATAATTTTTCTAATAGTTACAAGTTCCAAAAGTATCAGCATCCAAATATACTTAAAGTACCAAAAGTAAAAGTACTCATTCTGCAGAATAATATATATTATATTATAATGTTCTAATGATTGATGCATTAATGTGTTCATCACTTTAATGTTGCAGCTGGTAAAGGTGGAGCTACTTTTAATGACTTTATATATAATCTATTATAATACATCATAATTTATTATTATTATACTAATGGTAGTTTAATCTATAATAATACATAATTTATTATTATATACTGCTGGTAGTTTAATCTATTATAATACATAATTTATTATTATATACTGCTGGTAGTTTAATCTATTATAATACATAATTTATTATTATATACTGCTGGTAGTTTAATCTATTATAATACATAATTTATTATTATATACCGCTGGTAGTTTAATCTATAATAATACATCATCCTTTATTATTATATACTGCTGCTAGTTTAATAGAAGTAGAGTAGAAGTAGGTGTACATCAAAACTGTACTGAAGTAAAAGTACTTTCCAGAAAGAAAGAAAAAATTTGAGAAACTCAAACTTGTTAAAACTTCAACTTCAAGAAAACCTGCAGAGGAGGATGAAGATGAAGAGGAGGAGGAAGAGGATGAAGATGAGGAGGATGAAGATGTGGAGGAAGATGCGGAGGAGGAGGATGAAGATGAGGAGGAAGATGAGGAGGAGGAGGATGAAGAGGAGGAGGAGGAGGATGAAGATGAAGAGGAAGATGAGGAGGATGAAAATGAGGAGGAAGATGAGGAGGAGGAAGATGAAGATGAGGAGGAGGAGGAGGATGAAGATGAGGAGGAAGATGATGAGGAGGATGAAGATGAGGAGGAGGAGGATGAAGATGAGGAGGAAGATGAGGAGGAAGATGCGGAGGAGGAGGAGGATGAAGATGAGGAGGAAGATGAGGAGGAGGAAGAGGATGAAGAGCAGTACTTGTCCTCACCATCTGCCCCCCGGTGTGGCGCTGCTGCTGCTGGTGGAACATGGCCGAGTCCAGAGACAGACCCCTCCTGGACCAGTACTTACTGGAGAACATCATCATGGCCGGCTGCATGCGGGGAACTGGCTCCGGGCCGGGCTTCATCACATGGGACGAAGCCATGGGGAACCAGTGGGTGTAGGAGTACCAGGGCTCCAGCCTGACGTCTCTGCTGTTCCTCCTCACACTGACACGCTCCCACAGCAGCACCTCCTCTATATACTGAGCCAGGGAGGGGGAGGAGACCAGCACCTCCTCTATATACTGAGCCAGGGAAGGGGAGGAGGCCACACCTCCTGTATATACTGACCCAGGGAGGCCACGCCTCCTGTATATACTGACCCAGGGAGGCCACGCCTCCTGTATATACTGACCCAGGGAGGCCACACCTCCTGTATATACTGACCCAGGGAGGCCACGCCTCCTCTATAAACTCAAGTCCTATGGAAAGGAGGCTGGGTCACAGGCGGTCATGGCTCTTGGGGTATGGGGTATGACACATGCGCAGTGTAACTGAAGCTGCGGTCGTGCGTTGCGATTGGCTCAATTTTGGCGAGTGCTGACCAGATTTTACTACGCATGTGTTATACGCCCAAAGATATGACGCGTTCATGACGCGTGACCCAGCTTCCTTTCTATAGGCCTTGTATATACTGACCCAGGGAGGCCACGCCTGTTGGCTGCTGTTGGTGCTCCTCCCCTAAATAACTTTACATTTTACACCTTTTTTTCTGGAAATAAATACATAAGTGGAAACATGTGAACAAATATCAGTGTGATCAGAACCTAAAATGACAGAAAGCATCTTATTTGATGTGTACTTTGACTTGAACATGGAGGGGGGGGCTTAGGACGTGTACTGTGGCCAGATGTTTTGGCTTCACTATTGGGGATGCCATGTCATGTCGTCCATCTTTATTTAAAGCCTATGGTTTAGAGCAGGGGTCTCAAACTCGCGGCCCGCGGGCCAATTGCGGCCCGCAAGACGATATTTTGTGGCCCCCACCTTGATATGAAAGTTTAATGTTAGTGCGGCCCGCAAATTTTTTTTTTTTTTTTTATAAAGTTTTTTTTTTGGGGGGCATTTTTTCATTTTTATTGACAGGACAGTGGATAGAGTCTTGGAAAGGGGGGAGAGAGAGTGGATGCGGAAAGGGCCACAGGCCGGATTCGAACCCGGGCCGCCGCGGTCAGGACCAAGTCTTGTTACATGGGCGCCCGCTCTACCAACTGAGCTAACCAGGCGCCCTCGGCCTGCGAGTTTTATGTGAATGGCAGTTTGCCGTGGAAGGTCCCTTTGTTGCGCGAGCCCGAGCTGAACGAACCTACCAATCACAGTGGGGTATATGGCTCCCGGGGGCGGGCAATCGGCCGGGCTTGATGCAAGCAGAGAAACATTTCACAACAACTATGGCGGCGCCCGTGTAACATCGCATAAACTTGATTAAAGCTTGATTTATACTTCTGCGTTGAATCGACGCCGTAGCCTGACGTGCACCTCTCCAGAAATGTAACTACACGTCGCGGCGACGCAGACCGCAACAGCTGTGATTGGTCCAGTCTCTCAGCGATGCTGAGCGGCCAGGACCAAGTTCTACTTCTCTCTGCCTCCATCTTTTCAATGTTTGTTCACACAAATCCATTCAGATATATTTTCTCTTTTCGGCGTTGCAGTAATGTCAGTAAAAGTTCTGTGGTTCAACAGTTATTAGCTCCAACTCCCTCAGTTTCTGTTTGTAGTACAAGAAGAAGAAGGAAACTCATAGAGACGCCGCCGCCAACTAGCGGTTTGGTGGTGTAATTGCAGAGCAACACAAACACAGCAGGCACAACTTTACACCAAGTGGAATGAATATATATCTTGTCACACAGCCCCAATCATGTCTTTTTCAAAGCCTGCAGTGAAGAGAAAGGTTGGTGACAAGCACAGACAATTTCAGGAAAAGTGGGAGACGCAATAGAGGCCATGTTCAGAAGAACCGTTCATGTTCTTCAATGTTCCATTCATGTTCAGGACAGTTCGTGTTCAGAAGAACCGTTCATGTTCAGAAGAACCCATTCAAGTTAAAGAACTGTTAATAATGACGTTTGAGAAGATTTTTTTTTTTTTAACAAAGATTTTTTTGTGGAATACCTGATGCGGCCCAGCCTCACCCAGACTCTGCCTCCAGCGGCCCCCAGGTAAATTGAGTTTGAGACCACTGGTTTAGAGTGATACCACTCTCTCTCATGTCTCTACGCTAAATATGAAGCTACAGCCAGCAGCTGGCTAGCTTAGCTTAGCACAAAGACTTGAAAGGTAAAGCTCCTCTAAAGCTGTTTAACATGTTATATATCAGGTCTGACTTTTGTTTACAGCTAAAACCAGTTTTATAAACGACTGGTCCGGAGCGCTATAGGCCAGAGTGTTTGCAGCAGGTAAACAGGTCTGAGCTGGCTGTGAGCAGGTGGAACTGACTGACAGTCAGTCCACACAAAGCAACCTCCACCTCAATAAAAGCCAGAGAGATGGAGGCTCGATAAGTCGCCGCTATCGGCCGCCTGCTCACACAATTTCCTGCCAAACAGGAAATGAAAGAGCGGTGAGATGGCTGGAGACGCATCGGCTGCTTTGTTCTCGCTCTGATGAAGCTTTATGAGCAGATTGCAGGTGATACCTTCCTCCGCCTTCAACGCCAAATGTCTCCCATCAAAGGATGAGGAGGAGGAAGAGGAGGAGGAGGAGGCAGACTCATCCATCACACACATGAAAGCAGCTGAAGTGACATTTGGAGACAAGCAGCTCTTCAGTCAGTCTGACATTTCTGCAGGAGAAGAATTTAAATGAAATGTGTCTGATGTTAAAGTCGTTTATTTCACTGTTGAATGTGAATATTTACGACCACCGTTTACTAATTCATTCCCTCGGTTTCATTACATTCATTTGTGGGCACGAATTAAATCACTAAATAATTCTGGTAGAGATTCACTCCAGCCGCCGGCTGCTGAAGGAACTTTACTTTATCAAGACATGTTGAGAAACGTTGGCCTCCATTTATGTAGTTCTCTCTCTATGGCTGCGTAAATATTCATCATTTCAAACACTGTTGATGTTTTAGGTCATATGTATATTTAAAGGGACTGTTTGTAACTTCTTACTCGTATAAATCATTGCGGGTCGTTGTCCCATGCACGCTCACGTGTGGCTACGCTGTTCAGACTCAGACTCCACCATTAACTACACGGAAGCACCAAAACCGCCAAGTTCTATCTAGTGAGGCCCGTCTGTTAAACAGTGTTGGCCATGGTCGGAGGATACGGGGGAGACCGTAGCTTTGGTCTCCAGGGCCGGAGTCTCTGCTGTACTCTGCTCCTCTGCCTGCTTGCCTTCAATCACACACTGTGCTCGTTCCCCTCGCTCTTTCGATCCACTCTCATGTGCATGTGCGCACAGTACACACTGCAGACAAGTTAGTTTAGCTCTGAGAATATCTAGTGAATGTAGAGTGGACGTTTGTGCAGAAATAAATGCTGCAGCTCCTCCAGACCAACAAAGGTTTTCTGTGTCTTGTGAAGTGATGGGGCTCCTCAACGAGAAACGTTATCGTCTCCGACCAAAACTCCGGTGTCTCCCGTTCCCTCCGACCGCGGTCGGGAGGCTGAAGCAGGAAAAGCCAACACTAGGATCAGCAGTGATTCATGGAGAGACCTTCGTCTGGTCAGCTAACATTACTGCCAAGCAGGTGAAATATAGAGTGATATTGTGGTTTTAGCTGATGTGTGTCGCCTCACTGTTTTGAGCAATGCTCGTTCATGTCTATGTAGAGCGAGCACAAGCGTGAGCGCGAGCAACAGGAAGCTGACTTTCGTTGACTTAACGGCCACAGGTGTCGCTGTTAACTAGTAATTTCTGATTCTTACATAGAGTCCCTTTAATGTTTCACATCAAGTAGTGTTAGGTTTAACAAAACATAATGGTTTGGCTCAAATTAAGTATGTTTGTTTTTAACGCAATTTTTAGGAGACCACCTGGTCAACAAATGGACCTCTGTCAAGTTTAAAGTGTTTAACAGAAGTGTAAAGAGTTTAAGTCAGGGATAATGCCCACCGAGATGTCAATTATCACAAATTAATGGACGACAGGAAAGCCAGAATTAATTCCTGATTATGGACACCTCGTCGGGCCTTATCCCGCTTATACCACGGTCACTTGCCAAAGAACAAAAAAAAAAAAAAAGACCATGATTTTATTTTTTCATACGTTTTGCAACAAAAAGTTTTTCACTCCGTTTCCCTGGTAACCCTGAGGGTACCTGGAACAATCGTTACCATCCCATAATGTTCTCATGCAATGGAAACATGGTTCACTGCTCCAGTAAATAGGACGGACCTTAGATACGACATCTAGTCCGCTCAGCTCATAGAACCCTTTGACTCAGCTACGAACGAGCCAGAAAGCTAACATTATGTTAGCATAAAGCTATCGTTATGCTAGCAAGATTAAATGTCAATAACAAACCGTAAATATAATTTGACAGTATGTTTAACAACAAGACTAGCGAGCTATCAGATATGTCACTTTCCCCAAATTAATATCAAGATATCGCAAAATCTTGATGGCAAACAATGCTAACAAGATTCAGACAATAACATTGCATACGGTTGAAAAATTAAAATAAAGAATTAAAATAAGTTTAAAGAGTTTAAAGAAAAGATTTATTTCCATGTCATCTATAATAAAAGTGTCGGCTGTCTTTTAAAGATAACTTTATTAATAACCAGATTTATTGGATGTTGTAATGAGACTGTGATTGCTGTCAGAATGAAACAGGAACAGCAGAGGTCTGATTGTGTTGCTGTTAAAGGAACATTTTCACATTTTGTCACTGTGTGCACTACAAACTGAGTATCTGCTGTTGACTAAACCTCACCTGCTGTTACCATGGCAACCACAGGTGTGACTGAGGCCCTGCAGGTAGTCACAGTTTGTATCTGTAGCTCCACCAGCTGTTAACTCTGGAGACGTTAAAGCCTTTTCAAAAACAGCATGATTCCCTGGAAATCCAGTTAATATTCGCACATCTGGATGAAACTTGTAAAAAGTTTATATACGGTGTCATCAGGAGTGACAGAAGTGAATAATCCTTTAATAAATCATCTAGAACGTATTATTTGTGTATATGTATATATTTATATATATATATATATATATGTAATCCTCTCATTTAACTCCCAACAACAAACCAGGTTTAGTTCCAAAATGTGGCAGTGTTTCTTTAAGAGTCAATAAAAGGACCCTCACCGTATAAAAACACAAATCAAAAATTGTCATCACATCAGGGGAAACTGCTCGTCCACGTTAACATCTTCTTTTATTCCATTTTAGACGATATTAATGAATACTGAGGGAGGTTAATGAGCGTTAGAGTAGTTTGATCTGTTTGTCTTCATCATGTTGGACATGATGAGTTCACTGAGGAGATAAAACACCTCTAAAGCTCCATTCAGACCTCCTCCTACTCCTCCTCCTGCTCCTCCTGCTCCTCCTCCTCCTACAGCCACCTCCTGTCAGTTAAAGGATCGTTCTGGTGTTCTCAGTGTATTACTACTGTAGAATCAGACAGTGTAGAGGCAGGAAGATCCGGCAGCAGATCAATGTCCTGCTGTGGAAGGGGGCAGCAGCTAAACGCATTTTACACACCTAAAAACATCTATATCAGTTTAAGTGAACGCTATATTTCGAATATTTTCACCTCTTATAGAAGTTTTTAGGTGTCTGAAACATGTTTTCCTGCTGCTCCCGTCTACAGCTGCTTTAATCACCAGACTTCATTGAAAAAAAAACATAATTTTACCTCTCAGAACAGGGGAGTTGCTGGTCTACCGCTGCATCCATTGGTTAGTCAAACAAGGTATAATTACTGGTTTTTTTTTCAATGGAGTCTGGTTGCTCTCGGAGCATAGATAACGGCTTCAGTTCCCGGTCTGAAACATACACTATATAGCGGTCTCACGGCGAGGTAAAACAGCGAAATATGATTCTAAATATAGCGTCCACTTAAACTGATATAGATGTTTTTAGGTGTGTAAAATGCATTTAGCTGCTGCCCCCTTCCACAGCAGGACATTGATCTGATCCGTGCTGGTTCTCCTGTCTGATTCTACTGTAGTAACACGCTGACTATCATACAACTACACTGAGAAACACCTGAACTACCCCTTTGACCCCCAGCTACTGTAGTAATACACTGAGTTATGAAGAACAGACTCCCTATGGTCTATAACAGACCATAATAACCTGTAGTCATATCTCTAGTTAACTCACTGTCTGAATGGAGCTTTAGAGGACATGGACAGAGGGAATGACTGATCTGAATGAAAGAGACAATAATGGTACAAGAAATTACAAAAATAAGATTCTGAATAATCTTAAATCCTTTTTACATTCTCCCGCTCTTCTTCCTGTGTGTTGCCGTGGCGACGTGGCGTCCTCCTGCTGACACACTGAGTCAGTCTCTGCTATTCACTACGATATGAAGGCCACTTTGCAGCCGTTGCTGTGAGAGCTGCTTCCTCTCAAGAGTCCGTTAGAGCAGGCGTCGGCTCGCTGGGTCGGCCGGAGAGCTGGAGACGGTCCAGAGTCACAGACCTGGTCCAGGCCCAGGATGATGCTGATGGAGTGAGGCACGTCCTGAGCAACAGGGACCACATGGTACACATCATCATACAGGTCACGATACATATACAATGCACATCACAAGTCTGAAGATGCAGCGTCTCTACACACAAACAATGTTTAATGTTATTTTATATAATTTATATAAACCGTTCAGAAAGTTACCTGAAGGTCACACAGACGGCTTCTTGTTTCATATCATCTTCCTCAATAATACACATTTAAATCATGAATATTATGGATTTAATCCTGCTAGAAATTCTTGTGCCGATGTGTGGTGAAAGCCTCTCAGCGTTGAGATTGTCCTCCTGTCCTCACTGACGTCCTGACGTTGATGAATCAGAAATGGAGGAAATAAATCTTGTTTGTGTCTGTGGTCACCCAGAGCTACGATAGTACGTCATAACTGTACTGAGACCGGACCAAACTCTGTGTAGAAACCACAGACTGTCTATGGTAGAAACAACAACGTTGCTGCTGTATTTATGCCTAGATGACTTTATGTTGAGTGTTGATGGAGCAGCTGCATAGCCTGGCACTGATCCATCCAAACTCCATTCAGAAAACAAGCATTTTATAAGTCGTTTGCTTGTCGTCTTGGTAACAGACCTGACAAAGCATGAGTTCAGACTTTTTACAAATCAGCATCATTATGTAGTTATTTCAGCATCATTTTGATCTGTTTATTGATATTAAATCACTGCACAATCTGTTTATTTTGGGTTCATACCTCAGTAGCAACGTGTGGCTGCTAGAAACAGTCAGTGTGATGACACTGTATGTGAATACAGCTCGCCGCCGGGTGATGTTATGAACCCAGACACGATGTCATTTGGTTTTCTGACATATAGGATAATAAGAAGGATGGTGAAGGTGCATCTCTGTGTCTGTCCACAGCTAATCTCTCATACTGCTGCACCAAACTGCATCATATTTAACGAGCTGTTGTGGTTGCAGTGACTCACGTTGTCAGAACCCCTTTTACTGCCCGTTTGGTCCCAACACAGACTGACTGCTAGTGATCCCACAGCTGAGAGACACAGCGGGGTGGAACACTTATCTCAGCTGTCTTTGGATCCTCTTGGTTTTTCTGGAGCTTTCAGCCACATGTCATGGCCTTCAGGTGTGATCATGTGACCTCAGTGTGGGTGGAGTGACATGTTGGCTGAATGCTGACGTACCTTACAGCTGTGAATCTGCTGACTGATGCCTTCTGCTTTCTGGAGGATCTCCTCTACGTCCAGCTTCATGGAGAGCTCATTAATGTGCTGCAACACAAACAGCAAAATTAAAGAATAAAGACATTTCCCTCACAAACATCTATTTCAAAATCATAAAAAAAAATCATGATACTGTAGGTCAATCAAATTTTTTTCCACCCCTAATAAATACACATACATACTGTATATATGTCTTTAGTGTCTATGTAGTGACAGTGTATATACACATACATATATACGTCTCTAGTGTCTATATAGTGAGAGTGTCGTCACCTTGAGGATTTCGTTGAAGCCGTAGTTCTCCTCCATGATCTTGTGTTTCTCTGAGTCCAGGATGGCGCAGCAGACCAGCAGGTGGAAGTTCTGACAGGGCAGACCGGTCCACATCACCTGGGAGGGTGGGGGGGGCACACACAGGTACAGACAGCTGCTATCTGCTCTATAGACATCACTGATGACTTCACTGTGACAGAGATCCAGACCCACCACAGAAGAAGAAGAAGAAACTCACCTCCCAGAGTCGCAGAACGTCCTGGAAGTTGAGCTCTCTCTTGAATCGGATCAGCAACCAGCGGAAACAGAAATACAGGTAACCTGAATCCTGAGACTCTGCAAACAAGGAGCCACAGACATGGATGTTAACGCCGTCACACCAACTACTATCCAACTACGACGTTTACGAGAAAACAACCCTGAAAATAGTGTTTTTTTGTTGTTTGTTTCGACACATCTTTTATACTAGATGCTTTTATTGTGAAGGGCTCTGTAACGTTGGTTTGAAGGCGCTACATGAATGAATCTGGTTATATGTGATATTAAATACAAACAGATCATTAATGGACAGAGACAAGAGCAGATGATGGTGATGATGGTGATGATGGTATGTTTATCATGTTTAAATATCTGCCACACTGTAGTTCATCATACAGAGTACTATATGTAGTAGAGTTGATGTACCGAGGTAGTTCCAGAAGGCCAAGTCCAGCAGTCTGAGCAGCGTACTGAGCTGGATCAGCTGGGTCTTCATACCCTGCATCTGCTCCTCAAAGTTCTGGTGCTGCAAAACAACAACAGGAACATATCTAAAGTTCTAAAGTTCTAAAGATCTAAAGTTCTAAAGATCTACAGTTCTAAAGTTCTAAAGTTCTAACAATCTAAAGTTCTATGGATCTAAAGTTCTAAAGTTCTAAAGATCTAAAATTCTAAAGTTCAAAAGATCTAAAGTTCTAAAGTTCTAAAGTTCTAAAGATCTAAAGTTCTAAAGATCCAAAGTTCTAACAATCTAAAGTTCTAAGGATCTAAAGTTCTAAGGATCTAAAGTTCTAAAGTTCTAAAGATCTAAAATTCTAAAGTTCTAAAATTCTAAAGATCTAAAGTTCTAAAGTTCTAAAGATCTAAAGTTCTAAAGATCCAAAGTTCTAAAGATCTAAAGTTCTAACAATCTAAAGTTCTAAGGATCTAAGGATCTAAGGATCTAAAGTTCTAAAGTTCTAAAGATCTAAAGTTCTAAAGATTTAAAGTTCTAAAGATCTAAAGATCTACAGTTCTAAAGTTCTAAAGTTCTAAAGTTCTAACAATCTAAAGTTCTATGGATCTAAAGTTCTAAAGATCTAAAATTCTAAAGTTCAAAAGATCTAAAGTTCTAAAGATCTAAAGTTCTAAAGATCTAAAGTTCTAAAGATCTAAAGTTCTAAAGATCCAAAGTTCTAAAGTTCTAAAGATCGAAAGTTCTAAAGTTCTAAAGATCGAAAGTTCTAAAGATCTAAAGTTCTAAAGTTCTGAAGATCTAAAGTTCTAAAGATCCAAAGTTCTAAAGATCTAAAGTTCTAACAATCTAAAGTTCTAAGGATCTAAAGTTCTAAGGATCTAAAGTTCTAAAGTTCTAAAGATCTAAAATTCTAAAGTTCTAAAATTCTAAAGATCTAAAGATCTAAAGTTCTAAAGATCCAAAGTTCTAAAGATCTAAAGTTCTAACAATCTAAAGTTCTAAGGATCTAAGGATCTAAAGTTCTAAAGTTCTAAAGATCTAAAGTTCTAAAGATTTAAAGTTCTAAAGATCTAAAGATCAACAGTTCTAAAGTTCTAAAGTTCTAACAATCTAAAGTTCTATGGATCTAAAGTTCTAAAGTTCTAAAGATCTAAAATTCTAAAGTTCAAAAGATCTAAAGTTCTAAAGATCTAAAGTTCTAAAGATCTAAAGTTCTAAAGATCTAAAGTTCTAAAGATCCAAAGTTCTAAAGATCTAAAGTTCTAACAATCTAAAGTTCTAAGGATCTAAAGTTCTAAGGATCTAAAGTTCTAAAGTTCTAAAGATCTAAAATTCTAAAGTTCTAAAATTCTAAAGATCTAAAGATCTAAAGTTCTAAAGATCCAAAGTTCTAAAGATCTAAAGTTCTAACAATCTAAAGTTCTAAGGATCTAAGGATCTAAAGTTCTAAAGTTCTAAAGATCTAAAGTTCTAAAGATTTAAAGTTCTAAAGATCTAAAGATCAACAGTTCTAAAGTTCTAAAGTTCTAACAATCTAAAGTTCTATGGATCTAAAGTTCTAAAGTTCTAAAGATCTAAAATTCTAAAGTTCAAAAGATCTAAAGTTCTAAAGATCTAAAGTTCTAAAGATCTAAAGTTCTAAAGATCTAAAGTTCTAAAGATCCAAAGTTCTAAAGTTCTAAAGATCTAAAGTTCTAAAGTTCTAAAGATCTAAAGTTCTAAAGTTCTAAAGATCTAAAGTTCTAAAGATCGAAAGTTCTAACAATCGAAAGTTCTAAGGATCTAAAGTTCTAATGATCTAAAGTTCTAAAGTTCTAAAGATCTAAAGTTCTAAAGTTCTAAAGATCCAAAGTTCTAACAATCTAAAATTCTAAAGATCTAAAGTTCTAAAGATCTAAAGTTCTAACAATCTAAAGTTCTAAGGATCTAAAGTTCTAAGGATCTAAAGTTCTAAATATCTAAAGTTCTGAAGATCTAAAGTTCTAAAGATCCAAAGTTCTAAAGATCTAAAGTTCTAACAATCTAAAGTTCTAAGGATCTAAGGATCTAAAGTTCTAAAGATCTAAAGATTTAAAGTTCTAAAGATCTAAAGATCTAAAGTTCTAAAGTTCTAAAGATCTAAATACAAAAATGGTTTTTCACTGTATATACTGTATATGTATACATACAGTTTATACATAGATATATGTATACATACATAAATATACATATGTATATATACTGTATATATGTGTATATACTGTAGGTATATATATACACATACACAGTATACATACATATATATATACGTATATGTATGTTTAATATAATTTATATATATATATAAGTGTTTAACTCACCATCTGGTCCATGAAGGAGACAAAACACCAGAAGGCGTCCACCTCGTTCTCCATCACGTAGAGGATGGGAGACAGCAGGTCGCTCATCCCCTGGACGTAACCTGAAGACACACCAACACCTCAATCTCCGTCTCCGAGGAACGTCACACTCGGATTGGTCCAAACTTTATCACAACAGAAGTGGTTCTATTGGACTCACCCAGGTCAAAGTCGTACATGCAGTAGGTCATCAGGATGTCGTGGAGGAGGACCAGACCCGGGTTATCGATGCCCTCGTAGAACCTGTTGGTTCTGTCTGTTCTGTTCACGTCTTTCTCTGAAGACAGGAAGAAAGCAGACGGTGGATGTGTGAAACACAATTTCATTTTTATGTGGAACATAAAAATGAAAAATAAAGGAATCTTGAATCTTGAAGGACGGAGACGTCACCTATCAGACTCTTGTAGTCCCTCAGCTTTGAGTTCCTCCTCTCCTGTTCCTCACTGACGGACTTCCACTGCAGCTTCATCCTAAAGTACTCATCACTGTCACAACACAGAGGACACAGGGGACAGGTCAACATCAACCAGCAGGGGTTCCTAATAAAGTTGACACTGAGTGTCTCTGTCCATATTAAAGAAGAGTCCTACGTTTTGGCTCTCTGCAGGACTTTCCTCTCTTCCAGCGTGCTGTCCCAGGGGACATAACCCAGCAGGAACTTCCAGGCCTCTTTCCTCAAAGAGTGACAGAGTCCCTGTGGAGACAGACATGATGAGACAGAGTCCCTGCAGAGACAGAGCCCCATACAGACAGACATGATGAGACAGAGTCCCTGTAGAGACAGACATGATGAGGCAGAGCCCCTGTAGAGACAGACATGATGAGACAGAGCCCCGTACAGACAGACAGAGTCCCTGTAGAGACAGACATGATGAGACAGAGTCCCTGTACAGACATACATGATGAGACAGAGTCCCTGTAGAGACAGACATAATGACACAGAGTCCGTGTAGAGACAGACATGATGAGACAGAGTCTCTGTAGAGACAGACATGATGAGACAGAGTCCCTGTAGAGACAGACATAATGACAGAGAGTCCCTGTAGGGACAGACATGATCACACAGAGTCCCTGTTCAGACAGACATGATGAGACAGGGTCCCTACAGAGACAGACATGATGAGACAGAGTCCCTGTAGAGACAGACATTATAAGACAGAGTCCCTGTACGAACAGACATGATGAGACAGAGTCCCTACAGAGACAGACATGATGAGACAGAGTCCCTGATGAGTCAACTCACTCCTTTGAAGATGTCTTGTTTGAGCCGTGGGATGTTGATCATCCTCCCCTCTGGATCCTGGTGTCTGGTCCAGTCCTCCGCTGACAGAGGCTCCCTCCTCATCACCTCAGGCCTCGTCCCCAGGTCGATCTGAGGGGACAAAGGTGAGACAGAGAGACTGAGTAATATTATTTATAATAATAATAATAATAATGATAATAATCATCATCATCATAATAATAATAAACTGAATAATAACAACAATAATAATGACAATAATAATAATAATAATAATAATAATAATAATAATAATGATAATGATAATGATAATGATAATGATAATAATTAAAGTGTGATGTGATGTTGTTCCAGCAGAAGCAGTAGTGAACAGTGTGACTGGTAGCCTGGTCTCACCCTGGTGATGACCTCAAAGCCGGGCTCTTCCTGCTGGTTGATCTCCAGTCCCGGGATGACCTCCCCCAGCAGGTCGGCCACCTCCTCCGGGGGGCGCTGGTGCTGCTCCTCTGTCCCCCGGAAGGCATCGAAGATGTAGTTGGTGACTTTAGAGAAGCCCCCCAGTGTGGTGACGTACGGATCCTTCCTGAACTTCTGCTGGAAATAAACGGTCCTATTAGCATCCAGCTCATCATAACCATTTTTATTATTTTACATTTATACGGCGTACCGAATAAATGACATGAAACTGTGAAATAGTCGTGTGCCAATATTTCACATCAAAACTCTTCACACTTCATCAGCTCAATAAGAGATGTGAATAGATTGGACCAGCTACCAGGATCCTGTTGACCCAGAGCAGCATCCAGCATGGGGGAATATTTGAGTCAGTATATGGAGGGACACTTTATTCACCGTGTGAAAGATCATTAAAATCAACCTTACTCTGATAAAAATGTTGCCTTCTCGCTGCATAATATTCCCATTCTGTGAGAAAGAATGTGTTGACTCTGAGGTTTTAGAGTGATTTAGTTTCTTACATTAACGAGGCCAAAGTTGTTGTCGTCCAGCAGGTTCTCAAAGGACTGAGACAGAGCTCTGTTAGGAGAGCTGACCAACAGACAGGTGTCATCCTCTGGAGCCCTGCAAACACACACACACACACAACACACTGATTTACACACAACACACACTGATATACACACTGATTTACACACACACAACACACTGATTCACATTCACACACACACACACACACACACCATACACCATACACCATACACTGATTTACACGCACAACACACTGAGTTACACACACAACACACTGATTTACACACAAACTGACTTTAATCAATAAAACTCTATTTAGAAAGAAGCAACAGAGACAATCAGTCGGACAACATGAGGTCTGAATCATCGACATGTGAACTAGAGCTGCAACCATTAGTCAACTGAAAGAACATTAATCTGATTTATTACACGGTTTTGTTGAATACTCGATTCTGATTGGTCAATCACAGAGCTCTAACGTCTGTTATTTCTTTATAACAGACCGTTGCTACGTATAACAGACCGTCGCTACGTATAACAGACTGCTGCTACGTATAACAGACCGTTGTTATGTAAAGCAGACCGTTGCTACGTATAGCAGACCGAAAATGTAACTATAAATAACGTGTGATTGAAACCTAAAGGAAAAAAAGAAAATGAAGCTTACTTTTATCTTTTAATAGTCTATTAAAAATGTATAACTTCTTAAAGAGGACCTCTTAACAAAAAAGCCTTTCTTAAAACTTTCACTTCCTTATTATTTGTTATGTGATTCTCTGTAAAACTCGACAGTGACTCAGCGGTCTGGAAGCAGGTTACTTCAAAGTAACATCCAGTCAACCTTTTTGTTTTTTCATTGATCTCTGCAGCCAATCAGGAGACAGACAGTCAGCAGGACGTCAGACTGGTGCTGCAGGTGTTTCTGATGCTGACAGTTTCATAATGAAAGGCTTGGATAAGAACTTTAATAACAGCTATCTGCAGTGAGATCTGTGTCCTTAGGAGAATAATGTGACATGATATCTGGTTCACAGAGGACGACATGTCCTGACTGGCTGACGTCCACGGAGTCATGTAACATAGAAACCAGCAGCGAAACGATGTGGAACCATTACTATTTATCATTGTTGTTGTTTCATGGTTCATCTTATTTTCATCTATCAAACTGCAGTGTTTCTCACAGGACTTGACCCTCATTTTAAAAAGGTAAATGCATCAATCTGGAGCAACATTAAGAGGCCAGATCTAGACCTAGGTGGTTCTAGATCTCTGAAGAACTTTGTGCTCTAGTAAACTATTTTCTGCTCTAGCAGTGGTGGAATGTAACTAAATTTATTACACGGCTATGTTGAATACTCGATTCTGATTGGTCAATCACGGCGTTCTACAGTCTGTTATTTCTTTGCTACGTATAACAGACCATTGCTAAATAAATACAATTTTATGCTCTTTATTTAATCATAAACTCATTGGTTGTATAGACAATATCTATCCCCAAAAATTAAGCCAAAATATCTGGATCACCGGCCCCAAAACCTTTGAGAACCCCTGGTATACACAGTGTAGTGTACTCACTCGGTGAGCAGAGCGAACGTCCTCAGGGTGTCCAGGAACTCTCTGCTGCCGCCCTGGTGGAAGTGCAGAGCAGGCGGGGAGGAGCAGGACTCCTTCAGTTTGAGGAGCAGGAAGGTCCAACCTTCTTCCTTCACTGTGATGGACCGGAGGTCACCGACACTGAAGCTGAACGCACCCCGGCTCCTCTCATGGCTGTGGTTCAGAGAGCCTGACGGACCAGAGACAGGAATCAGAACACCCACTCATTTATAGACGTATATATATCCACTCCACATATATAGATCCACTCTGTAACACCACTGTACAATCAGAGTGTTTCTGTAGTTCCAACACCTCCAACAGAGTGAGACAGCTTCTCTAGAGATGACCTCTGTCACTTAAAAAGTCACATTCATATCAGATGTATAATTTAAACTAATCAACTTTATAGTTTAGAATCAGGAGCTTCAGAATTTGGACGTGAAGCTCATGAAAAATATTAAATTAAATTAAATCTAATTAAATTAAATTAAATTGAAACTAGTTCCATCATGTTACCAGCAGATAGTAAATGTTTGCGGTGTTTCTCTGGTGACTGGAGTTAATGTAGGTTAAAGACACTCACCCTCTCCGTTTGTGCAGGTTCTCTTCTTGAAGGACACAGCGTTGACCATGTCCCACTCTGTCTCGTAGCTGTGCTGGCTTTCTAACAGCTGGTGGGACTTCCCACCTGAACACTGGTCCCACTCCATGACTGAACTGGAGTCCTGATAAAACACACAGTGACATTTTATCTATTAGCTGAAATGGACTCAACTTTTCTCAGATATCTGGATGCTTCTGGTTTCTACGCTGGAAAGAGATGATGAACCAGTTCAAAGTGGAATGCTGCTGCCCCCTGGTGGTCTGGGGTGTGGGGGTGTGGGGGTGTGGGGGGGGGGGTGGGGGGGGGGGGGGGGGTTAAGGTGCTGATCATAAACCACAATGTTCCCAGTTAGTCTGTCAGCAAACCTTTTGGTCCATGTTATTGTTTCCTGTCATCTTTCAACTCTCGGCTGTCAATAAAGACCCAAAAATACTTTAAATGTTCTATTTATATGTAGTAGGAATGTTAATAATTAACGTTTAACCGTTAACCAACATTAATAATTTTAACCGCTCAGCTTTTTAAATTAATTAAAAAGTTGAGCAAAACTCAGAGGAGCGGCTCGTCACTTAAAGGAAAATAGCTGGTCCACCTTAACAGCCCACCTTAACAGAGTCTGAGCTGGCGTTGCAGATACAGGAAGTTGCGGGCAGACAGAGTAATGTCACTGCATGAGACGCACTAATCTTGATGGTTAACAAGGGTCGGTTATCGTTTTAAAAAAAAAAGTGAAATAGCATCCCTAATATATAGTTGTATATGTAATTGTATATGTGTAGTGGGTCTGTAGTTCTATATGCAGTTCTCTATGTAGTTCTATGAAGTGAAGAAGACACAGTGTTACCTTTCCAGCACACAGCATGTTTGATGGGTCGACTGTGTCTTCCAGAGGTCTGTACTCCACCAGGACTTCAGCATCCTGACATGGAGAGAGAGACAACATGTCATCAGGATATTTACCATCCAACCAGGAACCACCACACCATCTCATCACCCACGTAGAGCTGAAAAAATCTGTCCATTAATTGCAGAAAATGAACAGGTAATGATTCTCAGAATCAATTAAAGATGCAGCGTGTCAGATGTGGCCAGAATGAAATAAATGAACCAACATTATCAGCAGAGAGTGAAGAGGTCAAAGTGTTGACGTCTATGTGTTGTGTTGTGTTGCAGAGGTATCTACAGATATGAATATGCTAACCACGATGTCTAGTTCTGCTTTTCCTGCAATGTGTGAAACCCAAAGTGTTTCCATACTTTACTGTATGTGTAGTGTTTACCACTTTGGATTTAAAATGGGAGGGTGCAGGTTGTATTCACGCAGACCCTTAAACGTTTTATACTTTCTTGTTTCGGCTGGCTGCGGTTTGTTTTGGTTGACGGATACAGAATGGATATAACGTCACGTTACTCAGACTACAACAATAAAAGCGGTAACTTCCTTCTACCTCCACATAGACTCAAATTAAGCAAATATATCGATTCTGGCATTAAAACATCTATTTATAAATATAAATTAAAAAATCGATACACAGGTGAATCAATTGTTTTCCCACCCCTACAATCTACTGGTTTCAGCTTCTCATATGTTAACTGATGTCTTTGGGTTTTTGATTGTTGGTCAGATAGAAAACGAGACATTTGAAGACGTCACTCTGGACTCTGGGAACTTTCTGAATTTATAGACACGACTAGAAAATAATCTGTACGTGAATTAATAATGAAAAATAGTCTGTAGTTGCAGCCCATGTGTGATCTATGAATAGTTTTACCTTGTCAACAATCCGCAGGGAGCCCGATATGAGTAAATCCTGCTCGAGGCCGTCTTCATCACTGCTCGGATGGATGAAGACTCCTTCATGTTCAAATATGACCTGTGTGACAGACGTTACGTTAAAGTCAACAAATTACATCATGTAACAAGAAAAATATGAACACATCATTTTGAGTTTCGCTTTCATTATTGGTATGAAATCAGCTCTCCTTACTTCCTGTACACAAATATAACAATTATGTACAGGAAGTACATAATTGTTATATTTGACTTTCACAGTGTTCTATAGTGTGTTTGACAGGTTACTTGCTCTCAGCTGGTCTCAGTCACACTGTGTTGTGGAGTTCAACTCGTCTTATTGTTGTTTTGATAGTAAAACAGGTGTTCGAATGTAATGTACTTAATTGATATTCAGTCAACTAACATGATATTGATAGATGATACATACATATATTTTACATTATCACAGTGGACTCTGTGGTGTATTTTCAGCTGGTTTTAGTCACACTATGTGAAATCAGCTCTCCTTACTTCCTGTACATAATTGTTATATTTGACTTTCACAGTGTTCTATAGTGTGTTTGAGAGGTTTCTTGGTTTCAGCTGGTCTCAGTCACACTGTTGTGGAAGTTCAGCTCGTCTTACTGTTGTTTTGATAGTAAAACAGGTGTTTGCTACCCTGCTAGGTAGGTGTTTGCCTCACTAAACGTTAGCTAACTAACAGTGTGGAGCTAGGAACACAGTAACAACCATCTGAGGTGTGTTTTTTCTTTACTGGTGTAGAAACTAGCTGAACTAGTGACCGGTTCTGGGACTTCTCTCAGGGGCCCAGTCTGTAAACAACCAGCTAGCTCTGTTAGCAGCATGCTAATGTTAACACAACTTCTAGCCTGGTGGTGTAGGAGCCTCTGGGAGTCTATAAAGAAGTGAACCTCCAGACGGGTGGTGGTGGTGGTGTTGTTGTTGTTGTCTACAGGGTGTAGTTCACAGCAGTGCTCTCGTGGCAGTCTGACACTCTGATGATGATGTCGTTACAATACAGCTAGCTAGCATAGCAGCTAACACTAGCTAACCTGCTCTAACTGCTCAGCCCTGCTACTGAAGCACTCATAGCTATGTAATATATATGGAGAGACTTTATATGTACTATACTAGTGTGTTATTTGATCATGATAACAGCTGTAACAGAGTGTTTTTACCTTTAGAGGAGACTCCGTCGCCATGTCGCTGCTTTCTGTCTGCTGGTGACGTCAGCAGCTCACGTGCCTGTCAACTTCCAAAACAAAATTGACAAATCAGCTTCCGGTTTGGAGAGCTGTGGTACGCATGCGCACTGCGTCATCACTTTTTCAGTGTATTATTTTTTTGTTTAGTTTAGGAAAATATAGACATAGTATATGTATTTCAGTATTTTCAGTTATGTATTATTATTACTATTATATGTTATATGTTGTTATATCATACGACGGATTATTAGGGCCACATTGAGGGGAGGAAAAAAATCAGAGATTTCGAGAATAAAGTCATAATATTATGAGAAAAAAAAGTTGTAATATTATGAGAATAAAGTCATAACTTTACAAGAAAAAAAGTTGTAATATAACGAGAAAAAAAAGTTGTAATTTTATGAGAATAAAATTATAACTTTATGAGAATTTTTTTGTAATATTACGAGAATAAAGTTATAACTTTATGATAAAAAAGTCTTAATATTACGAGAATAAAGTCATAACTTTACAAGAAAAAAAAGTTGTAATATTTCGAGAATAAAGTTATAACTTTACGAGAAAAAAAGTTGTAATATTACGAGAATAAAGTCATAACTACGAGAAAAAAAAGTTGTAATATTTCGAGAATAAAATTATAACTTTACGAGAAAAAAAGTTGTAATATTAAGGGAATTAAGTCATAACTTTACGAGAAAAAAGTTGTAATATTACGAGAATAAAGTCATAACTTTACAAGAAAAAAAGTTGTAATATCACGAGAATAAAGTTATAACTTTATGAGAAAAAAAGTTGTAATATTAAGAGAATACAGTTATAACTTTACGAGAAAAAAAGTTGTAATATTAAGAGAAAAAAGTTGTAATATTTTTTTATACTGTAAAATAATTTGCAGATTTTTTTGCAATTGAAAATCTGAACATGTTTATGTAACTACTGTATTGAACTTTTTAAATAAAGCCATTTAAAAAAAAGACTGTATATGACGTTAGGGACCCTTATATGGACAGCTTCCTGTCTCTCAGTCTCGTTTTGTATCATGAGAGTTGGATGCGAGCAGCAGAAAAGAAGGTCTCTGGGCTGCGGACGAATAGTCCTGTTTGACCCGAGGGACAGGAAGTGATGTAAACTTGGAGGTCAGCGACAGTAATAATTACAGTATTACACAGATATTACACAGATGTAATAAATACAGCAATACACAGATGTAATAATTAAAGTAAAACACAGATGTAATAATTATAGTATTACACAGATGTAATAATAACAGTATTACACAGATATTACACAGATGTAATAATTACAGTAATACACAGATGAAGGAACAGGAGAGATGAGACATTCATATCAAGACTTAGATTTGGACACACTGGACTAAACAGCACACTATTTAAACTAGGTAAACATGACACAGGTAGATGTAATTATTGTGAACTAGAAGAAACGGTGGAGCATGTAATATTGCATTGTGAGAGATATGAGGAAGAAAGAAGGCATTTGATTCAAGGCCTCAAAGAGATTAAAGTACACTTTGATTTAATAGATGTTCTACAAAATAACTCACTAAATGAGGGTTATAGTATGACAGAATATTAGGGCCACATTGAGGGAAAAAAAAAATCAGGATTTTTATTACGAGAATAAAGTCATAACTTTACGAGAAAAAAAGTCGTAATATTATGAGAAAAAGTCGTAATTTTACGAGAAAAAAGTCATAATATTAGGAAAACATATTACCAGCAACCAACAAAATGGGCAAGAGGACATAGCAGCCTGAGCCTGCTTCTGGATGGGTAGCAGCTGTTTGTCTCGGTTTATTTCTTCAGAATAAATGCAGTTTCTTGCACAATCTTTTCAAGGTCCTGATACTGATGATAATGTGGTGCTGACGTACCAAAAGATTAAGTATTTCCTTATTTGTGAAAACTGTACTAAGTATAACTTCACAAGATGCTTCACGTTCCTCATTTTCACACAGGCGGCCCGCTGCTCTATTTCCCCTCTAAAATAACACGTAATACTTATGACTTTATTCTCGTAATATTACGACTTGTTTTCTCGTAAAATGACGACTTTATTCTCGTAATATTACTACTTTTTTCTCATAAAATTACGACTTCATTCTCGTAATATTAAAAAAAAAATTCACGTAAAATTACGACTTTATTCTTGTAATATTACGACTTTTTTTTTGTAAAATTAGAACTTTATTCTCGTAATATTACAACTTTTTCTTGTAAAATTGCGACTTTATCCTCATAATATTACGACTTTTTTTCTCCTAAAGTTACGACTTTATTATTGTAAAATTACGACTTTATTCTCGTAATATTACAACTTTTTTCTTGTAAAATTACAACTTTATTCTCGTAATATTACGACTTTTTTTCCTCGTAAAATTACAACTTTATTCTCGTTATATTACGACTTTGTTATCGTAAAATTACGACTTTATTCTCGTAAGATTACGACTTTTTTTCTCGTAAAATTACGACTTTATTCTCGTAATATTAAGACTTTTTTCTTGTAAAATTACAACTTTATTCTCGTAATATTACGACTTTTTTTCCTCGTAAAATTACAACTTTATTCTCGTTATATTACAACTTTGTTATCGTAAAATTACGACTTTATTCTCGTAAGATTACGACTTTTTTTCTCGTAAAATTACGACTTTATTCTCGTAATATTACAACTTTTTTCTTGTAAAATTACAACTTTATTCTCGTAATATTAAAAAAAAAATTCACGTAAAATTACGACTTTATTCTTGTAATATTACGACTTTTTTTTTGTAAAATTAGAACTTTATTCTCGTAATATTACAACTTTTTCTTGTAAAATTGCGACTTTATCCTCATAATATTACGACTTTTTTTCTCCTAAAGTTACGACTTTATTATTGTAAAATTACGACTTTATTCTCGTAATATTACAACTTTTTTCTTGTAAAATTACAACTTTATTCTCGTAATATTACGACTTTGTTATCGTAAAATTACGACTTTATTCTCGTAAGATTACGACTTTTTTTCTCGTTATATTACGACTTTATTCTCGTAATATTAAGACTTTTTTCTTGTAAAATTACAACTTTATTCTCGTAATATTACGACTTTTTTTCCTCGTAAAATTACAACTTTATTCTCGTTATATTACAACTTTGTTATCGTAAAATTACGACTTTATTCTCGTAAGATTACGACTTTTTTTCTCGTAAAATTACGACTTTATTCTCGTAATATTACAACTTTTTTCTTGTAAAATTACAACTTTATTCTCGTAATATTACGACTTTTTTTCCTCGTAAAATTACAACTTTATTCTCGTTATATTACGACTTTGTTATCGTAAAATTACGACTTTATTCTCGTAAGATTACGACTTTTTTTCTCGTAAAATTACGACTTTATTCTCGTAATATTAAGACTTTTTTCTTGTAAAATTACAACTTTATTCTCGTAATATTACGACTTTTTTTCCTCGTAAAATTACAACTTTATTCTCGTTATATTACAACTTTGTTATCGGAAAATTACAACTTTATTCTCGTAAGATTACGACTTTTTTTCTCGTAAAATTACGACTTTATTCTCGTGATATTACGACTTTTTTCTTGTAAAATTACGACTTTATTCTCGTAATATTATGACTTTTTTTCTCATAAAATTATGACTTTATTCTCGAAATCTCCGATTTTTTCCCCCTCAATGTGGCCCTAATACTCCACAGTATCTTAGACAAATTAACATGATTGGAAACATTTTTTTTTTTTTTGTATTGAATATAGTAAATATTATCCAGACTGATCCAGACTCCAGACCAGCTGGTGGCGGTAATGCACCAAATCGTTGTTTGCCAACCGTCAATAAAATCTCACACAAGAAGAAGAAGATAAACGTGCATGCTTGTAGTGCGCGCGCCACCTACGGAGGCCGACGGAGACTCGCGTCACAGGGTGTCTCTCGCGAGCATCAACAAAGCTGAAGCAGCAGCTAGCTGTCAGCTAACGAAGCTAATACCGGAGCTAACCGGCGGAGCGTCTGTCCGGTGGAACATGAACTATCTTCCGTCTTCAGCCCGATGAGTTTACAGCCGGCGGGCAGCGGCTCACTGAGGACTTTTAGTACCGGAACGAGATGGAGGTGAAGACGATGGGTCGGTCCCCCCGAGAGGAGCTGGAGGACGGAGAGATCTGCGACGATGAGATCGAGGAGAGTGTTCCTCTGCGGCGGGGGGATGGTAGGAGGCCCGGCCGCGGCGCTCATCCACGGACACGGAAACCGCACCACAACCTGCTGCCACACAACATGAATCACCAGCCGCCGGACTTCCGTCTCCTGATGCCCTACAACCGGGGTCCTCACGGCCCGTTCCCACCGAGCCACCGGGACCGGCAGCAGCAGTGCGGGCCGAGCCTTCCCGACCGGCCTCCCAACGCCACCCCGCAGCCGCCTCCGCTGCTGCTGCCGCCGCCGGGGCTCCTCGGTCCACACGGCGAGCCGAATCCGAGGACGAGCTTCTGGGAGCGGAGCCACGGCACTCTGGGCCGGTTCAGGCACCGGGCCATGCCGAACGGGGGACGAGGAGGGTGGAACCGGGGCTGCCGGGGCGGTGGAGGTAACACCAGAGGTCCCCCCGGTCGGTACGGGCCCGGAGAGAGTCACGGTAACAAGAAAGACTCTCCCATGAGGAAACGTATCCTTTAATCCGGTCTCTAGTGGGACTACTGATTTAATCACACCACAGGCTGTCACACGACACAACCACTAATAATAACAATAATAATAATAATAATATTATTCATAATAATAATAATAATAATATTCATAATAATAATAATAATAATAATAATACAGGCTGTCACACAGCACAACCACAAATAATAATAATAATAATAATAATAAAACTAGTTAATGTGTGGGAGTGCTGACAGCTGAATTAATTGCTGAAAATATGGAACTGAATTGTAAAACTGTCAGAGTTGAAAGCTGAACTACATGATGAAATACGTTGGTAGAGAAGCAGGAAGCTGAACTGTCAAAGGTGAAAGTTTTGACTCGTTAGACAGAAAGTAGTTTTTGGGTGGGTAGTAGCAGTAGTGGTAGTAATGGCAGAATGAGCAGCAGTAGTAGTAGTAGTAATAGTAGTAGTAGTAGAGGCAGTAGGAACAGCAGCAGGAGTAGTAATAATAGTAGTAGTAGCAGCAGTAGTAATAGTTGTAGTAGTAGTAGTAATAGCAGAATAAGCAGTAGTAGTATTAGTAGAGGCAGTAGAACAACAGCAGGAGTGGTAGTAATAGTAGTAGCAGTAGTAGTAGTAGTAGTAGTGGTAGTAGTAGTAATAGCAGAATGAGCAGTAGTAGTATTAGTAGAGGCAGTAGAACAACAGCAGGAGTGGTAGTAATAGTAGTAGCAGTAGTAGTGGTAGTAGTAGTAATAGCAGAATGAGCAGTAGTAGTAGAAGAGGCAGTAGGTACAGCCGCAGGAGTTATAGTAGTTGTAGTAGTAGTAGTAGTAGTAGTAGAGGCAGTAGGAACAGCAGCAGTAGTATTAGTAATAGTAGTAGTAGCAGTAATAGTAGTAGAGGCAGTAGGAACAGCAGCAGTAGTATTAGTAGTAGTAGCAGCAGTAGTAGCAGTAGTAGCAGCAGTAGTACTAGTAAAGGCAGTAGGAACAGCAGTAGTAGTAGCAGGAGTAAAAAGTTATGCAAGACAGTAAATGTAAATCTGAACATTTAGAATGATACGACAGTGTAGTACATTCCCCTTAAGGCAGCTCAGCTGTTTATGCATTCCATGATATTTTTTACACTTGTCTTATAGTATATATATATATATATATATATATATATATATATATATATATTTATATATATATATTTATATATATATATATATATATTTATATATATATATATATATATATATATAGATATATATATATATATATCTATATATATATATATAGATATATATATATATATATCTATATATATATATATATATATTTATATATATATATATATATATATCTATATATATATATATATATATATATTTATATATATATATATATATATATATATATATATATATATATATATAGAGATATAGAGATATATATATATATATATATATATATATATATATTTATATATATATATATATATATATAGAGATATATATATATAGAGATATATATATATATATTTATTTATATATATATATATATATATATATTTATTTATATATATATATATATATATATATTTATATTACTGTATGGAGCCAGACTTCTGTTGCATCGCTATAGAAACAAGCACTGGCTATAATGGATGAAAAACGGATGAAATGGAACCACTGTATAATTCTGAAAAAGTATAAGCTGCTCAGTTTTATCAAGTTCTCTTTTATCAAATTGATTTTTAAATGTGTGAACAATCTCGTCCCAGCTGTGCTTTGTCCATATGTCACTAAAATAAATACCAATAGATAATAACCACTAGAAAATAAATACCAGTAGATAATAACCACTAGAAATGAAATACCAGTAGATAATAACCAGTAGGGGATCAACAGATGGTAACTGCAGAGTGGAACAGCACTAAACAACCTTCAGTCAGTCGTCTTTTATAGTAAAAGGAACGGAAATAAAAATACAACCTGACCCTGAAGACGTTTAATGAGAAGGTGAAACACTGAAACTAAACCAAACCTGTGATCACTGATTATTGATTGGGAACATACGTATGTAAATTGATTGTAATGTACGATGTTGTATTATGTGATTATCGAAAAAATTATCAACGCAGTTATTTTCGAATAGTATTTTTGCTTGGAATGCTCATCCCTACTAGCTGTACATTATCCCGCTTATTACACGGCTACTTACTGAAGAAATCAATAATTTGACACAGAAACGGTCCTCCAGAGTCCGACATCTGAACTGTGTCCATAGCAACGGTCTGTTATATGAAGCAACGGTCTGTCATACGTAGCAACGGTCTGTCATACGTAGCAACAGTCTGTTATAAAGAAATAACAGACTGTAGAATGCCGTGATTGACCAATCAGAATAGAGTATTCAACACAGCCGTGTAATACATATATATATTATATTCAATAGGACCACGTAGAGCTGAAATGATCAGTTGATTAATCGATAAAAAATTAATCTGCAACTATTTTGATAATTGATTAATAATTTCAGTCATTTTTTAAAATCCAAAACAAACCAAGCCACCATGTTCCAGCATCTGAAATGTGAATATTTGATGTTTGTCTCTGACAGTAGAGTAATGAGGCTCCAGAGGTTTTAATATTAATAACTCATGTAGAGTATTTAATGGATTACTGGACAGAAAATGAACCAGCGATCATTCTGATTATCGATGAATCGTTTAACCTGATAAACATTAATAAACGATCAATGATTGGATCAGTAGTTTCTTTAACGTGTGGCCTCAGAGAAGCAGATGGGGAGAAACCAGACCAGGAAACCACCTATCAGTGTTCCCAGACCAGAGACCAGTATGGACGAGTCCTTCGAGGACCTGCTGTCCAAGTATAAGCAGATTCAGCTAGAGCTGGAATGCATCCGCAAAGAGGAAACGATGGCTCTGGAGCCCACTAGAGACCACAGCCAAGACAACACCGCCAGTATTACAGAGACCAGACCAGTACCAGTACCAGTACCCGGACCAGTACCAGTACCAGTAGCAGCAGAGGATCTGACAGAGCTGGAGAAGGCGGAGGAGAAGAAAGTGTTCCAGGCGTTCAACATCAAACCTCTCCGTCAGAGACTTCCTCCTCCCGCCAGTCTGGAGGAGCTGAAGAAGAAGAGTGGTGAGCAGGAGAGAGGAGGCGCCGACGGTGAGTAAACAGGAAATCATACTCCATCCATCATCTTCCTCTTATGTGGGTCGCGGGGGCAGCAGTCTTAGCAGGGAATTCTAGACGTCTGGTTAAGAGGTTAAGAAACGTGTGTGAATTTATAATAATCCACAATTAAAACCCTGTACTTTATTCATTCATGGAGCTCTGCAAGTCACTGCATGTTCTACAACACTGTCCTGCACATATTTCAGAATAAAAGCCTCGTGTTGACAAATGAGGGAATTCTGTCAACAGAAACGCTTGAGGGCTTTTATTTTGGAATGACAGCAGGAAGTGTTGATTTAAAAATAAATCTTTACTTTTTCATGTCAGTGACTTATCCCACAGATACAGATGTTGAAACTAGTATTGTTGCTGGTATGATGGCAATATACAGTCAAAAGATCACTTTCACTGTCTGTTGCTGCTGTGAACTGCGCGGCTAGCAGTAAAAATAGGCGAGACCTCGAATCACTAGAAGAGACGCAGCCGCCACACGCTGCTGACATTCCCTGTATTGACACGCCGTAAGGCTGAGCCCAGCCACCCTACGAAGGAAACTCATTTCAGACGCTTGTATCCGCGATCTCATTCTTTTAGTCACTACCCAAAGCTCCCGATAGGTGAGGGTTGGAACGTAGATGGACCGGTGTTGTCCTCCACCAGGGTTGTCACTGTTTGTGATTTTCATGGACAGGATCTCAAGGCCCAATTGGGGGGTGGAGAGTGTCCGGTTTGGGGAACTCAGAATTGCGTCTCTGCTCTAACGGTCTGTTATACGTAGCAACGGTCTGTTATACGTAGCAACAGTCTGTTATACGTAGCAACGGTCTGTTATACGTAGCAACGGTCTGTTATACATAGCAACGTCTGTTATACATAGCAAAGGTCTGTTATACAGAAATTACAGACCGCAGAACGCCATGATTAACCAATCAGAATCAAGTATTCAACAACTCTGTGTAATAATAGTTAATATTGGATTTAGTTCAGTGAGCCATTCAAATTCATGACTGGAGAGAAACACGCAGTCACATGATGACCTGACGCCGCCAGCTTTGCCATCACTCGGGGACGGTGAGGATGAAGTAACAGCAGCTCATCTGTTTCCATAGTGACGAGTCAGGAACCAGTTTAGCACCAGCCCTCGATGCCCATCCCTTCTGATGATGGATTAATCAGATCTTTAGCTTCACTAATATTTGTTTTACCGAGTAGCTTTTCACGTACATGATGTAAAATAGAAGAAAAACTATTATATATTAATAATTATTCGTCCCCCTCTCTTATGACTCTTCTTAATCAGTGACACACACACCTTCATATAACCACCCTCAGTAACTCAGTAATATTGTTATATCTATTGTTTCTGTCCTTTCCTGTGTATTATGTCACTTCCTCCGTTTTGTGTACGGCACCAATAACAAAATAATATCACCTTTTAAAAAAAGTAAAGGAGGAGACAATACCACAAAAGTCAAGTGATCATAAATTTAAAATAGAAATATACAATAAAAATATATAAAAAATAAATGAAGGTGCGCTGTTGGAGCTGGTTTCACTTCCTGTGTGTTTCTCACCAGGTGATGAAGAAGAAGAAGAAGAAGAAGAAGAAACACAAGAAGGAGCAGAAACGGAACAAACTGCTGAAGAAGAGTCGCAGGACATGAAGAAGAAGAAAAAGAAGAAGAAGAAGAAGAAGACGACGCATCTGTGCAGCAGCGTCGAAGCCCCCGAAGAAGAGAAGACTGAACAGACAGAATCATCGGCCTCCAGCGAGGAGTCGCTCGTCTCTCCTGACAAGGTGAGAGATGTGAAGAAGTTTTCCCATCGGTTAATAAACTCGTGACAACACCGGTGTTACAGATTACACCGGACATTTTACCATAAAAGATGACGGTCAATATGTGCAGCGCGCTGACTGATCTTTAGGCCGCAGGTCATACTGGCCAACCTGGAGAGGAAGGATTTCTAAACTAAAGTGTGTGTGCGGGGGGGTTTCAGAGACTTTATTTCCTGCATTCTGGTGACTTTAAAAGAGTGAAAATAACAAAATGATGACTTCACTGCAACAGCATTTTTATGTTAAACTTTTGATTTTACCTTTAACTCCCAGGAAAGAAAACAGATTCACACAAGTTCACACCAGAGGGGCAAATTATTCTAACATAAACAAATATTCATCCGTTTTCATTTATTTTTGCTCCTGCTTAAGTATTTCTTTCTATTCGTTCTTTCCATTTCTCTCTCCTTCTAATAATAATAATGATAATAATATGAATCATTTTATTTGGTGGGGCCTTTCAGGACACCCAAGGACACCTTACAAAGATAAAATAATGCCGGAACAGATAAAACAGCCAGACACGATGAAAACACCAGCAGAGCGAACATAGCAAGAGACATTTAGGCAGAGACGTATGAGAGGGAAAGACACAGAATGATGAACACCACAGTGAATTGGCCAGTAAACAAAGCTAAACAACGGTGGGGGCGGCGAGTACCTAATGTAATCATTGTGTGCCTGACCACCGTGTAACACAGACTACCGCGACAAGCCTAGTGACCACTCCGTCCTCCGCACGCCGATTACCTCACTAACGTTATGGTTTCAGTCCCAGTGGCTGAATGCACAGTGACCTGCAGCCTCTTAAGACTAGCTAATTCTAATAGTAATCATCTACCACAGAATGAATGCAGCTCTACAGTCTGTATGTGTTGCTGCATCGCCCTGAAGGGGTTTATTTCACAACAATGACCAGCTAGCTGTACATTATCCCACTTATTACACAGCTACTTACTGAAGAAATCAATATTTTGACACAAACGGTCCTCCAGAGTCCGACATCAGAACTATTACTAAGTAATTGACCAATCAGAATGGATGCTAGCTCTACAATGTGTCTGTGTTTACAGCCGTTGGTGAAGGTGAAGGTGGAGGAGGAGGAGCTGTCGGAGCTACAGCTGCGCCTCCTGGCGCTGCAGTCGGCCAGTAAGAAGTGGCAGCAGAAGGAGCAGCAGGTGATGAAGAAGAGCAAAGACCGGATCACTAAAGCGGTCCAGGAGAAGAGCTCCGTCTCCGGAGCTACTCCACCCAGCAGGCAGAGAGTCACCACCAGGTCTGCCTCCGTCGCTGCCGCCGCCGCCGCTGCTGCAGAGAGGAACAGAATGGGGTCCAGACTTCTGGACAGGAACCGAGACAGAACCAAGACCGTGCCCAGACCAGAGGACAGAGACAGAGAGAGGCCCAAAGCCAGTCCTAAACCTGGTCCCAAAGCTCCACTGGAGAGAGGCCGAGGTCCAGGGAAAGGTCACCTGGCCAAGAAGATGATCAGCCCAGGTGAGAAGGGTCAGTACCTGGTACCACCTGCATTCATATGAGCACACCTGGTACTGTTAATAATACAGTACATCACAGGGCTTTTATTATTCTCCTAAAGATACTTTATTATCAAAATATGTATCATTAAAATAGATTATTATCAAAATATTTATTAAAATGGTTTATTACCAAAATATTTATTTTAAAAATACTTTTATCAAAATATTTATTTTAAAAATACTTTTATCAAAATATTTATTATTGAAATAGTTTATTATCATGAGATTTATTATACAAACAGTTTATTATCAAAGGAGTTATTATACAAATAGTTTATTATTAAAATAGATTATTATCAAAATATTACAATTTCAGCTGCTTGCTTTTTAAAGTTTCATGTTGTAACACAATAATCTTTAATCCTGCCCACAGACTGCAGCTCAGTATGGAGACTGGAAGCATTAATTGTATAATAATAATAAAAATAATGATGATGTGTGACAGGCTCGGCGGCGAAGCAGGTGTTCAGAAAGCAGCAGCTGAGGACGTGGAAGCTGCAGCAGCAGAGGGAGCAGGAGGAGAAACGGCGACAGGAAGAGGAGGAACGACGCAAACGAGAAGACGAGATCCGACGGATCCGGGATCTGTCCAATCAGGACGAGCAGTACAACCGCTTCATGAAGCTGGTGGGAGGAAAGACAAGGACGCGCAGTAACGTAAGACTCTTGTTATCGGTTCATCTAGACTAGAGCTAGAGGTTACAGCTGATAATGCCATCATCGTGGAAGCGTAGCACCCACCCTCCGGTTTCCCCCCCTCCCCAGGTTAACACTGTTAGCACCATTAGCGGCAATTAGAGACAATAAAAATGCTCCTGTTAATTATCGACGAGAACGGGATATGAAAATGATGTGTGTTATCAGCTGCTCACAACCACAGAAGAAGATTGACAGGATGTGTTAGGAACACCACATAAGAGGAGTGACAGGATGTGTGTTAGGAACACCACAGAAGAAGAGTGACAGATGGTGTTGTTTGTGTTCTTCAGACCAGGGATGGAGAACACAGGAAGTCTGCAGGTAAACCGGGACTGGACGCTTCGGGGAACCTCTACCAGTATGACAACTACGACGAGGTGGACATGGACACAGACAGTGAAACCGGATCACCAGGTGAGACACCACGGAGACCCCACCTGACCCTACACCTCTTCAACATCCTCTTCACCACTCACTTCCTCAGACGTGTCCTGACTTCCTGTTTACATAATAAGGTATAAATAAAGTTGTCCTATTTGTTTCAGTGGCGTCTTCGACACACAACCAGCTGACCGGAGACGACCCTGCAGGTTTCCCTCAGCCGTCTCCGTACGCCCCTGACTGTCCTCCATTTGGACCGGTACGCTCCTCCTCTCCATCTTTAAATGACCCAACCAATTATCAGATGGATGAAGTGATGTAACGTCGTCTCCTTTCTGTCTGTCTCAGGATGTCTCTCAGCCCTTCCTGTCCCCCATACTGTCTGGTGTCCCCCCTCCACCTCCACCTCTCCCCCCTCCACCAGAGGAGCTGGAGCCTCCTCCCAAACCTCCCTTCGCTGATGAGGCGGAGGAGGAGGAGATGCTGCTCAGGGAGACCTGTCTGATGTCTATGGCCAACAAGAGGGTGACGTCCTCAGAGGTGGGTGTTGCTGCTGGTGGTGGTACTGGTGCTGGTACTCCATCTACTGAACTGATGAAAATTAATATTCCACCAATATTCTAGTAATATTAATAATATCATGCCGTGATTAACGCCCCATGACGTATACCTCCTACCACTACGCCCTCCTCTTCCAGCAGCAGTCATTTTGCTCCGTGGTGTTCAACCCTCGCTGTCACCAAACTGAGTACTGTTACACGGTACATTTATACTAGAAAGGTATCGGTATACCCTACAATTAAAAACGGTAAAACAACCCATTTTTTTATTACCAATACTTTAAGATTGAGCCGTGAGTTGCGTCGATGTGCTACTGAGGGGCCGTGTGTGTGCGCAGCTCTCTGCTTTAGAGGACACTATCAGGATTGGGTTTTACAAAATAAAAGTCTTATTAAACGCTGTTTAATAAGTGACATCAGAATCATAAATACTTTATTGATCCCTGGAGGAAAATTACAGTTGTTCCATTTTAGAATAAAAATTTATAAAAACATAGATAAGTTATAAGAAAAATAGAAATAAGAATAAAGATGAAATGTAAATATGTGTTCATTATCAAAAATAAATGCAAATATAAAATCAACTATCAAAAAAATAACATAAACTGAAGTTTAGGGGACATCAGATTACTGTATACATTTAATTTTTTTTAATGAATTAATTTTTAAATTTAAACATTTTTAATAGATAAAAAAATAATGTTAAGGTCCGTATTCTGTCATCTATTATTCCATTTCTTTTCCTGATAGATTTTTACCGTGGTATCGTATCAGTATCCAGATATTTAGGCAGCGTATCATATCGAAGTCAGAATTTTGGCATCGTGACGACACTAGAACTGACTTCTTCTATCTTTTATTTCTACGATGATGCACGAGAACAGACTCTGTAACCAGACAAGCCTTTAATCAGTGAGGATGTGTTCCCTCTCTCTGTCTCTGCAGGAGAAGAGCTCCAGCGGTCCTCCGTCTCCAAGCTGTCAGCCATCTGCAGGCCTTCAGCAGCCAATCAGAGGGAACCTGAGCACCGTCAGTCTGAACACTGTCACTCAGTCACGAAGCAACAAATTTACCAGAGGCCACCACCCTGCCAGAGCTCCACTGGTGGTGAGAACTAATCACGATAACATTCAGAACACTGATGATGATGATGGTGACTGGATAACAGCAGCTCCAGGATCAGTAGCTTCACCTCTGTGTGTTTCCTTCCAGCTGCCCCGACACAAATCAGTGGTGGTTTCTCTCTACGACTCTGACGACTCCGACGACAGCGACTCCAACATGGACGCCTGCAGCTCCACACAGGGGCCGTTTGGAGGGCTGGAGTTCATGATCAAAGAGGCCCGGAGGACTGTGGAGGTGAGTCCACCTCACACACCTGAGACAGACACAGACCGTAGACACACCTGACACAGACCTGAGACAGACACAGACCTGGCACCACCTGAGGCAGATACTGAGTTGTGACAGTCTATCCTGTGTGATGACTAATGGATGACCTCACTTTCCAGGCGGCGAAGCCTAAAGCAGCGTTCAGTTCCGAGAAGGAGAACAACCCGGTCCGGACTCCAGAGGCTCTACCTGAAGCCAAGAGAGCCGAGTACCGAATGCTCAAAGAGGAGATCGCCAGGTAAACACTACACAACACCACAGAGACACAGTCTCATGTTACTATGGAGACAGAGACACAGTCCCATGTTGCTATGGAGACTGTAAACCATGTGTCCTCCTGCAGCAGGGAGAAGCAGAAGATGATGAAGGATCACAGTCCTGGTCCTCGGAGCACCGTGTCTCCTGCTGTCCGAGAGACTGAAGCAGAGCAGAGACTCAACAGACACAGGTGAGACCTACAGGGACTCAACAGACACAGGTGAGACCTGCAGGGACTCAACAGACACAGGTGAGACCTGCAGGGACTCAACAGACACAAGGGGAGACCTGCAGCAGACGGTGCACAGCTGGTCCACTATAGACAGGGCCTCATTCACTGAGCATTCATCTAGATCACAAGTGGACACAGAACTAAATGTCGGAGAGCTGCTGCAGCATGGTGGTTCAGAGGACACAGTGAGTAAATGTCCCTCTGTCTCCCGATGTGCCTCAGGGAGCTGCTGCAGAGAGACGAGACCATCCTGAGACATCTGCTCCAACAGGAGCTGAAGAAGACAGAGTCTCTGAAGGCTGCTGAGGCCAAAGTGTCCAGACTGAAGGAGCAGCTGCAGGCGTCGGAGAAGATCGTCACCGCCAACAGGACGTTGCTGAAGAAGCTACAGGAGCAGGTGGGACCATCAGGACAACACTGTTTAATTTAGTTTAATACACAGCTTTGAACAGATAGACAATAATGGTCCTCCATCGTAGGAGCACCTGGGGATCAAACCACCGACCTTCTGATTGGTGGACGACCTGCTCTACCCTCTGAGCCACAGTCGCCCAAATAATAATAAAATCTATAGATAAATGTAATCTTTACTCAACAATTAACAGATATTATCTATATATAAATCTCCTCTTTAATCCACTGGTGTCACTCAGCGCTTCATCAATCTCAACAGTCCAATCAGTGAAAGGCTTCAGTGTGTATCATAATTATCATTATTAGCATTAGCTACAGGCAGGTCTAGTTAAAACAACGTACACAAGAAACACAGAGAAATACACACTGGAAATAATAACAAAAAGAAAAAGTGAAAATCAAAGACAATTTGAAAAAAATAAAGAAAATATACAAAAGGAAATTATATTTTATGTTAAATTATGATGAAATTTCCCATGACTTTTCCCAGGGTGCATTGCTCCTCCACATTGATTACCTGTCTCATATTGAAGCCATTACACATGTTAATGAGGGACATGAAGCTGTTGTCTGTTAACCCACTGTTGCTTCCTGTTCCACCTGTGCAGGTGCATCGTGTAGAACATCGGGTGTCCATAAAGAAGAGTCTGTCGGTCCAGTTGGAGCGGGAGCTGACTCAGGCTCAGCTGGCTGCAGGCCGAACATTTAAACGTAGAGCTGACTCCAACCAGACTCTGGTGAGAAAACCACTGATTTTAGCGTTGTACAGATAGTGAAGACGGAGGAGGAGAGATGAAGTCATGAACATCTGTTATGAAGTCTCAAATGTGGTGTCGTGTCCAACCAACCGTCTAAATCACAAAGAGAACAGCAACAAGAAAATCACTTTTAGAACCTGAACCACTGAAGTTTATCATAGATGAATGACTGAGACAAATAATCAGTTATGAAAATAGTTCATGTTGATTGACTAATCAATGAATGAATAATGTTTCAGTTTTAACCCAGTTAGTAAGTGTCCAGCTAATCATAATAACCGTTTGTTTTACGTCTGTAACAGTACTCTACTAGAGAACCAGTCATCATAAGTTAGGAGGCACTGCATCTACTTTCATGCATTATGTATTAATATGTATTTATATTTTTTAGCTCATAACATACATTACATGTGTTTGGTACTGTTGTCCTCTCAGCCCAGTAAGCTGCAGCGGTTGGGCGGAGCTCCTCACATGTCGGACCGTCACTTTGCAGAGCTGATCGCTCAGAAGCAGCAGCTGCAGCAGCTGGAGTCGGAGTACGCTCTGAAGATCCAGAAGCTGAAGGAGACCCAGGCGCTGCGTAACAGAACCCCGTTAGAGCTGCCCACGGAGCCCCCACTACTAGCCTCCACCCCTCCTGAGCCTCAGAGCCAGAACCCGCCTCCCTCCCCCCACTTCCCTATACCACAACCCTCCCTGCACGACCTCACCCAGGACAAGCTCACCCTGGACAGCGAGGACGTCCCCGAGGCCGACGACCACGAATCAGAATCGGTGCCTGCGCCCGCCACAGGAGCCCGCCGGAACTCCCTCCGTCAGTCCAGCAGCTCGTTCACCAAACCCCACCTGGAGCAGCTGAGCTCCACCCCGTCTAAAGACGGCAGCACCAAACCTGCCAAGACCTCCGCCAGCTGCAAGCTTCCTGCACAGATGTTTGCAGGGCTGGACCTGGAGGCTCTGAAGCTGAGGTACCAGCAGCAGGCCCGGCTCGGAGAGCTGCTGCAGAGGGAGCTGCAGACGGTGGGGGAGCAGGTCCACAGCCCCTCCGCTGGACAGGTGACCAGCGCACCTTTTACACACTTTATCTCCTTAAAGAGTTCCTTAGATCTGGCAGAATATGAGCAGGTCTGGAAAAGTGTTAACAAGGCCTGAGAAGGTTTTAAAGGACCAGTGTGTAACAGTTAGGGGGATCCATTAGAAGAAATGTAATATGTAAGATAATTCACAGCGGGGGTCGGGGTTTATTTCACGGCAATGACCCGCTAGCTGTACATTATCCCGCTTATTACACAGCTACTTACTGAAGAATCAATAATTTGACACAAAATCTCCAGAGTCCGACATCAGAACCGCGCCCATAGCAACAGTCTGTTATACGTAGCGACAGTCTGTTATACGTAGCGGCGGTCTGTTATACGTATCGACGGTTCGTTATACGGAGCGATGGTCCGTTATACGTAGCGCCTGTCCGTTATACGTAGCGACGGTCTGTTATAAAGAAATACCAGACCGTAGAACGCTGTGGTTGACCAATCAAAATCAAGTATTCAACACGTATAATAATATATAACACTCATTTTGTGAGTTCTTTTGCACTCTGCGGCTCACGTTATCTCTAGTCCGGTGAGGGGAGGGGTACTCAGCTGGTTGCAATCTGCAACCACTCCATGAGATGTCACCAAATCCTACAGACTGTTCCTTTAAGAAGTGGTTAAAACATAACGCAGCTGATATTAGTTTAGTCAGACAGAAGGCTCCTGTTATAACACCATCAACATCAGACTGTAGTTTCTGTTTGAAACTCTTCATGTTCATGATCGTGTGTCATCATGATGTCACTGTCTCTGTGCAGGCGGTCTCAGTGGAGGTGGACACAGCCACAAGCCAATCGGAGAGCTCCGAGCCTAAGCCTTTTCCCTTAGAACCCTATCACAGTCCTCTGCTGGTCTTCAGGTCCTACAGGTACAGTCATTTTATTAATGCATTAGTTAACATGTACTATCTAGTTGTTCTATATGTTGACATGTTGTATATTGTGTGTGTGTCAGGTTCAGTCCGTATTACCGGACCAAGGAGAAGTTATCACTGAGCTCCGTCACATACAGCAACACCATCGAACCTAGAAAGACTTTCTGTCGCTTTGACCTCACAGGAACCTGCAACGATGACGACTGCAGATGGTCAGAACATCTCTTTATTATTATTAGTAGTAGTAGTAGTATTCCAACAATGGCATCGAATTGAATCGTGGATTTGGAGAATCATGACACCCCTAGTAATTATTATTAATAATAATAATAATAATAATAATAATAATGTATTATTATTATTAATAATAATAATAATAATAATAATAATATATTATTGTTGTTGTTATTATTCTTATTCTTCTTATTATTATTATTATTATTATTATTATGATGATGATGTCCTTGATGGTGTGGTATGTGGTATATGTGGTCCCTCTGCACTGCAGGCAGCATATGAGGAACTGCACTCTGACTGGAAACCAGCTGTTCCAGGACATCCTGTCCTACAACCTGTCTCTGATCAGCTGCTCTGAGGTCAGCTTGGACGAGGACATCAGCGTCTCCACAGGTCGGCCTCACAGTCACATGTTGTTCACACACACACACACACACACACACACACACAACAGTGTCTTCTGAGCCAGTCATTCATGTATGTCTGTGTTCTTGTAGAGAAGTACATGAAGAAGCTGTTTGGCACCAACAAAGACCGGATGGGCGTCGACCAGAAGGCCGTCCTCCTCGTCAGCAAAGTGAACGAAAGCAAACGACACGGTGAGGGAACTTTTCTTTAGTATAATCATCATCATCATCATCATCATCATCATCATGAGAGAAACTGTCCTCTGACCTGTCCGTCCTCCTTCAGTCCCTCCATACACTACATGTAAAGACACGAGGACATGGAGGCCGAAGCCGTCGGCACAGAGCAGCTTCAGCCCGAAGGACGACAGCGAGGACGAGTCAGCGGGAGGAAACCTGGCGGTGGGGAGACACGGTGAGACAACGAGACGTTTACTGAATAAAGTCACACTAATGAATGTGAAGACAGCCGTAGAAATATAATATTATTTTAGAGATCTTCATCACAGATCACTTTTTAAAACAACAAACAATCTGGTCTTCACCCTTCTACATCACTGGGGACATTTTAGGCTTTTTCATTTTTTATTCTTTGATCATTTTATCTGTGTTAATAAATATATACTAGAGGTGGGAAAAAAAATAGATTCACCTATGTGTTGCAATTTTTGATTGCAGATTTTGAAATAGATTTTTTTAATACCAGAATCGATATATTTGCTTCATCTGAGTCTATGTGGAGGTAGAAGTACTGACATTTATGTTAAATGCATTCAAACGGCCCCGATGGAGCTGACCATGGATGTATAAAGAGTACTTGACATACATTCTGGAAATGCTGTGAGTTTATTTTATAGTTAGTTGACCCTCAGCTATAATGAGTTTATAATAAACTGTGGAGCCAACATACACTCAGACCCCGAAGGACTAAATGTCTCATTGAAACCATTAAAACCAGCATGTTTGATCCCATTACAGCATCAATCATTCATTCTATTATAAGGATTTCATCTGGAGTCCTGCTTCAACACTGGATTTTTACTGTTTTACACCACATTGAGTCGTTCTCTCACGTTTGGGGCAGATACCTGCTGTTCTCCTGGTGTCCTCTAGGGGGCATCACTGCATCTAAATCAATGTTGGTGCTAATCACGGACACATCCCAGACTGTTGTTCTCCTGGTAGTTATTATACAGAGAAAAAAATTCATAAGAAACAGCAGTGGCATCATGTCGACAAACGGTCATTTAAAGGGTTAAAGTTGTTAAAATAAATAAATTAATATTGGAATATTTTTATGATCCGGACTGAAATTGGTTAAAAGACTAAAGACGAAAAATTCTGAAGTATTTACATGTTGCATGTTGATTTTGTACTCAGTTTGAGAGTCTCAGTTTCCTCATTAATTTCTGTTAATCTAATCTGATAATAGATATTATCTCCTGAACTCTGAGAGGAAAAGGTACTTTCACAGTTAGCACAGTATTTAACGTATATTTAGTGTTCTTTTGGTCTCAGAGTTGTATTCATGTACCCTGTGTTTTATGTGACGGTCTGTCTCTTTTTTCCAGACGGTGTCTCGCGGATCTGCCTGTCTGCTCTGGACGTCTGCGTCACATCGGAGGACAAACGTTATTTTATAAGTGAGACGGACGACATATCAAACCTGGAGACCAGCGTCCTGGAGAGTCCCCGAGACGCCCAACTGTGGATCAAGTTAGCCTTCAAGTACCTCAATCAGAAGGAGACGTGAGTCACAACCCATCAGCTGATTGATGCTCGGTTCTCAGTTCATGTTCCTGTCTGTAGGTCTGTTCTCTACTAGTTTAACATGAGAACCTCACGTTCCTGTCTGTACGTGTGACCTCTACTAGTTTAACATGAGAACCTCATGTTCCTGTTCCTAGATCTATTTCTACTAGAGGAGAACATCAGGTTTATGTCTGTAGGTCTGTTCTCTACTAGTTTAACATGAGAACCTCATGTTCCTGTTGCTAGGTCTGTTCTCTACTTGTTTAAGATGAGAACCTCACGTTCCTGTTGCTAGGTCTGTTCTCTACTAGTTTAACATGAGAACCTCACGTTCCTGTTGCTAGGTCTGTTCTCTACTTGTTTAAGATGAGAACCTCATGTTCCTGTCTGTAGGTCTGTTCTCTACTAGTTTAACATGAGAACCTCACGTTCCTGTCTGTACGTGTGACCTCTACTAGTTTAACATGAGAACCTCATGTTCCTGTTCCTAGGTCTATTTCTACTAGAGGAGAACATCAGGTTTATGCCTGTAGGTCTGTTCTCTACTTGTTTAAGATGAGAACCTCATGTTCATGTCTGTAGGTCTGTTCTCCACTAGTTCAAGATGAGAACCTTATGTTCCTGTCTGTAGGTCTGAGAACCTCATGTTCCTGTCTGAGAACCTCATGTTCCTGTCTGAGAACCTCATGCTCCTGTCTGAGAACCTTATGTTCCTGTCTGTAGGTCTGCAGCAGAGTGTTTGGAAGCAGCCCTGAACACGCTGTCTCGTGCTCTGGAGAGTAACTGTGAGAACCCGGAGGTGTGGAATCACTACCTGTCCCTGTTCTCCAGGCGAGGCAGCCGGGCGGAGGTCCAGGAGATGTGTGAGATGGCGGTGGAGCACGCGCCCGACTACCAAGTGTGGTGGAACGTAAGAAAGATCCTGATCCTTACATAGAACGTCCACAGGGTCCGGCTGGTTCTTGATATAGTTCAGGTGTTCTACTGACGTCTGCAGCAGAACGTTTGACCTGAATATTTATTACGGCTGTCAGAGTTAACGTGATAATAACGCGTTAACATAAATTTGTTTTAACGCCACTAATTTCTTTAACACATTAACACAAATTGTGATTTTTAGGTTGTAGCAGCTCAGTTGTAAAGCTAGAGTGAAGATACTGGTTGTTGTGAAATAAACCCATTCAGACAGATATATATATATATATTTATGTGTTTTCTGTGTTTTTAGTATTTGCAGCTGGAGAGCTCGTTCGAGGGTAAAGACTACGTATGTGATCGTCTGCTGCAGTTCCTCGTCTCTGAGGCGTCTCCTGGCGTCTCTGACAGACTGTCCTTCCAGCTGATGGAGGCTCTGCTCTACAGAGTCCACCTCAACCTGTTCACCGGCCGCATGGAGAGCGCGCTGGCCATCCTACAGGTGACGCATCATATGACCCCGTGTACCTGTAGCTGGGAGTCCTCACTCTGCTCTGATGAAGCCTTCTCTGGAGCAGGGCTTTAGATCTAGTCCTAGTCTTAAGACTAAAATGCTGATTAGTTTTAGTCGCATTAAGTCATTTTATCCTTCATAGTTTTAGTCACAGAAAAGTCATATTTAGTTATTATTGTTTTTCGTCAACGATTCTGCATGTTTGATATCGTCACCGTGTTTAATGACGTCGGTGCCGTCTCGCCATCGTCTTAGTCATGGGAAAAAAAGGTGGTTGAGGAACATATGTGGTCCTAGTTTTGGTTAAATGAACGCTGGTTGTGTGTCGCGGTGATGGTCAGGACCAACATAAAGACTTTGTCTGCAGAACGCCTTGAAATCGGCCCACGACCGGAGCATTGCCGAGCACCTGACGGCCAGCGACCGGGCGCTGCTGTGGCTCTCCTTCATCCACCTGACGGAGTTCGACCGGCTGCCGACTGGCCTGTCGGACCCGGCCGAGTCCGGTCCGTCCAGACTGGTCAGCAGGGAGTCCTTCCTGCTGCCCTGGAGGACGCCGCAGGACGTCAGCACGCCGCTCCACATCCTCATCGCACTCTTCCAAGGTACACAGAGGAACCTGACGAAGCGTGGCGTGCATCATGAATTCTGTCGGCTCTCGTTGTTGATGTTGTTTCTCTCTCAGACGCCATCCATCAGTGCAGCGATGAGTCTCTGTCTCCCAGCCAGAGGACGCTGGCCTGCCTTCCCCTGCACACCAACCTCATCTTCCTCAACCAGCTGCTGGACAGGTCAGTAATCATCATCTTTATAACAGTGTATTCATATGTTGTTCAAATGAACCAGTACCAGCGTCATGACAGATCATCCAACATCAGTTTATCAGTTATTATTATCACTTCTAACAAATACAACTACACAAACTCCTCTTTACTACCCAAAATGCAGTTTGGGAGCTATATTCAGGTTGAGTGTAAACGTGAAGTATTTTATTTTCCAGACTGTTTGTGTCAGTGATCCATGTGCTAGTATTCCAGTTACACTCAGTACACCGCATCACAACCTATTCATAATAAATATTATTATTGTTCTCATTATTTTCATTATTAATATTGTTTATTGTTATTATTATTACTATTATTATTATTATATATTTATTTCGGAAGCTGACTGAAGTAAACTGTGCAGCCTGTTGGATTTGTTATTATTATTAATAGTATTGTTGTTGTTATTATTAATATTATTATTCTTGTTGTCGTGGTGTCCCTGCAGGTTGGACGAGGGCGTGGCTCTGTGTGAGTCTCTGCTGGCGGTTTGTCCCGAGTCGTGCCTTCTGAGAGACGCTCTGGCCGACCTCCACATCAGGAAGGGGAACCCAGACCAGGCGGTGAGCATGTGGCTTCACGCTCTGGCCGAGTGTCCCAACAACGCCGAGGTCTTCTATCACTCCTGCAACTTCCTCATGGCTCAGGTGAGCGATCCACACCTGTGGCTTGATTCTTGATTCTGTCAGAGGACATGAAACCTAACGGAGTTGTGTGAATGTCGTCCAACAGGAGCAGTCGAGCGCCATCGCTCCCCTGTTTCGAGGGTTCGTCCTGTCGCTGTGTGAGGACGAGCAGAGTCAGAGGAAGCCGTTGGACGTCCTGCGGTGCGTTGGGTTCAGCTCAGTCTTAAACATGTTTATTAGGGTCTGTGTCCGTAAAGCCTTGTTTTCTTAGCGCCAGCGTCTTTTTTCAAGTGTTCCCAACGAGGAGAGAGCGTACGAGGAGAGAGCGTACGAGGAGAGAGCCTACGAAGAGAGAGCGTACGAGGAACAACGTGTTTGTTCTGAGCGGGGAAAATCTCTTTGCTGGTGACGTCACGGTAGAAAATGGAGGAGAAGCTTGTTGTGGCTGTCTGTCTGTCCTGAGCTTTACATGTCAGACAGACGCCATCATAACAAAGATATAAAGCCTCCTCCAGTGTATTTTGACATTTCTATGATATTTCATATTTATTTGAGTCATTTCCAGACTAAGTTGATCAGCTTCACTGTTTGACAAAAATTTTTTTGACAAATAACTTAATTTTGTGCTCAAAGTTTAAAAAAAAAAAAGAAGCTTGTTTTTAAAATATGAATATGATACCTGGCTATAGTAGAAGCTGCAGGTCAAAGATCATCCTCCAAGCTGCAGGTCACTCATGATCGTTTGAGTCTGAGCAGTAAACTGATAAATGTGAGGGCAGCTCAGCCAGCCGGACACTGAATGCTGTTGGTGAGTGTTGCGCTTTATTGACGTACGTGTTGTCTCCACCGGATCGTCCTCCTGTCTGTACGGCGGTCGGACTGAGCGGTGACGAGCTCAGAGTATGAGGCCACGCCTCCTCCGGTTGGTGCTCACGCTGAGAAAACAATGGCAAACAAAGAGGTGATAAAAAGTAAAAGGCCAGCGGTTCGACTAGTGATGTGTTCTGCATTATTATGTTGTGTAAATGCTGGGACGTTCTGCAGAGGGCGCTCTGTGGACGCAGGCCGTTACAGTTTATTGTCTCTCTGCAGACACGTTCTGGGTTTCCCATGCGAGGAGCTGCTCAGAGGTCCAATCATCAAGGAGCTCCAGGAGCAGCTGAGCCAGCAGATGGCCTACCTCCATCTCATCCACTGGTGGGTCTCCACCTCTCGCACAACCTGATGAGGTGGAGGTTGTGTAAATACATGGTCTAGATGTATAAGTACATGGTCTAGATCTATAAATACATGGTCTAGATCTATAAATACATGGTCTAGATCTATAAATACATGGTTTAGATATATAAATACATGGTCTAGATGTATAAGTACATGGTCTAGATCTATAAATACATGGTCTAGATCTATAAATACATGGTCTAGATCTATAAATACATGGTTTAGATATATAAATACATGGTCTAGATGTATAAGTACATGGTCTAGATATATAAATACATGGTCTAGATATATAAGTACATGGTCTAGATGTATAAGTACATGGTTTAGATATATAAATACATGGTCTAGATATATAAGTACATGGTCTAGATGTATAAGTACATGGTTTAGATATATAAATACATGGTCTAGATATATAAATACATGGTCTAGATATATAAATGCATGTTCTAGATATATATAAATGCATGTTGTAGATTTATAAATACATATGCTAGATATATAAATACATGTTCTATATATATATATTTTATATTTATTCTGATGTATTGAATCAGTGTTATTGTTGTTGCAGTCGCTGGCAGTGGCTGCACGGCTCTGTGGACGATACGGTGGACGCCTTCGAGAGAGCGCTGGGGACAATCATAAAACTGGACGAGCTCCACAAACTCTGGATGGAGTGAGTGTCCACTGTGTCTCTATTTACCTGGTGTCCACTGTGTCTCTGTCTCTGGTTACCTGGTGTCCACTGTGTCTCTGTCTCTAGTTACCTGGTGTCCACTGTGTCTCTGTCTCTATTTACCTGGTGTCCACTGTGTCTCTGTCTCTAGTTACCTGGTGTCCACTGTGTCTCTGTCTCTATTTACCTGGTGTCCACTGTGTCTCTGTCTCTAGTTACCTGGTGTTCAGCAGCAGTCAGCAGGCCCAACGTTCATCCAAACGGTTCTCAGATCTGGTCCAACGCTGTCTGAGCACCGTCCCGTCTCGATTGGAGGTTCCCTTCAACCCATCAGAGTTCTGGAGCTGCTACACCTTCCACAACAAGGTGAGACCTACCTACCTGTCTGTCTCTGTCTCTCTGTCTGTCTGTCTGTCTCTCTGTCTGTCTCTGTCTCTCTCTGTCTGTCTCACCGGTTAAAAATGGGAATGCTTTGTGCTGATTGGCTCTGCAGGTGGTGACTCTGTACTTGAGCTGTCTGCCGCTGTCCCAGCATGCACTGGTCCTGGAGAGACTGAGATACGCCATGCCCAACAACACTGAGCTGGGCCTGAGGTACACTCACAAACCATCATCATCAATTAGCAGTGATGAAGGCCGACTGTTGCGTCGCCTCACGTCTCCTTCGTCTCGGTCGCCAAATTGCACTCGAACACACTTCAAAGACGATAGCCGACGGCCAGTTAGCACGAACATTCTGAGAGGAAATAATTCTCCACGCCAGCAGGCGGCGGTAGTCTGTATTCATCATTCACAAAGGGAAACAGGAAGAGCGAGGACGGCGGATATACAAGCCGTTGTTATGATGCGTACATGAACCGTTTTCCCAGCACTCTCACTCACAACTTCGCTTCATTCCAGATGTTCATGTCGTTGTGAAAATATCCGTGTGTTCAACGATCAGATGAGATGAAGATGAAACATGAGAAGAGCCTTCTGTGTGTACTCTTGACTTCCCTTACCAAGTGTGCTACTAGTATACTTCTATTAAACTTAAAATAAGAGTATACTTCCAGTTTACTTTTTATGTACTTATCAGAGATATACTTAACAAAAGTATACTTAGCTCATACTGACAAGTATTCATAAAAGTCTAAGTATACTTGGCTTATACTTTTACTTAATCTTTCGATCAAGATATACTTAAGAAAAATATAATTTAGTATACTTGTCGTATAAAAACTAGTAGATAACTTTTATAAACTGTAAAGTGGGCCACAAGTATAAAACCAGTAAACTATCAGTACAATACTTACACTTAAATAGTTTACTATTCTTACACTTAAAGTACACTTAAAAGTATACTTTTATAAACTAAAAAGTGGGCCTTTTTAGTCCCAAGAAGTATTAAAGCAGTACAAGTATACTACTAGTACATTGATATTAGTATACTTACTGCATAAAGTATACTTATACTAATTTTACTTAAGTATACATTATAAAATAAACTTGTAAGTAAACTACTTTTTCGTGAGGGTTTACTCGTTGGCTTGCTTTCTTCGCTTCCGTTTCTCTTCTCGTGCTCTGATTGGTTGAAGCTGAACAGCCAATCAAGAGTGATTTCTCTCACTGACGAGCTCCGCCGGCGATTCAACATGCTGAATCGGCCGCAAAACCTCCGACACGGGCAGATTAGAGCCAACGGTGAGGACACACCGTAAAAACTAGACAGACGTTCACCGACGGGCCCAAACTGTCCGACGGACGACCGACGGCTTGGTGTGTCAGGACCTTTAGACCAGGATGAATCCAGCGGTGGTGCTGCTGCTGTTGTTGTTGCTGTTGTGTTTGTTGCTTCCTTAGTTGCCATGTTGCTCCACAGGTTGCTGCATCAGGAGTGGCAGGACGGAAATATTGAACACCTGAAGTTCCAGGTCCGGATGTTGAGCAGTCACGCGCCAAAGTGTCTGGTCTACTGGGAGATGTGAGTGACACAAACAGACAGAATGTACTGAACCATCAATATGTCTCTAGACCTGCTCTAGATTATATAGGACGGTCTGGACCTGCTCTAGATTGTAGAGGACGGTCCAGACCTGCTCTAGATTGTAGAGGACGGTCCAGACCTGCTCTAGATTGTAGAGGACGGTCCAGACCTGCTCTAGATTGTAGAGGACGGTCCAGACCTGCTCTAGATTGTAGAGGACGGTCCTATATGAAAGCGTGTTCAGATATCTTGTGTTATGATCTGACGTGTAAACATAGACTGACTGTAGACTGACATGTGTGTGCTGTGTCTCACAGAGCTTTAGCTGTGGAGAGGGAGCTCAAGGAGCCATCTGAGGTGAGTCAGTGATGGAGGGATGTGACCTTTTCCTGTAAAAAAAAAACATTTAAAAGTGAATGGAGTTTGGTTGTGAGCGTCAGCTGTTGATGATCATGTGACTGAATCTGATTTCTTCCCTACAGGCTTCATATAAAGTGTGGCGATTGAGTGACAGTTTCTTTGTTATTGTTTGTATATTCACAACCAAACCTCTGACGTGGTTTTAGTTTTTCGGTGTGAACTGACTCAATGCTCCGGCGTTTGGTGTTTCTTTCTTTCTCTCTTCCTCTCTTCCTCTTTTATGTCGCTGTATTTCTGTTGTAGGTTCGTCTACTGTATCAGCAGGCTCTTCACAACCTTCCACTGTGTGCTGCCCTGTGGAAACATGTAATTTACCCCTTCACTCTCTGTAACACCCATCACATGCACACACAGAACCGACCGTCCCTGACCCGTGGACACTCACTCACTTCCTGTGTCTCAGGTGGATCTACGTCTGTGTTTCCTCCGCAGTCTTTACTGCTGTAACCTGAACTGAATAGGCTGCAGCTGTAAAGAGAGGAACATGTTAATATCATGGCTACATTGGTGCCATGATGCTAAACACGTTCAAACCGTTTGATATTAAGCCAAACACCAGATCGAACCAGGATACCTGATTTCACCACCAGGTGTCTCACTGGACTCAGCAGCCGCTTGTCTGGAGACTGACAAGCTAGCTAGCTAACGCCTGTTCTCCTCCCGGTGAAGTAGTCTCTTAGCGGCGAGGAGTGAGGCAGAGAGACCGTGACCCAGCGCAGTCCGCTGTTGGGTTTATTTTCTGTAGCATGGTAGAATTAGCAAGGTAGCTAGCTAACTAGCCAGTCGCTAAATGAGTAAAACTTAATTGCAACTTAATGCTTCAGGCGTAGGAAAGCAACCAGTGACCAGCTGGTCACCTACAATCTAGGTGGCTAACGGCAGCGCTGTAAAGATAAATTGAGGGCGTATAAATCTTTGGATTCCAATAGTTAAATATCCTTCAGTAAAGTAAGTCAAATAAAGAGTTGTACAATATCGGCGAAGCGTTTCAGAGATGGAGAGAAACGGTTGCTAATAGCAGAAGACTAATTATTAGCAACATTTACTCTCCATCTCTGAAACGTTTCTCCGTTATTGTAGCTCGCTAGAGCCTCGAATCACAGTTTGTCATCTCAAATGTGTGATATCTGTATTCTGGCACCCAACAACACAGCAAGAGGACATTTTAGATGTGTAACTTTAGCCCACTGCTAGTGTTAGCCTCCAGTCTGTCCTTTGTTTAGCCTCCAGCTGACACCGTGACGTCATCATGACGTCGACACTAAAAGGGTCTATTGATTTGATATATTAGTAAAGAGAGGTGAAGTCCCGCCCCTTCCGGTGGACCCCATGGTGGTCACAGGAAGGGGCGGGACAACAGGTAGCAGCACAGTCAGGACAAAGTCACATCTGAGACACAGGAAGTGGAGGAGTGGATGAGTTCTTTGTTTACACCTCACCTGTATACACGCATGTTCACCTGCTGCCCCCCCATCCTCACCTCCTCTCTTCTCTCCCCCCCTCTCTGTCTCCGCCCCCCTCTTCCCTCTCCCCCTCATTGATCCCCCCCCCCCACCCTGTCCCTCCCATCCCATCTACCCCTGTCTACCTGTCCCCCCCACCCCATCTCTATCTACCCGCCCCCTGTCCCGTCTCTACCCCCACCCGTCCCATCTCTATCTACCTGTCCCCCTCACCCCCCACGTCTCTATCTACCCGTCTACCCCTGTCCTATCTTTATCTACCCACCCACCCCACATCCGTCTCTATCTACCCGTCCCCCCCGTCCCATCTCTATCCCCCCCGTCCCGTCTCTATCTACCCATCTCCCCCCCCTCACCCCGTCTACCTGTCCCCCCCACCCCCCCTCGTCCCGTCTCTGCAGCGCCTGCTGTTTGAAGCAGCTGAAGGAGGTGGATCGGAGCGCCTGAGGAAGCTGGTGGACAGGTGTGAGCAGGTGGGAGTGAGGCTGGTGGACAGGTGTGAGCAGGTGGGAGTGAGTCTCAGTGAGTCTCCAGAGCAGACAGACCGTCAGTGACACTCTTCATCATCATCATCATCATCATCAGTAGTAATAAACAGTAAACAGATATCAGCCGAGGTAAGACAGACAGACGGACAGATGGACGGACATCCTTCACACCTGATCCTGTCTGGAGCTGCTGATATGTCCCCATCATGTACGTAAGTATCGAGCTGCTGATTCATGTCCTCCCCACCCCCCCACCCTCACCCCACCCCTCCTGATTTCCTCCTGTAGTGATGCTGCAACATCATCTGCACGTTGTCTTTTCTTTTATTAAGACTTTTATTTTGTTAAAGTGATAAAAGCAGACAAACTGAGTATTTTCTATTTGGTCCGGTCCGGTCCGGTCTGAGAGACTCTGAGCCCCAGAAACTGATCCAGCTGCAGGACTCGCTGACGTGCGCTCATGTTTTTTTGTCCATATAATGATTAAAGAGTATTAAAGAGGACAGTGTTGTTGTTTACATGTTGGATTCACTGTTAATAAATGATTTTATAAAGAGAAAACGAACTGTCTCAATGTGTCCATTATGTCCTCAACTTAGTCCCCAAAGGGCAGGAATTGTCCAGGTGGACACCACCAGGTGACGGTCTCCACTGATAACATGAATTCTGTCTGAGTGTATACATTATATAATGCCTCAATAATAAACTATATATATTAAATAATGCCTCAATAATAAACTATATATACTATATAATGCCTCATAATAATAAACTATATATTATATAATGCCTCAATAATAAACTATATATTATAAAATGCCTCATAATAATAAACTATATATATTATATAATGCCTCAATAATAAACTATTAAATAATCCCTCATAATAATAAACTATATATTATAAAATGCCTCATAAAATTAAAACTATATATATTATATGATGCCTCATAATAATAAACTATATATATTATATAATGCCTCAATAATAAACTATATATTATATAATGCCTCAATAATATACTATATTATATGCCTCAATAATAAACTACATGTATATTATATAATGTCTCATAATAATAAACTATATATTATATAATGCCTCAATAATAATCAACTGTATATATTATATAATGCCTCAATAATAAACTATATATATATTATATAATGCCTGATAATAAACTATATATTATATAATGCCTCAATAATAAACTATATATATTATAAAATGCCTAAATAATAAACTATATATATTATATAATGCCTCATAATAATAAACTATATATATTATATAAGACCTCATAATAATAAACTAAATATATTATATATGAGCTAATAAAGATAAACTATATATATTATAAAATGCCTCAATAATAAACTCTATAATGCCTCATAATAATATACTATATATATTATATAATGCCTCAATAATAAACAATATATATATTATATAATGCCTCATAATAATAAACTGTATATATTCTATAATGCCTCAATGATAACTATATATATTATATAAGACCTCATAATGTACATGTATTATTGATTAGACTTGATCAAGTGGGGTCATGAGTCACATACAAGTCATCAGCATTTACATGAGACATGTTGCACAATCATGTCAAAGTGACAAACTTTAGTCAGGGTGCTAAATATTTCTGTTGGAGGGCCGGATTTGGCCCCCGGGCCGCTGTTTTGAGCCCCTGAAGAAATGCGTTGGCATCCCTGTACTAATATGTGGGAAGTAATGATTAATAGTGATTAATAGTGCACATATGTGATTAATCAGAGAGCACAAATTATTACTGATTTACTTTCAGTTTATTTGATGTGTGTGTGTGTGTGTGTGTGTGTGTGCGTGTGTGTGTGTGTGTGTGTACTCTGGGTTGGTCGAGGTTAAACTGACTTCCTGTCGAGGGTGGGACTTCCTTCAACACTCAACAGAGGTTAAAAACACTAGTGAGGTGGTTATAAACCCTCCAACAGCGAGCTGCATCGATGACTACTTCACCAGCTGACCTTACTGACGACGTGCAACACTGTTAAGTGTTCCTCATGGAACACGATCCGATGTCAGTTCCATGTGACTACTGGTTCAAACATTTACTGTAAACTGCTCAAACTGAGACAGACATTTAATTTATTCTGCTTTATTCACACACTGACGTCATCAACTCAAAGTTAATAGATTGTATTTAGGATCAGATGTCCAGTCTAGAAAACGGACATGTTCATTAGATTGTAAATTGTTGTGTATTTATACATATATATTATATACAACATATATTTATTATTTTTATCAGCAGCTATAACCCCATAATTTATTATATCTTCAACTGTGCAATACTGGCTAAACAATAATTTAGTTCACTCCACCACAGAGAGGGTGGATGGAGGACCAGACTGGATCTGGACCGGAGTAGAACTGGAACTGGACCGGACTGGAAGTGGAACTGAAACTGGACCGGACTAGAACTGGACCGGACTGGAACTGGTTCCAGTCTAATATTCTGGTTCCATGTTTTGGTGTGTTGGTTCAGTGTGAAGGCTGCAGGCAGGATGTGGAGGGTGGAGGAGATGTTCCTCCTCTTCCTCCTGACCAGGACAGGATGTCAGAGGAAAGGAAGGGGGGCAGGAAGAAGGAAAGGGTGACAAGTTAAAGTCTGCTGATATCACATTATATTATATATTATATAGCTTTGTTGAATACTCGATTCTGATTGATCAATCACGGCGTTCTACGATCTGTTGTTTCTTTATAGCAGACCGTTACTACGTATAACAGACCGTTGCTATGTATAACAGACCGTTGCTACGTATAACAGACCGTTGCTACGTATAGCAGACCGTTGCTACGTATAGCAGACCGTTGATACGTAAAGCAGACCGTTCCTATGTATAACAGACCGTTTGCTATGTATAATAGGCCGTTGTTATATATAACAGACCGTTGCTACGTATAACAGGCCGTTGCTACGTATAACAGACCGTTGCGACGTATAACAGACCGTTACGATGTATAACAGACCGTTGCTACGTATAACAGGCCGTTGCTACGTATAACAGACCATTGCGACGTATAACATACCGTTGCTACGTATAGCAGACCGTTGCTATGTATAGCAGACAGTTGCTACATATAACAGACCGTTGCTAAGGGCACAGTTCTGATGTCGGACTCTGGCGGACAGTTTTTGTGTCAAATCATTGATTTCTTCAGTAAGTAGCCGTGTAATAAGCAGGATAATGTACAGCTAGCGGATCATTGTTGTGAAATAAACCCCTTCAGGGCGACACCCTGAAGGGGTTTATTTATTAAATACTATTAAATACTAAATATTTTCTTTTATTTCTGTAGCGATCTACCGACAATACGAAGAAACACAGAAAATATGCTCAGTCATGTTTTACGTCACGTCCTGCTGTTCTCAATGTGAAATCATTCTTTACATGGATGAATAAACATGGATTACTCATAAACAGAGAATCAATGGATCTGCGTCACTGTGTCTTATTGAATGTGGTTAAAGCTGAATAAAAAGGAGACATGAGCTCTTTGTGTATTATTATTATTATGGTTTTTGTCTAAAGTTGTAATAAGTGAACATGAGGTACTGTATGTGGGCTGTTTTCTTCTTCTGCAGGTTTATTAGAAGAACTGAACATGGGGGATGTACTCTGGTATTTCCTCCGACTCCTTCACCATGAAACCTGGGCAACAATAGAATAGAAGGAAGCGCTGCTGGCCAACTCTTTCCTCCCAACAACACTCACTTCCCTTCAGCTCCTCCACTCGGCTCATCTGAGGCCAGACGAGCTGCCAGCAACATGGACGCCCTGATCCTGCTCTGCTTCATCCTACTGAGAGCCAGCTGGGGCTGTAAGTACTGCTCTCATGATCATGTGTTGGTGTTGGTGGTCTGGGTCTGGGTCTGGGTTTGGGTCTGGGTCAGGGTCTGGGTCAGGGTCAGGATCAGGATCAGGATCAGGATCAGGATCAGGATCAGGACTAGAGAACACAAAGACTCATATCTGTGTGATCGACAACAAATTTATTTGAAAAAGTTTTTTTAGTTCAGATTCTGTGAGAAGCTTCAGATTACAGAGTAGACGAGTAGTATTTACTTACTAGTACCAAGAGAGTACTTACTGGTACAAGTGGAGAAGTACAGGAAACAACGAGACGGAGAACTGAATGACTCTGTCAATACTTTTTAAATGATGTTGAATAAGTACAATCAGAGTACCAACAGACAACCAACGACCAGAAATCATTAAAACTGTATAAATAATAATAAAAGCTTTTTCTGTAAATAACTCATTATTCTAATAAATGATAAATACTTTCATTTTAGTATTAAGTCTGTTACTACATCATTAGTAATAATACACAGTAATAATTTACCATTGTACCCACACAAAGTATTAAATACTTAGTACAGTGTTTTTTTCTATAGTCGTTAGTTGTTAAACCTTGATACCTCTGGTCTTATTAACTTGTAAAGTAATATAATATAATATAATATAATATAATATAATATAATATAATATAATATGATATAATATGATATAATATAATATATTATAATATGATAAAATATGATATGATATAATATAATACAATATAATATATTATAATATAGTACATATTATAATATAATATGATATGATATAATATAATATAATATAATATGATATAATATGATATAATATAATATATTATAATATGATAAAATATGATATGATATAATATAATATAATACAATATAATATATTATAATATAATATAATATGATATAATATAATATAATATAATATAATATGATATGATATAATATAATATAATGTAATATAATATAATATAATATATTATAATATAATATAATATGATATAATATAATATAATATAATATAATATAATATAATATATAATCATTCTGACAGTAATGATGTTGATATTAATATAAATTAATGGACTGAGGTTATGTTTTATTATTAATGTAACTCAGTGATGGAAGAAGTAATTTTACTTCTTTTACTCATTTACTTGAATAAAAGTACTAATACTACAGTGTAGAAATAAAGATTTATCAAATTACTTTAGTTACTGTGAAATGTAGTGAAGTAGAAGTATATAGTCGCAGAAAATGGAAAAATAAAGCACACGTAAATCAAGGTTATACTTAATAATTATAATAATAATAATAATAATAATAATGAAAATAGTAATAAAGATTATTTGTGTAGCACTGTTACAAGGTTGGAGGAATAAAATCAACAGACAGAAGATAAAAGTGTAAAATGAAATGTATGAAAACATGTTGAGCATAAAACACATTAAAGTGATTAATAGCATTAAGTTTTAATAGTTTAACACTACTTTAGTAAATGTACTCAGATACTTGGATAATAATGGATATTTTAGTGCATATACAGTAACTATAATCATACAGTGCTATAAACAGATTATAACATGTTATAAGTATGTTTATAAGGTGTTATGGATATGGACGTCATAGGAAGTGATGTGGAAACTTCACTAAACCTGTTAAAAGGTGTTCACTTAAAGGTTCAGTTGCCCCACATCATGATGTTCTCAGCCAGACGTAATACGATGGAGGTGAGTTCAGGTAGTTTAGTAGACAGAAGCGTCTAAAACGTCTGAAAGTAGTTGAAGTGACCCTTTAAAGAGCCGTTTTATTTCATATCACCATAGAAACTCTGTATTTAATAACCTTTGTGTTGTTGTGGACTCGTCTCTCCTCAGCTGGTTTCCTCGTCATGTTGACCCCAAGGAGGTTGTGTCTCTTCACCAAAAGTCAAGCCGTCCTCCTGGGACGCTGTGATGTCACTAACCCCGCCCAGCAGTGGGCGTGGCTGGGCGGAGCCAGGCTGGTCCACACTCAGTCCTCCAGGTGTCTCTGGGCCGACCCCAGCCCTCACCTGCCGCTCCACGCACGCCTCGCCAAACTGAGCGACTGCAGCAGAGCGCCGGCGTGGAGCTGCTACAACACCAACGGAGCGTTTGGATTGGCTGAGACTCACATGTACCTGAAGAAACAGGGATCCCGCGTCGTGATTGGAGAAAACCTGCAGGCTTCAGAGTGGAGTGGGTATGATGTCGACTCGGGAGGGACTCAGCTGGTGACGTCTTTATGTCCCCAAACAGGTGAGAGGAACCAGGACGCACCTGTCCTTAACTTTAACTTCACACTAGGTGTTGCACCTGTAGCCACGCCCACCAGTGATGTCATCCTCATACCTGGCCTTAACTTAACTTGTAACAGAGTATTTTTACACTGTGGTATTAGTACTTTTACTGAAGTAAAAGATCAGAGTACTTCCACCTCTGATGAGACGACAGCAGCTTGAATATTAATAATATTGAATGATAAAGTGATAAAGAGTCATTTAAGTTCATCTTCACTTTTTATCTTTATTTTTTCTTAAATCTTGTTCAGAGAGCAGACGTCATGACACCACTTTCTGTCCAGCTTCCATTTTTTCTTTCATTTGTCTTTGTGAAACAATGAAGTGAAGTTTACCTGACATGTTACCTGCTGAACTTCAGCGTCTCTCCACAGGAAGTGAGTCGCAGATACCGACTTCCTTCACATTGTTGCTGCTGTCTGATAGTTGAGGAAGAACGTCAGAGCTGTTCTTCCTGTCTGAGTCTCAGCCAACACATTTCTTCTCTCTCTAGGACACATTAATAATAATAATAATAATAACAATAATAAAGACACACAGGAGCTGAAACATGTCAACACTGAACATCTGCATCACTACTGTCCACTGACACTTTATTCACTGAAAGTCGAGGCCACGCCCCCTTTAGAAGATCTCCTAGACTTCAATGTGATCTGACGTATGTTGAAAGTAATTTAGACAAGTTCGTATTCATTCATCTCATTATACAAACGTTTGTTTTATACACATGTCTAATAATTATTTAGTGATCTTGCCTGAACCTGAGCGTTGGCAATACCTTCAGTCTTCCCCCGTCCAACACAGTGGAGGATATTACTGATCCAGACATCTCTACATATCTGATTGAATCCTGTTAGGCCAGGGTTCTACAACCTGTGACTCCAGAGCCACATGTGGCTCTTCTGCTCCTCTCCAGTGGCTCCCTGTGGATTTTTAAAAATGGAAATGAATAACTGTTTTTTGTTCACATTTTCATTTTTATTTATCATTGTAGTAGGTCTATAATACGACGGTATGACGGAATATTAGGGCCACATTGAGGAAAAAAACAAAATCTGAGATTACGAGAATAAAGTCATAGGTCAACAAGATAAAAAGTCGTAGTATTATGAGAATAAAGTCATAATTTTGAAAGTAGTAATTTTACGTGTTATCTTCTTTTTTGCTCGTAAAGTTATGACTTTATTCTCGTAATATTACAACTTTTTTCTCGTTAAGTTATAACTTTATTCTCGTAATTTTTTCTTGTAATATTATGACTTTATTCTCGTAACATTACGACTTTATTCTCGTAAAGTTATGACTTCATTCTGGAAATCTCAGATTTTTTTTCCCCTCAATGTGGCCCTAATACTCCGTCGTGCATCTGCAATTTGGCCCTCACTAGATTTATATACTACTGTATATACTTAGACTATAAACTGTGTTACCTTCATCACAATGCTCAAATGTTTTGCGGCTTCAGACAGATTTATAATTATTTTTTTTTGCCTAAAATGGCTCTTTTGATAGTAAAGGTTGCTGACCCCTGTGTTAAGCTAAGTGTTGTCTGTAAATAACCAACGTGTAAATAGCCAACTGTTTGATCTATAGGCTGAGATTTAGCTGGAGACGACAGTCTGATGCTGCTATAACGTTAATGTATGATTGTATTACTGCAGCAGCCTCACACTCAAGCTAACGGTAGCTAGCCATGCTAGTCACTGTCACCAGCATCATTTAGCCATTTAGCACACTGACAGTGAATATTCACGTATCGTATGAGCCTCAAATGTCAGTGTGAAAGCCTCGATTGACCCGCAACACAACAGTTTTTCATCATTTCATCACCAAAAGTGAGCGCAGCCTCGGAGATGACGACATGCCGACGCTTTGAAATGGCCGTCGGCGTTCAATACCGCCACACAAGGCACCTTTTAACGCCGGTATGAAACGCACTGAGCGTTCCATTAAAGGGACTGTTTGTAAGAATCAGAAATGCTTGTTTACAGCGACACCTGTGGCCGTTAAGTCAAAGAAAGTCAGCGTCCTGTTGCTGGCGAGCGCCCATGGGACACCGACCCGGATTGATTTATACGTGTAAGAAGTTACAAGCAGTCCCTTTAACTACATTGTAAACCCATCCGGGGCAACAATAAACGCTCTGAGAAAGTGCGCCAGGAGTAACTGTGGTGATGTAGTTTAAAGAGCTAAAGACACACACATGGTGGGGGGTTTCATCCAGGAGACCGCTCTTCGTGTTCTGTTTATGACGTTTCACTTTCATTTAGGAGTGTAAGAAAATATCAATACACATGACTATCGCGATATTATGTTTTGCGATACTGTATTGATTCTCCAAAACGCTGCATCGATTTTTAATTAACCCCTGAAAAATCTGACGGCTGCTATTCTGTCTTTCAGAGTTTGTAGAGGGTTCAGTTTTAAAGCTAGAGTGAAGAAACTGGTATCATATGAAATGAGAAAAACGAATGAATCCATTGGTACCAACCATGTCATACTAATTTTGGTAAATAAAAACTGTCATGGCCATTTTCAAAGGGGTCCCTTGACCTCTGACCTCCAGATATGTGAATGAAAATGGGTTCTATGGGTACCCACGAATTTCCCCTTTACAGACATGCCCACTTTATGATAATCACATGCAGTGTTTTGAATGCAGTATAAATGTGTTATTGTATATATATATGTTGGTCAACGCGTTGGTCATTTCAACCAATTATTGCCATGTAAAATAAAGGCATTTTAATTTTGTTCAAACACTACTGTGTGCCTTGGATTATTTTTGAGGGAGACTTGCATTTTGTACTTTTTTGAGACCATATTCCACCCATGCAATGAGCCCTTCACAAGACTGAGTTAGCATAGGAGTCCTTTGTTATATTCAGACATGGCACTGAATTTAATGCTGATGGAATCACTTCATTAAATTTAGCTACAACACTATCAGATAGACATCTAGTGCACAAATGTTTGCCTGATGGTGTGTAGTCTAGTAACAGGGATTCAAAAGTGATGAAATAATGGTCTGATAAAAGAGGGTTCTGTGGAAAGACTATTAAATGTTAAATTTCTACGCCATATGGCAGAAGAAGGTCGAGGGTTAAAACAGTGAATGGGTTTATTTACGTTCTGAGAGAAGCCAATTGAATCTAATAAAGAGATAAACGCAGTACTAAGGCTATCATCATCAACGTCCACATGGATATTAAAATCACCTACAATCATTACTTTATCTGTTTTCAGGATTCATATCTGAGAATGTGTTCAAGATAAAACCAATGTTTTTATATGTTTTTATTGCCATTTCACTCAAGAACTTTTTTCCTTATTTTTCAGACATCACTTCTGTCTCCATCTTTGATTCATCCACCCATAGACCACCGGGACTGTCCAGCACCGTCTACACCATCACAAGTCCTGCCGTAACCGTCACTAATGAACGATTATCAGACACAGTGAAAACCCACCGCACCACCAGACAAGTCCACAGTTCAATAACTGACGGAGCTTCAGCGCATGTGAGCGACATCACCAAAACTCGAACCAGGAGGTCGGAGACTAGAGACTTCAATCCTGATGTTTCAACTTCAGTCACACAGCTGTCAGCTCTGAACGGCAGCCATATTGTTTCCTCGAGTCTGGCTGCGTTCACGGCAGATCAATCCACAGACGTCTCGGAGAGTTCGTCAGCTACAAATGTTCTTCAGCTCAGGACTGAAGCTGAGACGACTGCGTCCTCCTCCTCCTCCATTAGACAGGATCCTGAGTCTGAAACTGCAGCTGTGACTCTGGTTTCCTCAGAGATGAACACGACTGATCTTCTGACCACCTCTGAGGTCACCTCTGAGATCATCTCTGAGATCACCTCTGACGTCACCTCTGAGGTCACCTCTGAGATCACCTCTGAGGTCACCTCTGAGGTCACCTCTGAGGTCACCTCTGAGATCACCTCTGAGGTCACCTCTGACGTCACCTCTGAGGTCACCTTTGAGATCACCTCTGAGGTCACCTCTGAGGTCACCTCTGAGATCACCTCTGAGGTCACCTCTGAGGTCACCTCGGAGGTCACCTCTGAGATCACCTCTGAGGTCACCTCTGAGGTCACCTCTGACGTCACCTCTGATGTCACCTCTGATGCTACTGTTGGTATATCTGCTGACACAGAGTCAAACCAAGATACAACTCATACAACACATTCAACTACTGACAAGAGCCGTTCACCTGCCTCCACCACCACCACACCTCCTCCTACAACTGCTCACGCACCTTCAACAGCAGATATGATGTCTACATCCATCATGGAGACACATCCACCATCGACACCTCAAACCCTGCTGACCATTTCCCAAACTTCACCAACAGTTACCGCAACGCTGCCAACGGTCTTTACAGTTCGTCCAAAAGTCTCAGTGAGCACCACGACTGAAGGTGCTCCACCGACGTCTCCAACAGCCGTGGCGGTGTCTCCAGGAAGGATCAACACCTCAACTCCAACAGTCCCACCTACCAGTCCGACGAACACACCTACAACCACAACTAAACCCACGACCACCCGTGTAACCACAACCAAACCCACCACCTCCCCTACAACCACAACCAATCCCATGACCACCCCTGTAACCACAACCAATCCCATGACTACCCCTGTAACCACAACCAAACCCATGACCACCCCTGTAACCACAACCAATCCCATGACCACCCCTGTAACCACAACCAATCCCATGACCACCCCTGTAACCACAACCAATCCCATGACTACCCCTGTAACCACAACCAAACCCATGACCACCCCTGTAACCACAACCAATCCCATGACCACCCCTGTAACCACAACCAAACCCATGACCACCCCTGTAACCACAACCAATCCCATGACCACCCCTGTAACCACAACCAAACCCATGACCACCCCTGTAACCACAACCAAACCCATGACCACCCCTGTAACCACAACCAAACCCATGACCACCCCTGTAACCACAACCAATCTCATGACTACCCCTGTAACCACAACCAAACCCATGACCACCCCTGTAACCACAACCAAACCCATGACCACCCCTGTAATCACAACCAATCCCACGACCACCCCTGTAACCACAACCAAACCCATGACCACCCCTGTAACCACAACCAAACCCATGACCACCCCTGTAACCACAACCAAACCCACGACCACCCCTGTAACCACAACCAAACCCACCACCACCCCTGTAACCACAACCAAACCCATGACCACCCCTGTAACCACAACCAAACCCATGACCACCCCTGTAATCACAACCAATCCCACGACCACCCCTGTAACCACAACCAAACCCATGACCACCCCTGTAACCACAACCAAACCCATGACCACCCCTGTAATCACAACCAATCCCATGACCACCCCTGTAACCACAACCAAACCCATGACCACCCCTGTAACCACAACCAAACCCACCACCACCCCTGTAACCACAACCAAACCCATGACCACCCCTGTAACCACAACCAAACCCATGACCACCCCTGTAACCACAACCAAACCCACGACCACACCTACAACCACAACCAAACCCATGACCACCCCTGTAACCACAACCAAACCCATGACCACCCCTTCAACCACAACCAAACCCACGACCACCCCTACAACCGCAACCAAACCCATGACCACACCTACAACCGCAACCAAACCCACGACCACCCGTGTAACCACACCTACATCCACTACAGCACTTCCAACCATAGAAACTGCAGCCACAACGACCACAGCCATGCCAACAACCATCAAAACCACTCCAACCACCACCACAACCAGTACAACACCTGCAGCTCCAACAACAACCAGAACAACCACAACTCCTTTGACCACAACTACACCTCAGCCCACGACTTTAGGGTCAGCCACCACTACACCTGTAAGTATTCCTGTTGCTTTGAATCTCCGTTTGCTGCTATTATTTAATTATTTCATGTTTAATCTCATAGACCTCTTCTCTGTTAGTAACCATGATGAGGTTTTTAGTGGGCGAGCGTTAAGTGGAGCCGGAATAATTCTCTGAATACGTTAGTTAACGCTGGCTATCAAGTATTGTTGGCTTGTTTTTTTAACAATGGTTGAAGAAAATACTAGTTTACTATTCACTGAAGTAATGGCAATAATGATATTAATTATAATAATGATGAGAGGGAGGATGATAATAATAATGACAACAATAATGATAATAGTAACAATATAACAATGATATTTCTGTTATTATTATTATTATTATTATTATTGTTATTAATAATAACTGTGTTGTTCCTGTAGATTTAAAGTCAACCTCATCTGACCCTGGAAGCATGTTTGATATTTTCTATAATAATATTTGAAGTTGATTCATATCCCAGATATGAATATATGAATATTTTCCCATATAATAACATAATCCCTGGAGTATTTTGCTGTATTTTCCTCTCGTTTTCTGTTTTTAAAGAGGAGCTGATGTCACGTGATGTCATCGATTATCAGGCTGTCACCCCAATATTTATATTATTTATTTATTTAAATTGTATTCTTTTTTTTATTATTATGATTTCATTATCTTTTATTTCATTGTATTTATTTTTAATTAATGAATTGATGAATTAATTTCTGCAGCGCCACCTCGGCTCACCTGTGGTGATGTCACTTCCTGTTGCAGGCTTCCCGCTGTTCTGTGAACTTCACAGACATCAGCTCGAGCTCCAGTTCCATCGTGGCGACGTTCAGCAGCGCCGGTCCGTCCTGTAACTTCAGCCTGGTCATCGATGACGACTGGCAAGCCGATGGCGCCGACTGTGACCCAGATGGAGAGTCCAGGATCAGCTTCACCTGTCGGATCACGGGTCTGGATCCCGGGACTTTGTACTGGTTAATGGTGATTTCCAAGGAGGACGGAGAGAGGAGCAACGCATCGGTACGTACAGGTGAGCGAGGAAATATCATCTTTATTACCATTACGAGATATTCGGTTTATTTGACATGAAATTAATTACACATTCTCTACTGTAATGATCAGGTTCACTGTCTCTGAAATGCTTCGCCGATATTGTGGGACTCTCTTTTTGACTGACTTTACTGAAGGATAGTTAATTATATTGATCCAAAGATTTACACGTCCTCAATTTATCTTTACTGTACTGCCGTTGGCCATGGCTGAAAAATAACTGGCAAATTTCACTAAAAACTCTGAGAATCTCCTTCCACCAGCTTATAAATACTTCTAAGTAGTTTCACAGTCTTTGTTGTAGCTGCTCTTCCTTTTCTTTGATGCTAGTTTCCATCATATTTCTCCTAAATATGCATAGCTTGTGACTTTGCGGTGACTCGTATTTTTCCCCGTTGGGCGTAGCGTAGCAAGGACGGTGAAATGTTAACCTGCACTTGACCCATGTTTTGCTCAGTTTGACGGCAAACATGATGACAGCCTTCCCTGCTTTCTTCACAGCCGTTGGATAAAAGACAGATTTTTAAAAAAAAGCGTTTGTCCTGCAGCGGTTTGGTTTTTGAAAACTAGAGCCAATCAAAATGTGGGAAATCATCTCAATATGTGGGACGTGGAACAATGCAGTCCCTCGTAAAGTCAACCTAGACGTGTCCAGGCTGTTGACTGGTCGAGTGTTGGAATTGGGTGTTTAGTCCTCAGGGTGTCACTGAGGAAGCAGGAAGCAGTAAAGTGTCCTCAGGGTGTCACTGAGGAAGCAGGAAGCAGTGAAGTGTCCTCAGGGACGAGGCATTATTCAGACGGGGTCACAGTTCAATGTTGGGGGGTCCTTCTCCTCGTCCGGCCCCGCCCTGACTCTGGTTTCCTGTCTCCATGAAATGCTCATTCTTGAAAACAATGTTATCGACCTTCAACCATCTACACACACACACACACACACACACACACACACACACACACACACACACACACACACAAACACATACACACACACACAAACATTGACTCTCCACAATGATATAACAGAAATCTGTATTAGAGCCTAACTGATATGTGTATATGCATGTATATATATACATGTATATTTATGTATATATACTGTATATATATACAGTATATAGTATACTATATATAGTAGTATTTAAGTATTTACTACTCTTATCAACATGGGAGTGGACAAATATGCTGTATGTGTTTATAATATAATATAATTTATGTATATATTTATTACTGGAAATCAATTAACAACACAAAACAAAGCCAAATATTGTCCAGAAACCCTCACAGGTGCATTACTGCACCTTAGCAGCTATACTTAGCAGCAGTCTGCTATACGTAGCAACGGTCTGCTATACGTAGTAACGGTCTGTTATACGTAGCAACGGTCTGCTAAACGTAGCAGCAGTCTGCTATACGTAGCAACGGTCTGTTATACGTAGCAACGGTCTGTTATACGTAGCAACGGTCTACTATACGTAGCAAAAAAATTCCGAAAAAAAAGTCTGAAAAAAAAAGATCTGAAAAATGTCAGACAAAAAAGTCTGAAACAAAAGATCTGAAAAATGTCGGACAAAAAAGTCTGAAAAAAAAGATCTGAAAAATGCCCGAAAAAAAAGTCTGAAAAAATGTCCAAAGCAAAAGATCTGAAAAATGTCAGACAAAAAAGTCTGAAAAAAAAGTCTGAAAAAATGTCCGAAACAAAAGATCTGAAAAATGTCCGAAAAAAAAGTCTGAAACAAAAGATCTGAAAAATGCCCGAAAAAAAAGTCTGAAAAAATGTCCAAGGCAAAAGATCTGAAAAATGTCCGAAAAAAAAGTCTGAAACAACAGATCTGAAAAATGTCCGAGAAAAAAGTCTGAAAAAAAAGATCTGAAAAATGTCGGACAAAAGATCTGAAAAATGTCGGACAGAAAAGTCTGAAAAAATGTCCAAAGCAAAAGATCTGAAAAATGTCCGAAAAAAAAGTCTGAAACAAAAGATCTGAAAAATGTCCGAGAAAAAAGTCTGAAAAAAAAGATCTGAAAAATGTCCGAAAAAAAAGTCTGAAACAAAAGATCTGAAAAATGCCCGAAAAAAAAGTCTGAAAAAATGTCCAAGGCAAAAGATCTGAAAAATGTCCGAAAAAAAAGTCTGAAACAACAGATCTGAAAAATGTCCGAGAAAAAAGTCTGAAAAAAAAGATCTGAAAAATGTCGGACAAAAGATCTGAAAAATGTCGAACAGAAAAGTCTGAAACAAAAGATCTGAAAAATGTCTGAGAAAAAAGTCTGAAAAAAAAGATCTGAAAAATGTCGGACAAAAAAAGTCTGAAAAAAAAGATCTGAAAAATGTCGAACAAAAAAAGTCTGAAAAAAAAGATCTGAAAAAATTTCTGAAAAAAATTTCTGAAAAAAAAGTCTGAAAAAAAAGATCTGAAAAAAATTCAGAAAAAAATTTCTGAAAAAAAAGTCTGAAAAAAAAGATCTGAAAATTGTCTGAAAAAAAGTCTGAAAAAAAAGATCTGAAAATTGTTGGACAAAAAAGTCTGAAAAAAAAGATCTGAAAAATGTCAAAAAAAAAATTCTGAAAAAATGGCCGAAGCAAAAGATCTGAAAAATGTCAGAAAAAAAGTCTGAAACAAAAGATCTGAAAAATGTCCGAAAAAAAAGTCTGAAAAAAAAGATCTGAAAAAATGTTCGAAAAAATGTTTTCTGAAAGAAAAGATCTTAAAAAATATTCGAAAAAAAAGTCTGAAAAAAAAGATTTGAAAAAATGTCTGAAAAAAAGTCTGAAAAGAAAGGTCTGAAAAATGTCCGAAAAAAAAAGATCTAAAAAATGCCCTAAAAAAAAGATCTGAAAAATGTCAGAAAGAAAAAGTTTGAAACAAAAGATCTGAAAAATGTCCGTAAAAAAAGTCTGAAAAAAAGATCTGAAAAATGTCTGAAAAAAAAGTCTGAAAAAAAAGATCTGAAAAATGTCCGAAAAAAATGTCCGAAACAAAAGATCTGAAAAAATGTCGGACAAAAAAGTCTGAAAAAAAGATATAAAAAATGTCCGAAAAAAAGATATAAAAAATGCCCGAAAAAAAAGATCTGAAAAATATCAGAAAGAAAAAGTTTGAAACAAAAGATCTGAAAAATGTCCGAAAAAAATGTCCGAAACAAAAGATCTGAAAAAATGTCGGACAAAAAAGTCTGAAAAAAAGATATAAAAAATGTCCGAAAAAAAGATATAAAAAATGCCCTAAAAAAAAGATCTGAAAAATGTCAGAAAGAAAAAGTTTGAAACAAAAGATCTGAAAAATGTCCGTAAAAAAAGTCTGAAAAAAAGATCTGAAAAATGTCTGAAAAAAAAGTCTGGAAAAAAAGATCTGAAAAATGTCCGAAAAAAATGTCCGAAACAAAAGATCTGAAAAAATGTCGGACAAAAAAGTCTGAAAAAAGATATAAAAAATGTCCGAAAAAAAGATATAAAAAATGCCCGAAAAAAAAGATCTGAAAAATATCAGAAAGAAAAAGTCTGAAACAAAAGATCTGAAAAATGTCTGAGAAAAAAGTCTGAAAAAAAAGACTGAAAAAAAAGATCGAAAAAATGTCCGAAAAAAAAGATAAAAAAAATGCCCAAAAAAAAGATCTCGTAAATGTCAGAAAGAAAAAGTCTGAAACAAGAGATCTGAAAAATGTCGGACAAAAAAGTCTGAAAAAAAAGATCTCAAAAATGTCGGACAACAAAGTCTGAAAAATGTCCGAAACAAAAGGTCTGAAAAATGTCCGAATAAAAAGTCTGAAAAAAATATCTAAAAAATATCAGAAAAAAATATCTAAAAAATGCCCGAAAAAAAAGATATGAAAAATGTCAGAAAGGAAAAGTCTGAAACAAAAGATCTGAAAAATGTCGGACAAAAACTATACGTAGCAACGGTCTGTTATACGTAGCAACGGTCTATTATACGTAGCAACGGTTTGTTATACGTAGCAACGGTCTGCTAAAAAGAAATAACAGACTGCAGAACGCCGCGATTGACCAATCATAATCGAGTATTCAACAAAGCCGTGTAATAAAGATATATAAAGATGAATCCAGATCTCTATCTAAACTCTGACGCCCCCTCTTCTGTCCTGTCTCAGACCCGGTCGGTCCGGCTCGGCTGGATGTCCAGATTGACCAGGTTCAGGCTCAGTATAAAAGCCTGTCTGAGGTCGACGGTGGTTCTCCAGGTCTGCGGGTGTCCTGGTCTCGTTCTGACGGTTATGTGGACTGGTATGATCTGACCCTGGAGGACTCCAGCTCCGGATCCACCCGCAGGACCAGAATCATGAACTCTGCAGCCCCCCGGTCTGGTTTCAGCTCCCTGGTCCCCGGGACTCTGTACACCGTCAGTGTGGTGGCTACCGCCGGGAGCAAGAGTGCTCCACCTGTCCACAGGACAGCAGCTACAGGTGAGACACATCTGGCTCATCGTACTCCTGCCACACCTGGAGACTCTGACAGGTTGGTATGGGTTACCATGGTTACCATGGTTACCATGGTTAACGCGGTTAACGCGTCTCAAACCAGAAAGGAGTCTCTCAGGAAGTGGCGACGGAAATTACTGAAGTACGTTGAATGATAGGATTCATAAACCTCCAGACACGTCTATGTCTAAACATAACTGTCTCCGTCTTCCAGCTCCGTTGTCTGTCCACGGCCTCCAGGTGGCGTGCTCGTCCTCAGACAGCCTCAATGTTTCCTGGCAGGTCGGTCCGGGCAGAACCGAGCAGATCAGGGTTCTGCTGACGGATCAGGACGAGGTTCTGTTGAAAAACGTCACTCTGCGAAACAGCGTGACCTCCGCTGAGCTGGACGGCCTGCAGCCTGGGACTCTGTACACCGTCACCGTGGTAACGGAGTCTGTCGGCCTGCAGAGCTCCGCCTCCAAACAGGTGGTCACAGGTAGATATTATGGGATGTTCTACAGAGCCTTTTGGCCTCTTTTAGGTGCTAGTTTTGCTTTTACAGAACATTTCCTGTCTGGTTTAGTCCCTACCTTTACCTGTCTGGTTTAGTACCTACCTTTACCTGTCTGGTTTAGTCCCTACCTTTACCTGTCTGGTTTAGTACCTACCTTTATAACAATCCCCCCCCCCCCCCCCCCCCCCCTCAGTCCCAGGACTGGTCTCAGAACTGAGGCTGGACAACAACGGCAGCTCAGACAGTCTGCAGGCCTCCTGGGTGTCACCTGAAGGTGGTGTGGACGTCTACCTGGCGACCTTATCGGCTCTGGGGTCGACCCCGCAGGAGCACCGCCTGCCTCCCAACATCACCCGGGTAGTCTTTGTGGGTCTGACCCCCGGTCGCAGCTACCAGCTGTGTGTCAGGACCACCGCTGGAGGACAGAGCTCAGAGACCAGGACCAGCGGGAGGACAGGTAGGCCTACATGTTGCTGCTGCACGTCTTTATACAGGTGTCTCAGTCTGTAGTCTTTGTTTTAATGATAGTTGCCCGTCATGTTTCAGTCTGTAGTCTTTGTTTTAATGATAGTTCCCCGTCGTGTTTCAGTCCCTCTTGCGGTGTCGTCTCTCTCCATGATGCCTCTCGCTGACGGTAAGACACTGAGGCTCAGCTGGTCGCCCCCCAGAGGAGACTGGGAGAACTACAGCGTCCTGCTGAGGAACGGCTCGGTGGTTCTGGTGAACCAGACCGTCAGTAAACTGAGCAGACAGCACGCCTTCTCCGTCCTCGGCCTCGGTCTGGTGCCGGGTCGACTTTACGGGGCAGAGGTTACGGTTCACAGCGGCATTCTGGGTAACACGGCGCTCTGCCACGGAGGACTGGGTCAGTTCACATTCATTCACCTTTATGTTGAGTGTGTGTTGGTCACAGAGTTTACTGTGTGACCTTCACACATCTAGTACAGTAAAATGTAAAATACAAACATTGAAAGTATTTGTATATTTTGTTTCTCATGATATAATATTATTGTATGATTCGTCCCGTCAGCCCCTCGTCCTGTGCAGCAGCTGCTCGTCCGTCACGCTGATGAAACCACTCTTAGCTTTCGCTGGAGTCGGCCGGTCGGTGAATGGGACGACTTTACGTTGGTCCTCAGACAGGCGGACCCCGCCACCGTCGTGGCTCAGAGGATCCTCCCCTGGGAGGCCAGGGAGTGCACCTTTAACATCCTCACCTCAGCACGCCTCTACACCGTCACCGTGACAACCAACAGCGGCAACCTGACCAGCTCCGCCTCTGTGACCGCTCGGACCAGTACGTCTGATTTATTACATTACATGTTATGGTAGGATATGTGACAATACATGCTGTTAAAACAAAACGTTGTTTTAGCGTGTTGATCTGTGGTAAACAAAGATGGCGTCCTCTGTGCGTCCACTGTGTGTCCTCTGTGCGTCCTCTGTGCGTTCACTGTGTGTCAACTGTGTGTCCTCTGTGTGTCCTCTGTGCGTCCTCTGTGCGTCCACTGTGTGTCCTCTGTGCGTCCTCTGTGCGTTCACTGTGTGTCAACTGTGTGTCCTCTGTGTGTCCTCTCAGGTCCGGCCCAGGTCACTGGTCTGCAGGTGTCCAACCTCGGCAGCACCGACAGCCTGCAGGCGCAGTGGGAACGAGCATCCGGGGACCTGGATTCGTACCGCGTCCTGCTGGTCCACGACAGCAGCGTCATCAAGAACGAGAGTGTGGAGGGCAATGCCACCGAAATCAGCTTCCACGCTCTGAGACCCGGAGCTCTCTACAGGGTGGTGTTAACCACTGTCAGAGCCGGACACGTCTCCAGACAGACTGTAGCAGAGGGACGCACCGGTGAGACTGAGGGGGATCACATCTGTTTCTATGTTTATTTTAGATGTCCCCCCCCACAACACTGCATGTACACAGAGGTTACAGATGTTCCCCCCACAACCCACGCTGCATGTACAGTTACAGATGTTCCCCCCACAACCCACGCTGCATGTACACAGAGGAAATGAGGTTGAAGGAACAACAATATGACAACATACACACTGGGTTAAACAGTGAGATAAACACTAATACACTCAATCACACAATACATACATATACTGTAATAACAACATGTTCAACATATTATATAACAACATATACTGTAATAACAACATGTTCAACATATTATATAACACTATGTCTCCCCCCTCAGCCCCGGCTGCGGTGGGTGAGGTAACGGTCAGTAACAACGGTCGTATGGACTTCCTGAGCGTGTCGTGGCGTCCGGCTCCAGGGGAGGTGGACAATTACCTGGTGACACTGAGCGACCGCCAGAAGACGCTTCACACCGTCTCTGTTTCTAAATCCAGTCCAGAGTGTGTTTTTAACTCTCTGGTGTCCGGACGTCTCTACAACATCTCCATCACCTCCCGCAGTGGCACCCACGTGAACCACACCTTCGTCCAGGAGAGAACACGTACGTAAATCACTTACTAGGTCTGCAGGCAGCAGACCGACTTGCAGTCAGCAGACAGACCTGCAGTCAGCAGACAGACCTGCAGTCAGCACACAGACTTGCAGTCAGCAGACCGACCTGCAGTCAGCAGACAGACCTGCAGTCAGAAGACTGACCTGCAGTCAGCACACAGACTTGCAGTCAGCAGACCGACCTGCAGTCAGCAGACAGACCTGCAGTCAGCAGACCGACCTGCAGTCAGCAGACAGACCTGCAGTCAGCAGACCGACCTGCAGTCAGCACACAGACTTGCAGTCAGCAGACAGACCTGCTGTAAGCAGACAGACCTGCAGTCAGCAGACAGACCTGCAGTCAGCAGACCGACCTGCAGTCAGCAGACAGACCTGCCGTAAGCAGACAGACCTGCAGTCAGCAGACCGATCTACAGTCAGCAGACAGACCTGCCGTCAGAAGACAGATCTGCAGTCAGCAGACCGACCTGCAGTCAGCAGACCTCCCTTGGTTTATATGAACTGCTGGCTGGACGTACACATGACACAATAATAAAATTGTAATCAGTATTCAACAGTGTAATTTCACCCCTCTCCTCTCTCAGAGCCGTCGCAGGTCCAGAACCCGACAGCGACCCACGCCGCTCGGGACGACTACCTGAAGGTGTATTGGCGTCACGCCTCCGGAGACTTTGACTTCTACCAGGTGTTCATCAAACACAACAACGTGTTCCTGCAGAACAAGACGGTCCTGAAGACGCAGAACGAGTGTTTGTTTAACGGCCTGGAGTCCGGCAGACTCTACACGGTGCTGGTGAGCACCTGGAGCGGGAAGTACGAAACCACTGCCTCCACCCACGGCAGAACCTGTGAGTGACCTTCGACCCCTCTGATACACAAACACTTTACTCACCACTGGTGGGCCGAACATGTAAAGTTAAAGTTTGGCCACTTGTTGGCACCAGAGGAGACGTTACCTGATCGAAACCGCTTTACTTCAGCAACCTCAGCTGTTCTCATGTCAGCTCCCTCTTTAACATTGATTTTCTTTCAAATTGACCCTTTAAAGAGGTTAATGGACACCTGTACATGTTGATGTAAAAACTAAGAATGAAAAGCATTACAATCAAAATACTGAACAACTACCTGCAATTATCTTTAATATGGAGTCCAGTCTTTGATCAGGTTACCAGAACCAGCTCAGTTGTTACTAACACATCCTCTGCTGTCTGTCCTGCAGTCCCGGCGGCGGTCCGGTTCCTGGTTCTTGCTGGACGGGGTACCGAGGACCTGCGTGTGACGTGGTCTGCTGCTCCGGGTGACATAGATCACTACGAGGTGCAGCTGCTGTTCAACGACATGAAGGTGTTTCCTCCGATCACTCTGGGCAACGGCGTGGGAGAGTGTGTACTGTCATCGCTCACACCTGGACGGCTCTACAAGATCCTGGTTTCCACCTTCAGCGGCCCTAACCAGAGGGCCCAGTTCATCGAGGGCCGCACAGGTCAGACTCCCTGTGAGGAGGAGATAGTTTTGGTGTGACAGGGAGACAGTGTTGAACCAGCTGCTCCTCACATCTGTCCAGTCGATAAAGACTCTACAGAGCTCTTTAATCCTGCAGGTCAGAACACTAAAGAAGTTGCTGTGGTTCTTCCCTCCTCAGTTCCCAGTAAAGTGAAGAACATCCACGTCAGTAACAGCGGAGACAGCAGCAGTCTGAAGGTGAGCTGGACTCCCGGTCAGGGCGATGTGGACGGATACTCTGTGTTTCTGTCCAGACTGAACCGACAGCTGGATATCCGGCCCGTCCTCAAACACCACTACGAGGTGACCTTCAGCTCGCTGCAGCCGGGACAGATGTACCAAGTGACGGTCCAGTCGTTCAGCGGAGAGCTGCTCAACAACAACACGGCCACGGGACGCACAGGTACCACACTGTTCTACACAGTACTACACAGTACTTCTCAGTACTACTCAGTACATCCATTTATATATATATGAACAGGTCAGGAAATACAACTCATGGTTGGTCACACCGATGGTTCAGCCTTCAGGAGCAATTTAAGGAGATTCAGTTTCTTGCTGAACCTATAAAGGTGATAATAAGGTGATGTATTTATAATGCTGATACTTTAAATATTTTCGATCCATCCATCATCTTCCTCTTATCCGGGTCTCGGGGGCAGCAGGCTTAGCAGGGTACTCCAGACGTCCCTCTACCCACTAACGTTTTCCAGCTCTTCCTGGGGGACCCCGAGGCGTTCCCAGACCAGACCAGATATATAATCTCTCCAGCGTGTTCTGGGTCCACCCAGGGGCCTCTTACCAGTTGGACGTGCCCAGAAAACCTCTCGTGAACAAGCCCCCGAGATACTCCCTCGCTTGGAGCAGTGACTCAGTCCAAACCCGGAGGGAGCAATCCACCTTTTTTCGGCAGAGAACCAGCGGGTTCTTAGGTTGCCGCCACGACAGGCTCAGACGATCTTCTGACCACAACTCCTAACAGCCGCTTCCACAATGAAAGCTTTTAATATAGCTCACTCAGATTCCATGTCCCCAGCCTCCCCCGGGATGCACGGGAAATTCATCCGGAGGTGGGAGTTGAAGACCTCGCAGACAGGGGCCTCACCCAGACGTTCCCAGTTCACCCTCACTACACGTTTGGGTTTACCAGGTCTGTCCGGCAGCCTCCCCTGCCATCTGATCCAACTCACAACCAGGTGGTGATCAGTTGACAGCTCAGCTCTTCTCATTACCCGAGTGTCCAAGACATACGGCCGCAGTTCAGAAGGATACGACCACAAAGTCGATCATCGATCGTTGGCCTAGGATGTTCTGGTACCAAGTACACTTATGAACCGCCCTATGCTCGAACATGGTGTTTGTTATGGACAATCCATGACTAGCACAGCAGTCCAACAACAAAGCACCACTCGGGTCCACACCAGGCAGGCAGGCCGTTCCTCCCAATCACACCCCTCCAGGTTTCTCCATCGTTGCCCATGTGAGCGTTGGATCTGATTCACATAGGGTCTGTGAATTGCTCTTGGTCTGAACCCTCCCCTGGGATCACTTTGCCTTTAACTATTACATATTTTATAATCCTTGTGTACTTGTACTGCTGATACTGTAACTATTATATGATACATTTTATTTATTGTGTACCTGTGTTCAGTGCCCTCAGCGGTGACGGGTCTCCATGTGGAGGACATCCAGTCCACCTGCAGCCTTCAGGTGAACTGGCAGGAGGCTCTGGGTGTGTCTGACGGATACGTCCTGCAGCTTCTGGATGACCGAGGCAGTCTGGTGACAAACTCCTCTCAGCCCTCTGGACACACCAGGTTCATGTTCGACAGCCTCACCCCAGGCAAGAAGTACCGAGTCCAAGTCCAGACCACCAGCGGGGGCGTCCACAGCCCGGGGGTCAGTGCCGGGGCTCGGACACGTAAGACTTCCTTAGCATGCTTTTCTATGATGAGTTTTAGGGCCGCTGAACAGCAGTCTGAATATTTCAAGAGAGAAAAAGTAAAAAATGTTCATAGAATAAATGTAGTAATATTTCAAAAGTCATCTTTAAGTCAAGTTTTCTTTCTATCAAGAAAAGAAGTGTCTTTTATTTTGACAAAAAAGTCCGTTTTTCAAAATAAAAACTTTTGTAGAAGTTGTAATATTTCCAGCAAGAAGACGTAATAACCTGATGAATAAGTTCTTATATGTGAGCATATAATAATACAGTAGTATTATTTCCTGTCAGGTCCTGCATCCGTCACTGATCTGTCCATTAAAGCCAACACCACCACCAGTCTGTCCTTCCACTGGTCTCCACCTGACGGAGAGTTTGATGTTTATGAGATCTTCTTGTATAAAAGTGATGACTCGCTGCAGGAGAAACGCCGCGGCCAGTCCAGAAGTCAGCAGTGCTCCTTCCAGGGTCTCAGACCTGGAGCTCCCTACAGGATGGTGGTGGTGACCCACAGCGGGAAGCAGACCAACCAGTCATTGGTCTGGGCCTGGACAGGTGATGTAACCAGTCATCAAGCACTTTGTTTCTTTTTCTTTTTCTTCTGCTTCTTCTTAAAACACAACTTTCAATGTAAAGGTGACATGTATGTAGTAAAATGGCGGTGATTAAAACCTTTGTCCTGCGTCTCATCTTCAGTCCCAGCAGCCGTGGTGTCTCTGAAGGCTCATAGTGGAAACCAGTCTGATGCTCTGTTGGTGAACTGGGATCGTGGCGGTGGTGATCTGAGCGGCTACCTGCTGTCTCTGTACCCTCTCAACCCCGCCGGCGCTCAGCGGGCGCAGCAGCAGCGGCTGGGGTCAGAGGTCACAGAGTTTGTCTTCTCAGACCTGGTACCTGGTCGACAGTACCGAGCCGAGGTGCTGAGCCTCAGCGGAGAGCTGACTAACGGAGCCAGCACACTGGGGAGGACTGGTGAGATGTTACTGATGGTCCTGGAATATAATGGGACTGTTGGAATATCATAGAAGTCTGAGACATGTAGTCAAATACAAACAGAGGAAATCATCTGGAGCAGATTCATACTCCTACCCCCCTCTGATCTGTTCTTTCTGTCCTCCTCAGCTCCCAGACCTCCAACCTCCTTCCTGTTCGGGGGAGTCACCAACACCTCCCTGGAGCTCACCTGGAGCAGCCCCGTCGACTCCGACTACGACGACTTCGACCTGCAGTGGACTCCTCGGGACCGGCTGTCCGTCTTCAACCCGTACCTCAGCCGCACCTCCGGCAGCCGCATCTTGAGAGGGATGTTCCCCGGACGACTGTACACCTTTAGCCTGCGCAGCATCAGCGGCGCCACGGAACCCGGGGCTACGCCCACCTACAGCACACCCATTGACAACAGCATCCGGACCAGTAGGTGGCAGCACTTCACTTTATAATGCTTAATAATGTCCTTATTACAGCTATCAACAAACATAAAAAATACATGAATAGATTTACTCTAGAGAACTTGAGTATGTGTGTATTAATACTACATTGTGAGTATTTGTACTTGTCTGTTGCTGTAGAGCCGGAGCGAGTCCACAGCCTGCACTGCCGGCCTCAGAGCTCCACCTCCATCTCGTGCTCCTGGGCGCCACCGGAGGCCGACTACGACTCCTATACTGTCGAGTGTCTCCATCATGACTCCAAGATCCTGGTCTACTCACGCCGCACCGGCAGAGACGCCACCGCCTACCTCATCACCCAGCTGGAGCCCCACAAACGCTACACCATCTCCGTGAAGGTCATCTCGGATCGGACGACCAGCGAGGCGGCACAGGACAGCGTGGTCACCATGATTGACTGTAAGGACGATGGCATGTTCTGATACGTGAAGACATAAAGGACACGTTGACTCGTTAATGTTTGGCTCGTTAATGTTTGACTCGTTAATGTTTGACACATTAATGTTTGACTCGTTAAGTTTTGAATTGTTAACGTTTGACTCGTTAATGTTTGACACTCGACTCCTCCAGGTCCTCCGGTGCCCCCCCTCAGTACCCGGGTCAGTGACAGGTCCGCCGTGGTCACCAAGTCTTCCGTCTTCTTCACATTTAACTGCAGCTGGTTCAGTGACGTCAACGGAGCCATCAAGTTCTTCACTGTGGTGGTGACAGAGTCTCAAGGTACTACTATATATATAAACAACCCTGCAGATGCCACAAACGTTAATATTTGAGGAGAACTAATCTTAAATATTGAAGTTATTAACAATGTTGACCTTCACAGCGGCTTTTCTTGTAAAACGTCTGTTTGTAATGAATATTTGAAGATGTAGATGAGGAGCAGCCGGACCAGCGGCACCCTCTGCCCTCCTACCTGGACTATAAATCCAACAGCTCCATAAAGTCCTACCAGACCAGTTACTTCCCCAGTCGCTGTAGCGAGGGCCCCGACAGCAGCTCCAACAGCTTCCAGCTGAGTCTGGGGACGGGGATGGACTCACTGGGGGGCTCCTGTGATCACAGAGACCAGCAGAGCCCATCAGACCTGGATCCAGAGACAAGCAGAGACCTGAACCTGTTCTGTGACGGACCACTGAAACCCAAAACTGCCTACAGGTACTGAACATAGAAATCAAGGGTTTACTTGTGTCATCGCCCTAAAGGGGTTTATTCCACAACAATGACCGGCTTGCTGTACATTATCCCGCTTATTAAACGGCTACTTACTGAAGAAATCAATAATTTGACACAAAAACGATCCTCCGGAGTCCGACATCGGAACTGTGTCCATAGCAACAGTCTGTTATACTTAGCAACGGTTTGTTATACATACAGTGGCAACGATCTGTTATACTTAGCAAAGGTCTGTTATACTTAGCAACGGTCTGTTACACATAGCAACGGTCTGTTATACATATCAACGGTCTGTTATACGTAGCAATGGTCTGTTATACTTAGCAATGGTCTGTTACACATAGCAGCAGTCTGTTATACATAGCAACGGTCTGTCATACTTAGTAATGGTCTGTTATATGTAGCAATGGTCTGTTATACGTAGCACCGGTCTGTTATACTTAGCAACGGTCTGTTATACGTAAAAACGGTCTGTTATACATAGCAACTGTCTGCTAAAAATAACAACGGTCTGTTATACATAGAAACGGTCTGGCGAGGACTTGTTGTGTGACCTGTTGTGTAAACTGCTCTGAAACCCCCGTATTGTCAATCTAGCTAGGAAAGCCATCCATCCTCTGAATGCTCTAGGTCTCTAGTTTGTGGCTGTAAAGTTTCATGGGGCTGTGATTATCCTAGAGGTCACCACAGGTCGTTTTATACAGTGAGGACAATGAAATGTCTACTATGGGGACTAACATCATCACACATGAATACTGTTGGGCTCATTGGATCCACAAGAGTCTCAGCTTTACAGTGATACCTAATTTATGTAATTCAAGACTCTTTAGGGACCCATAGAGCCTATTTTCATTCACATATCTGGAGGTCAGAGGTCAAGGGACCCCTTTGAAAATGGACATGACAGTTTTTCCTCACTAAAATCTAGTGTAAGTTTGGAGCGTTATTTAACTTCTTTCATGACAAGCTAGTATGACATGGTTGATACCAATGGATGTCCTTATTTATATGGAGTGGTGAATGTGTCCTGGTAAAGTGATGGAGTCACTTTGTTCGTGTTTTCAGACTCAGTGTTCGAGCGTTCACTCAGCTGTTTGATGAAGACCAATCAGACTTCAGCTCTCCTCTGTACAGCGACACCTACCTGTCTCTACCTGTGGTCACCGAGGCAGGTGAGCTTCACTCTTTCCACCATCACACATTCACACCAACATATTCCAGATGCCTGTACTGCTTATAGATCTGCATAGTTATAAATATTCATAATGATTTTATAACCGTAATCAGAACGCATTATAAAGCATTTTATAATGACATGAAGGTTAAGTATCATAATACTTCATATTGCTGGTCACTCACTGTTTATGCATGCCCATGGTTGAAGAGTTCCTCAGCCACCATGTTAACATGTTTCTCTAGATGAGATTCTATCAGCAGACACATATTTGACTCATTAAGCTGTGACGAAGAGTCCTGACAGACCTGCTGATTAAACACCTTTATGTGACTGAATGTGTTGACGGTGTTATTTTCTCCACAGAGCCTCTGAGCGGTGTGATCGAGGGCGTCAGTGCCGCGATGTTCCTCGTCGTCATGATGGCGGGAGTCATCGCTCTGCTGGTCTGCAGACAAAAGGCCCACAAAGTGTGAGTATCCACAAACTGAAGGTTGTTCAGAGGATTATTCTGCCTCCACTTAACGCTCCAGCCTTCATCTAAAACAGTACCGTGAGTTAACTTACCTGCTTGTCCTGGTTCCTGTGTACGCTGTGGATAAAAGACATTATCAACGTTACCTGATGGTGTTTGTGCTGCATTTGGGTCCATACCACACCCGTTACACTAACACTAGCTAGCTAGCTAACTTAGCTATGTTCCATGTCACCAACACTAGCTAATAGATAACACACCTGTGTGATGCTGCTGTGTTTCAGAGTTCAAGAGAGAACGACAGTCAGGATGAATGTGAGGAGAGAGAGGAGTGCACCATCAGGAGTCCACCTGGGAGTCAGAGGGTAAAATACTGCATATACTACAACATACTGTACTGTAGTACTAACACTAACAATACTACTGTAGTACACAGATTATAATGCATATGCATGCAGCAGTACACAGCTGATAATACTGCATACTAACACTAATAATACTACTGTATACAGCTGATTATAAGATAAGATAATCCTTTATTAGTCCCACAGCGGGGGAATTTGCAGAATTACAGCAGCAAAGAGGACAGTGCAAACAAGAGGCATCAGTAAAAAACAAAAATAAGCTATAATAGTCCTCGAGGTTTTCAACTTCCACCTCCAGAAGATCTTTTGTGCATCCCGAGGGAGGCTGGAGACATGGAATCTGAGTGGGAACACTTTGAGGATCTCCTGAACCTGACCAACACGTCCTCCGTTGAGGAGGCAGAGTTTGGAGACTCGGGGGACGGCTTGTCCATATCCTTGGCAGAGGTCGCTGAGGTAGTCAAAAAGCTCCCTCAGCGGCAAGACGCCGGGGATGGATGAGATTCACCCTGAGATGCTGAAGGCTTTGGTCATTGTTGGGCTGTCTTGGCTGACGCGCCTCTTCAGTGTCGCGTTGAGGTCGGAGACAGTGCCTGTGGAATGGCAGACCGGGATGGTGGTTCCCATTTTTAAAAAGGGGGACCGGAGGGTGTTCTCACAATTATCACATTGCTAAGCCTCTCTGGGAAAATGTATTCTAGAGTGCTGGAAAGGAGGTTCTGACCGATTGAACATCAGATCCAGGAGGACCAATGCGGATTCCCTCCTGGCCGTGGAACAGTGGACCAGCTCTTTACCCTCGCAGGGCTGTTGGAGGGGTCATGGGAGTTTGCCCATCAAGTCTCCATGAGTTTTGTGGACTTGGAAAAGGCTTATGACCGTGTCCCCCAGGGAGTCCTGTGGGGAGTACTGCGGGAATATGGGGTACCGGGGTCGTTGTTACGAGCCATCCGGTCCTTGTTTAACCAAAGTGAGAGCTGCTACCGTATTCTCGTTTCCGGTGGGTGTTTAGCCTCCACCAGGGTTGTCCCTTGTCACCGATCCTGTTTGTGATTTTCATGGACAGGATCTCAAGGCCCAGCCGGGGGGAGAAGAGTCTCCGGTTAAGTGACCTCAGAATTGGGTCTCTGCTCTTTGCAGATTATGTGGTTCTGTTGGCTTCATCAGACCGAGACCTTCAACAGCACTGGGGCGGTCTGCAGCCGAGTGTGAAGCAGTCGGGATGAGAGTCAGTACCTCCAAGTCTGAGCTCCTGGTTCTCTGCTGGAGAACAGTGGATTGCACGATTGGGAGCTGAGCCGGAAGGCAAAGCTCTTGATTTACCGGTCCATTTACGTTCCAGCCCTCACCTATGGTCTTGAGCTTTGGGTCGTGACCGAAAGAGGCTGGGCTCAGCCTTAGAGATAGGGTGAGGAGCTCAGACATCCGGAGGGAGCTTGGACTAGAGACCCTGCTCCTTCACCTCTAAAGGGACCAGCTGAGGTTGTTCAACATCTGATCAGGATCCTCCTGGACGCCTCCGTTTGGAGGTTTTCTGGGCACGTCCAACTGGTAAGAGGCCCCGGGGTAGACCCAGAACATGCTGGAGAGATTATATATCTGGTCTGGTCTGGAAACGCCTCGGGGTCCCCCAGGAAGAGCTGGAAAACGTTGCTGAGGAGAGGGACGTCTGGAGTACCCTGCTAAGCCTGCTGCCCCCGAGACCCGGATAAGAGGAAGAACACAGATGGATGGATTAGTACTACTAATAATAACTGCCACTAAAAGCAAGATGTCATATATATAAGTAAACAACAGGAGTCAAACTGAACCAATGATCAACAGGTGATTTGGACTGATTTTGCTGACACAGCAGACATTAATAACAACAGTTAACAGCACTCCTTTCTCCCTGCGAGCTGAGTCAGTCTGTGGTTCTTTGTGTTGACTCAGAGAGTAGATCCTTTAGAGGCTGAGGTGTGTCAGGGTTTGTTTCATACTGATCATCATTATTCATCAGCATGTTGAAACACATGTTTAACCTCTGTTCCTCATTTTACTCCTCAGAAACCGTCGAGTCTCAAGGTGAGAAATCCAAACGTCTCCTCTGTTACACTCTGTGGTTTCAGCACTTTGTCTTCTTATTAAAACATTTACTTTGTGTCCTTCAGTCCCATCAGGATCCTGAACTTTGAGTGTCACTACAATAAACTGCAGGCCGACTCCAACTACCTGCTGTCAGAGGAGTACGAGGTCAGTCAACACATATTTTATATATAATATATACACCGATCAGCCATAACATTAGGTCAGCATGGGCACCCTGACTTGTCTGCAGCTACGCAGCCCCATACGCAACAAACTGCAATGGACTGTGTGTTCTGACACCTTTCTATCAGAACCAGCATTAACTTTTTCAGCAATTTGAGCTACAGTAGCTCTTCTTTTGGATCGGACAACACGGGCCAGCCTTTGCTCCCGTGCATCAATGAGCCTTGGGTCTGACTCTGTCGCCGGTTCAACGGTTTTCCTTCCTTGGACCACTTTTGGTAGGTCCTGACCACTACAGACCGGGAACATCCCACAGGAGCGGCAGTTTTGGAGATGATCTGACCCAGTCGTCTAGCTATCACAATTTGGCCCTTGTCAAAGTCGCTCACTTCCTTACGCTGGCCCATTTTTTCTGCTTCCAACACAAAGTTCAAAGTTCAAAATCTTCACTTGCTGTCTGATATATCCCAACCCCATCCTGCCATTGTAACGAGATAATCAATGTTATTCACTTCACCTGTCAGTGGTCTTAATGTTATGGCTGATCGGTGTATATATACTGTATACTGTATACAGTATACAGTATACAGTATACAGTATACAGTATACAGTATGTATGTGTGTGTGTGTGTGTTTAAAGAAGCACTATCAGACTTAGAGATAAAAAACACTCAACACATACAACAGAATGAGACAGATTCATTGCAGAGATGACCAGGCTTCATGTTTTATATGTTCTATTACATCGTGTTCAAATGACACTGTGGGGTTATCTGTCATAAAGAGAATATACCTCTGCCTCATACTAAATATTATAAATATGACTCCTCACCACTTAGTAACCTATCTGTCTCCTACTACAGATTACCTGATCTGAGGTCTGTGGTCAGACAGCAGGACGTTTTTATTTACAGATAATTCTCCTAAAAAGATGCTTGAGCTGATCACCAGTCAGAGATGATGCAGACAGAAAACTGTTTATCTAACTATTTATCAAATAGATTATTGGTGATTATTGGGTTAGTTTTTGATTTTATAACATTATTTCGGGAAGTACAATAACCAATTAAATCCTAATGTATTATTTGCTGATATGCATTTAAATAAATGAAGGAATCATTTCACATCTATTTTACTTTTACTCTGGTCTGTGCTGTTTTCTTCAGGACCTGAAGGACGTCGGTCGTAATCAGCCGCTGGACTCGGCTCTGCTGCCAGAGAACCGCGGCAAGAACCGATACAACAACATCCTGCCCTGTGAGTCACATTAAACAACGTATACTGATAAGAAGTAAAAGTCAATAGTTCATTCCAGCAGCAGAGCATTACGCTTCTGCCATTTTGGACTGAAAGCGACTACCAGACGCCAGTAAAACGTCCGCCTACAAAGAGCCGTACAAAAGTAAAACTACATTAATTCTATTCTATTGTCGTATTTAATGTCTCTACTGAAATGTCCTGTGTTGAACAGTAAAAATATTATAAATATTCATACTATTATAACTATTTACTTATTTATTTAGTAAACTTTTTGCCCGGCTGCTTCGCAGAGGAGCATAAAGTGAGCGATGGACATAAATGGAAGTTAGAAAAATCCAGCTCACAGATTCTGAGAGCAATCTCAAACCTTTTCATGTCAAGGATCCAAAATGGAGTCCAATAGACCACAGACCATGGATGTAGAAGAGGTTGTGTCCTGTGCTTTTGTCCTGCCTGTTACTAAATATCCCACAACTCCATTAAATTCTGTTGATGTCATGCTACTAGCACTACTAGCTACTGGCCGATAGCCGGTTGTTTGGGAACAGAGACGTTAATACATCCACCACGGTACAGGCTGACAGCATACAGCCCATGGGTGTATTAGAAGATAATAAAAGTGATGAATTGCAGCCCATATATCCATTATTACAGACGCATACAGCTAGCAGGAAGCTGGCAGAACCGGATATGTCATATGAGCGTGCAGGGCGGTGCAGTCCCGTGGGTCTGATGCACGTTCATTATAGCGAGGAAAATAACTCTGGATTCAGCTGTTAGTTAATTTCACTACTTTTAGGACATAATGATTTAAATTAGGGCTATTTAAGTGTTACTACTGGGAAGTTGATTTACTGTATATCCTCTGATTTACAGACGTCGCTTTATACTCATTGGTGTTTTCAGTCCAAAATGGCAGCAGCGCTACCGCAGTGTCATCTAGGGGCTGTTGTCAGAAAAGCACCGGAGTTTCACCTCTTTGCTTCTAAACTGTTTGGTGACACGTTACCAGACAGAGAAGAAGAAGACAGACGTGTTAACAGACAGAGAAGAAGAAGTCCTCCTGTGTTTTTCTGACTCTGTTTCTGTGTTCAGATGACTCCACCAGGGTGAAGCTGTCCTACGTGGATGATGATCCGTGCTCCGACTACATCAACGCCAGCTACATGCCCGTAAGATGTTGTTTCTGCTTCCTGTATCACCTGAAGCGCTGAACTAAAGTTCCTCTGTGTGTTTCAGTTTTAACGTTCCTCTGTGTGTTTCAGGGGAATAACTTCCGGCGGGAGTACATCGCCACTCAGGGTCCTCTGCCAGGAACTAAAGATGATTTCTGGAAGATGGTTTGGGAGCAGAACGTCCACAACATGGTGATGGTGACTCAGTGTGTGGAGAAAGGCAGGGTGAGTGTATTACTACTACTACTACTACTACTACCAGGTGTATTCTGTGTGAAGGTCCGGCAGTACTGAAGTGTACTCCTCTTCCTCACCTGTGTCCAGGTGAAGTGTGACCACTACTGGCCCTTCGACCAGGACCCGCTGTACTACGGAGACCTGATCATCCAGATGTTGTCAGAGTCTGTTCTTCCTGAGTGGACCATACGAGAGTTCAACATCTGCAGCGTACGTTGCATTAAATCATCAGCTCATGTTTCATTATTTAAGGAGAGAGGAGAGGGGGACGTCTTCTTTACTTCTCTAGGTTTAGGCAAAAAAACAGTTAAGTTTTGGGGAAAAACACCATGTTTTGGTTTAAAATAACTACAAACACAAAGACAACTACACATTGGTAGTTTCACACGGGATGCGAACTCTGGTCTCCTGGGTGAATATCCTGTGTTTTGTGTCCCATCGATCGTCCAACCTGCACACCTGTCTATACTACAGCACCTGACTTCCTCTTCTGCTGACTAGAGGTCGTTGTCGTCTTCTTTTATACCTTCTTTCAGTGATCGACCATGTTAATAGATGATAAAACCTACTAGTGGGTGTAGTAGGCCCCTACCGACCCACATCTATGGGGCTTATAGCCACTGATAACATCTATTTAATAGTTTACTGGTGTGGAAGTAGTCAAATATAATTATAAAAATGGTGAAATCAGACTATAAAACAGACCGAATATAAAATATGTTTGTGTGTGTGTTAGGAGGAGCAACTGAGTGTCACTCGGCTGGTCCGTCAGTTTCACTACACCGTGTGGCCGGATCACGGCGTCCCAGAGACAACACAGTCTCTGATCCAGTTCGTCCGGACTGTCCGGGACTACGTCAACAGAAGTCCTGGATCTGGACCCACCGTGGTCCACTGCAGGTACATCACAAGGACACAAACACTGTCATGAAGGACTTCACACCAAATCCACTTAAGTAAATGACGTATTACACTATGTGATGATCCCAGTCACAGTCTGAAGTGTTCATTCCAACAGAATTTATTTAAATCCACTAATTCTGTCCTCTGGACCCCAGAAACATCTGTCAGGGTCATATGAGACAATCTGCCCCCAAACATCACACATTCACCCCCCCCATCACCTCGCCATGTCGTGGTCCCCCTTGAGAAGCCTCTCATGAGACAGAATCCTGTTTATTATTGGTTGATTGTTAGATCCAGTGTTTTTTGACTGGAGTTTGGTGTGTGTGTGTCAGTGCCGGTGTGGGTCGTACAGGGACCTTCATCGTTCTGGATCGAGTGCTGCAGCAGCTGGAGACCAAGGACATGCTGGATATCTACGGCGCCGTCTTTGACCTGCGACTCCACCGATCACACATGGTGCAGACGGAGGTAGGACGCCGCCGGCAGCAGGGAATTATGGGTGTTTTACTCTGTGTGTTTACAGTGATTCAACTCAACGTTGTGTGACCTACAGGATCATCTCTGTGGTCCACAGACCTCCATCAGTGTTAATGTGACGTAGTTTCTCCTCCACCTCCTCAGGGTCAGTATACATACCTCCATCAGTGTGTTCGTGACGTTCTCAGAGCCAGGAAGCTCCGCAGTGAGCAGGAGAACCTCCTCCACCCCGTCTATGAAAATGTGAACTACAACTTCCAAAGAGGTGAGTGATCATCAGACTATATGTATACATATACAGTATACATATGTATTTATATATGTATATATATGTAAACATATGTATACTGTATATGTATAAATATATATACATATACTGTATACATATGTATGTATACATAGATATGTAGATACATATACTGTATATAAATATATTGATCTTCTTCCACAGAGACGCTGTCCAGCAGACGTTAAAAATTGTATTGACTTCTGATCGATGTGATTGACTACTGATAGATGTGATTGATTACTGACTGATGTGATTGACTACTGATCGATGTAATTGAATACTGATCGATGTGATTGATTACTGATCGATGGGATTGACTATTGATCGATGTGATTGATAACTGATCGATGTGATTGATTACTCAGTGATGTGATTGACCACTGATCGATGTGATTGATTATTGATCTATCTAATTGATTACTGATCGATTTGATTGATTATTGATCTATCTAATTGATTACTGATCGATGTGATTGATTACTGATCGATGTGAGTGACTACTGATCGATGTGATTGATTACTGAACGATGTGATTGACTACTGATCGATGTGATTGATTACTGATCAATGTGATTGATTACTGATCAATGTGATTGACTACTGATCGATGTGATTGATTATTGATCTATCTGATTGATTACTGATCGATGTGATTGACTACTGATCCAATGTGATTGATTATTGATCTATCTGATTGATTACTGATGGATATGATTGATTACTGATCGATGTGAGCGACTACTGATCGATGTGATTGATTGCTGATCGATGTGATTGATTACTGATCGATGTAATTGATTACTGATCAATGTGATTGATTACTGATCAATTTGTTAAGCTCTAGGGGAATGAGGGAAACATGGCAATTCTATTTTTATATCAGTGTTTATATTTGAAGCATCAGATGTTTCCCAATAGAGAAAAACTTTATTTATAATATATAATATAATTTATATACACGAAGCACCAGCTCTGTAGTTTATTGTAATTTATATATAATAAGCGATTGATGATGAATGGGTGGATTACTGTATGAAGGGACTACATGTTATACAGATGTTACACAGATGTAATACAGATGTTACACAGATGTTATACAGATGTTACAGGTGTTTTCTGTTCCAAACTGATCCTACCATTAGAACATTAGAACCTTCATGATTTAGTACAGGCCTGTTGGATCAGACTCCCAGGTGTTCCTTATAAACTGGACACTGAGTTTATACACTAATATACAGAATACAGTCCCCCAGTGTATCACGTATAATCAGTATATAAACATGTAATGAATGTTTAGTAACAGACTATAATATATGTATTTTATATTATTACAGCTGTGTTTTCTCATTTATTATCTTTTTATACAGCAGACAACACTTCTGTCTGTCCACAGGAGGAGTTATAGTTGTAATAAATACATTAATAAGCACTTATTATCATCTGTTTCTGATTATACATGATAGATAGGGGACCCGTGAGCACTACGTAATAACTTGAAGATCAATTCAGTTAATTTTTATATCGTGTATAGCGTATCTCTGTGTGACAGTAAATATTGATGATGATAAACACTGAAATACGTCGGCAGGTTTTATTTATTAAGAGATGAACATGTAGAAACTGTTGTGATCACGTTTGATCTGATTCACGTTGTTGTTCACTGAAATGTGTGACATCACAACTGTAAACCAATGAGAAGAGCAGACATGTCTCATGTGACATCACATCTGTCACTCATAATAAGAAGCTTTTTTAATGTTCATTATAAACATTAATGTTTGAGTGTTAAAGGTCAGATTATTTTTTTAATCATAAATGTATGTAAGATATCATTTAAAGTGTGTATTATGTATTTTATTTTTTACCACCACATGAACTGTACTTTATTTTGTAAGAACATTTCCTGTATGTGAGAGCAGTTAATTAAACACCACAGAAGAAGAAATATTTCTCTGATTATTCATAATTGACTCATACGTGTCCCAACATGACTGAACAGTCACTTATTCCTCTAAGGAACCCTTAACTACATTTAAGGACCAGGCGGGGAATGTTAAAGCCTTTTACTGAAGTACTGCACTTCAGTAGGCTACACATTCAAAGTACTTGTACTTTACTAGAATATTTCCATGTTCTATTACTAATAGGTAATAGGTAATATTGTATTTTTTACTCCACTACATTTATCTGACAGCTTTAGTTACTTTACAGATGACTAGTTTTCAGAAACATCAGATATATTAGTAAAACACTGACAGGGAACATTCTACTGACACAGCAATAACTGACTTTAAATACATTTAGATGATAATACTGACATACTTTTACTTCAGTAAGGTTTTGAATGCAGGACTTTTACTCGTAGTGGAGTATTTTCATAGTGTAGTATTAGTATTTTTACTTGTAGTAGCCTACAGTATTTTCATAGTGTGGTATTAGTACTTTTAGTTGTAGTACAGTATATTCACAGTGTGGTATTAGTATTTTACTTGTAGTGGAGTATTTTGACAGTATGCTTTTAGTACTTTTACTTGTAGTGGAGTATTTTCACAGTGTGGTATTGTAGTGGGGTATATTCACAGTGTGGTATTAGTATTTTACTTGTAGTAGAGTATTTTCACAGTGTGGTATTAGTACTTTTAGTTGTAGTAGAGTATTTTCACAGTGTGGTATTTGTATTTTACTTGTAGTAGAGTACATTCACAGTGTGGTATTTTCACAGTGTGGTATTAGTATTTTTACTTGTAGTAGAGTATTTTCACAGTGTGGTATTAGTACTTTTTGTTGTAGTGGAGTACTTTCATAGTGTGGTATCAGTATTGTTACTTGTAGTAGAGTATATTCACAATGTGGTATTAGTACTTTTACTTGTTGTAGAGTATATTTACAGTGTGATATTAGTACTTTTACTTGTAGTAAAGTATTTTCACAGTGTGGTATTAGTACTTTTTGTTGTAGTGGAGTACTTTCATAGTGTGGTATTTTAGTGTGGTATTTTCACAGTGTGGTATTAGTACTTTACTTGTAGTAGAGTATTTTCACAGCGTGGTATTAGTACTTTACTTGTAGTAGAGTATATTCACAATGTGGTATTAGTACTTTTACTTGTAGTAGAGTATATTCACAGTGTGGTATTAGTACTTTTACTTGTAGTAGAGTATATTCAAAGTGTGGTATTAGTACTTTTACTTGTAGTAGAGTATATTCACAGTGTGGTATTAGTACTTTTACTTGTAGTAGAGTATATTCAAAGTGTGGTATTAGTACTTTTACTTGTAGTAGAGTATATTCACAGTGTGGTATTAGTACTTTTACTTGTAGTAGAGTATATTCAAAGTGTGGTATTAGTACTTTTACTTGTAGTACATCACATTCACAGTGTGGAATTTTCACAGTGTGGTATTGTAGTGTGGTATTTCCACAGTGTGGTATTAGTACTCGTACTGCAGTAAAGGCTCTGAGGGAGTACTCCAGGTACTCGTGCTGCTGACGCATGATAAAGAGTAGTTATGTGTATTTCCAGATGACGTCACTCTCCGCTGGGAGAGGCCCGGCTGTCCCTAAAACCACACGAAGCCGCGCATGCGCAGAGCGGCGCGGAGCGTCTTCACCACATTGAGCCGCTGAACTCTCGGAAGTTTAGCAGAGTTGCAGTGATTTAGCTCCAACAGGCTAGCGGGCAGAAAAACACCGTCACCAAACTTGTTTTTTAAGCGAGAAAGACGTGCGTTTGGACGGAAACTCAACCACCGCAGCGGACCGCGGAAGACTACCGATGGATTTAAGCGGTTTTTCACGGTTTGATCTGCTCGAACAGCAGCGGTAGAGAGAGAAGAGAGAGAAGTTGTGATTGTTGTTTTGGCGCTCTGGCAGCGCAGAGAGGAAAGATGGAGGATCTGCTGGAGTAGCAGCAGCAGCAGCGGGCTAACGAGAGCTGGAGGTCGGGTTACTGCTCGGTGAAGTCCGGGGAAAGTGTGGAGGCTGTGATTCAACTCACTGACTGTGTAAGTATGTTAAAGTATTAAATCATGGCGTGTTTGAGGTTAGAGGAGAGCTAACTAGAGTTAGCCTCGGAGCTAATTAGCCAGTTAGCTGAAATCTGTGTTAGCTTATCGAGGGGTCAGGTTAGCTTTGTGCTAACTGACGCTAAGCTAGCTGCCATTACGCTTCATCAGTGCTGCGGCTAACTAACATCTCACTGCGGCTAACTAACATCTCACTGCGGCTAACTAACATCTCACTGCTGCTGCTGCTAACGATAACTTTATACTGACTATTAGTTAGTTAGTTAGTTAGTTAGTAATCCCAGCAGCTGCTAGTGGTGTCTGTTTTATTAAAACCCAGATAAACACACACACTGACTTGGTTAACTGGGAACACTGGGAAAACACAGACCTGGTTAACTGGGAATGTTGGGAACAAACAGACTTGGTTAACTGGGAACACTGGGAAAACACAGACTTGGTTAACTGGGAACGCTGGGAATACAGACCTGGTTAACTGGGAACACTGGGAAAACACAGACCTGGTTAACTGGGAATACTGGGAAAACACAGAGCTGGTTAACTGGAAACACTGGGAAAACACAGACTTGGTTAACTGGGAACGCTGGGAACACACAGACTTGGTTAACTGGGAACGTTGGGAAAACACAGACGTGGTTAACTGGGAACGCTGGGAACAGACAGACTTGGTTGATTGGGAGCGCTGGGAACACACAGACTTGGTTAACTGGGAACACACAGACTTGGTTAACTGGGAACACTGCGAATACACAGACTTGGGAACGCTGGGAAAACGCAGAGACTTGGTTAACTGGGAACGCTCTGAACAGACAGACTTGGTTGATTGGGAGCGCTGGGAACACACAGACTTGGTTAACTGGGAACACACAGACTTGGTTAACTGGGAACGCTGGGAAAACACAGACTTGGTTAACTGGGAATACTGGGAAAGCACAGACTTGGTTAACTGGGAACACTGGGAATACACAGACTTGATTAGCTGGGAGCGCTGGGAACATACAGACTTGGTTAACTGGGAACACACCAACTTGGTTAACTGGGAACGCTGGGAACACACAGTCTTGGTTAACTGGGAACACAGTCTTGGTTAACTGGGAATGCTCGGAACACACAGACTTGGTTAACTAGGAGCGCTGGGAACATACAGACTTGGTTAACTGGGAACACACCAACTTGGTTAACTGGGAACGCTGGGAACACACAGACTTGGTTAACTGGGAATGCTCGGAACACACAGACTTGGTTAACTAGGGGCGCTGGGAACACACAGACTTGGTTAACTGGGAACACACCGACTTGGTTAACTGGGAATGCTGGGAAAACACAGACTTGGTTAACTGGGAACACACAGACTTGGTTAACTGGGAACATACAGACTTGGTTAACTGGGAACACACAGACTTGGTTAACTGGGAACACTGGGAACACACAGACTTGGTTAACTGGGAACACTGGGTAAACACAGACTTGGTTAACTGGGAATGCTGGGAACACACAGACTTGGTTAACTGGGAATGCTGGGAACACACAGACTTGGTTAACTGGGAACGCTGGACACACAGACTTGGTTAACTGGGAACGCTGGGAAAGCTGGACACACAGACCTGGTTAACTGGGAACACACAGTGTATGGAGCTTTAACAGAAAGTGACCATTAAACACTGTCCCATTGTGACCCACTCAAACCTAATTAACCCTGATAATCACAGGAGGCCTGTAACTACTAACTTTAACTTTTCTGTTATTAATTTAAATTAGATTCAATTTCATTGTCTTTGACCAGAGTCCAGGTACTCAGACAGTAAAATGCAGTTTGGCTAGTAGGGCTGGGACGATTCACCTGTCTCCCGATTCAATATGTATTGTGATTTTCAAGTATTGCCATTCGATATTATGATTTATTGTGATTTGTTTACTTTTTTTAACACTAGACCATGGGAAAAAGTTGAATCATACACTTCTAGGGACCTTTACTTTGGAAAATCTCTAAATTAATCCAGTAAAAATGTTTGATTTTCAGCATGTATGTAGTCAGAGATACCCTGAAGTCAAATATATCAGTCATTGTCAGGAATTTTTCATTAAATATTTTCTAGCAACCCAAAAATCAAAGAATAAAGACATTTCCCTCACAAATTAGTGGTATTTTCTTTTAATTTATAAGGGTCATGTAATGTTTTACACTACTGGTGAATATAATCCATCAATCTTATTTCCATATATGTATTTTGTATATACAGTTCCCTTTATTAACACCTTATTATGAAAACCGGACGTAGTCACACATGTATACTTCCTCTAACTTCTCCAAGGTCGTTGCTTGCTCTCCCGTCAGCTCACCCAAAGTGTTTCCATACTTTACTGGATGTGTGGTGTTTACTACTTTGGATTTAAAATGGGAGGGTGCAGGACGTAGCCACGCACGTATTGTTGTAGTCTGAGTAACGTGACGTCATATCCTTTCCGTATCCGTCAACCAAAACAAACCACAGCGAGCCGAAACTAGAAAGTATTAAATGGCGGAGGGTCTGCGTGGATACGACCTGCACCCTCCAATTTTAAATCCAAAGTGGTGAACACTACACATACAGTAAAGTATGGAAACACTTTGGGTTTCACACATTGCAGGAAAAGCAGAGCTAGACATCATGGCTAAAGCTGCATGCTAACTCTGTCATGGACAGGAAACGTTGTCGTATCACGGAAACGTGCGGTCAAGCCGGCCGTTACTCTCATCTCCGTGGTCAAATGGGCCGACGCTACAACTGTAGAGCACCCATATACTGACATTAATGTTAAATGCCTTCAAACGGCCCCGATGGAGCTGACCATGGATGTATAAAGAGAACGGAGCTGACGGGAGAGCTAGAGACCACCTTGGAGAAGTTAGGGGAAGTATACACGTGGGACTATGTCTGCTTTTCAAAATTAGGTGTTAACAAAGGGAACTGTATATATAAAATACATGTATGGAAATAAGATTGATTGAATTATATTCACCAGTAGGGGTGTAACGATTCATCTACTACATCGATGTATCGAATTATATTCCTATGATCCAACTACATCAATAGGTACTCGGCAAGTTGTCCTTCACGGGAGACGTATGTCGATAAAAAAACGACTTGAAATGCAAAAATTGATTCTAAGGATTTTCACCTTGTATTTAAGGATGACAAACATTATATGAAAGGGTTTTTTAGCACTTTTATTAGTAAAGAAATGTACACGTTACGCCGGTTCACTCTCCAGACATGCGCCAGCTTGCCAGCTCTGCCCTGTGCAGTTGACGAGGGCGGCTTCAACCACAGGCGCTTTCCCCGTGCGCTGTCGTTTTTTCATTCAGAGAAAATTACTTTCCTTTCTCCGTCATATCAATGTGCATCACGCAGCATCAGCCTCACGTATCCAGCAGGAAAGCAGACGGTCCACGAGGCAAATTATCACAGGAGTAAAGTAGAAAACAAAACAGAAATTCAACTAACGTTAGTCTAACATAGTTTTAAAATGTTTTTCCGTATGTTTTCATGTATGAAAAGACCACAAATGAACACTGTAGGTGGACTACTTGATTACTATAAGCAAATTATTTAAACAGCGTTTGTATAGGAATGATTATTGTCCCAAGGTTTTTGATCACTATAAGCGGTGGATCTCTGTATTATTGCTCTACTGTTTATACTGACAATGAGGACAGAAGCAGCAGGTTCAATTACTGTTCATTTAACTTGAATAGAAGTTGGTTTATTATATTTTTTGCTAAATATTGCACTGCCTTGTATCTTGAGAACTGAATGAGCAAGTCCTGCAGTTGCACTTTTTATTATTTTCAATTAAAAGGTGTATGCATTTGCCATTAATCGTTGTTTACTTGTTTATATACATAATTAATTCATCCCTTATTCCCTTACAAGAAAAACTTGACTCCTGACCTGCACTGTCCAGTCACACTGATTGAATTTTTGGCAAAAAAAGTTACTGTATCGATTTCAAATCATTGACTCGTATCGTATCGTATCGTATCGTATCGCTCTAGATGAGCCAAATATAGTCCTTGAATCATATCGGAACCATGGAAATCGTATCGTTGTAAAAACGTATCGTTACGTGTCCCATTTAAATTAAAAAGAACATAACACCAATTTCTGAGGGAAATGTCTTAATTCTTTGATTTTTGGGTTGCTGGTAAAAATGTAATAAATAATTCCTGACAATGACTGGTATATTTGACTTCAGGACATCTCTGACTACATACATGCTGAAAATCAAACATTTTTATTGGATTCATTTAGAGATTTTCCAAAATAAAAGTCTCTAGAAGTGTATGATTCAACTTTTTCCCCATGGTCTAGTGTTAAAAAAGTTAACAAAAATCACAATATCGAATCGCAATACTTAAAAATCGCAATACATATCAAATCAGTTCCCAAGTATGGTGATAGTATGGAATCAGGAGATGGGTGAATAGTCCCAGCACTACTAGTTAAAAGCTGTTCCAAGCAGACTTGGAAGACTGGAAAAAATATTTAAATAATTAATGGATTTAAGATGGTTGCAGATGAACGTTGTATTGATGGACTAATCTTTTGACCTTTAGTGTGAATACACAGATCATGTCTCTGATGTTGACCTCTGATGTTTTTTGTGCAGAGCTGCTGTTCATGTTTACAGATCAACTAAAGCATGAGAGTCCCTCAGGCTCTGAGGATGGAACCAGGGCTACTGGAGGCAGGATTTAGGTGAGGACACCTCCACAGAAGGGTCTCTTTAACATCACAGTGTTGTAGTGTCTTTATGCCGGTGTGTTTGTTGTGTCCCAGACATCAGATGGTGCTCTGAAGAAGCCATGGGTAGCTGTCTAAGCTGTCCAGAGAAAGAGTCAATTCCAGATAATCATCAAAGTAAATTCAAGGTGAGTTTGTACCTCAGCACTAACCTCAGAGTCAGTCAGCACATCCCCTGGATTGTTCACTATCTGAGTCTGTTGTTGTTGTTTACCTGTCCAGGTGATCAACGTGGACGACGATGGGAACGAGTTGGGATCAGGTGTGATGGAGCTGACCGATGCTGAACTCGTCCTGCACACCCATCGCCGTGATGACGTCAGGTGGCCTTACCTGTGTTTACGGCGCTATGGCTACGACTCCAACTTGTTTTCGTTTGAGAGTGGTCGCCGCTGCCAGACGGGTCAAGGTACGTGTCACTATCCATTACTTTAGTAATCAAGTATTCTACCGAGTATTTAATAAGTAAGAGTAATCGGATAAAAATACTTTTGTTTTATTATGGAGAAATAGTAAATATACAAAAGAGAAAATAAGACTGGTCTCTTGGAATGAACAACACACAATAATATAAAATAAAAATTAACATATCTAAAATTAAATTACAATAATATTAAATAAAAATTAACACAATATCTCAAATTAAATTCCAATAATATAAATTCAAATTAACATAATAATGTATACAATTAAATTACAATATTATTAAATTAGAATTAACATAATATCTAAAATTAAATTACAATAATATTAAATTAAAATTAACAAAATAGTATTTAATTTAATTACAATAATATTATCAAAACTAAACTCATTTAGTGCATTTAAGTGACATTACATTCTGGGTTTTAAATAAAACATTTTCTGAATTGCAAACAAATACATTCAAAAACATAATTTTAAATGACTTTAAAAAGGTCCACATGTGATGGACTCCTCCTATAAAGGTACTATAACTTTAACTGATCAATCCGTGATGATGTGTTTAATCAATATCAGTTTTTAATTGAAGCCCTCTGAGATTTACTCGCCATACAGAAAATCGACCTGCATGTGCCGCTTGGCGGGTGCCATTTTTGGACCGTGGTGATGTGTATCAGATCAGATCAGATGATCACAGCTGGATCAGCTGTCAGTTGGCTTTAACAGCTGTTTGTGTCTGAACTGATTTAATACTAATAAAGACACACAGTTAGCAGTGTTTTCTCTCCGTAGCCCGTTACCTGTTTAACGAACATCTACACTCTGTATTTATACCGTGGACTGAGCCCTGCTTAGAAGCTCAGGAACCATTTCTACTGGAACAATGCCTTTATATTAGTTATTCATTATTAGCGTCTGTAGTTATTGATATTCTGATTGTGAATTCATTATTTAATAACCCAGAATATGATTGTGTCTTTTGAACACTATAAATGGTTTATTGGGCTAAATGTTTGAGGGAAAATTTAAATGATGTAACTCACATCAGGAATTATCAGCTTCACATGTGAATGAATGGAAATGAGGATAAATGATGTAAAATGTGTTTGTTGATGACAGACAGACCCTCCGACTCTCTCTGACTTTAACTATATCTTTAATAAAAGTTAATGGGGGAAATAACAGATCATGACAAGAAAAATCTGATAAATGAAGAAAGTTGTTTGAGGTCTGTTCATTGCCAGGTCTTATAAAGCTCTTTCAGTGACAGGCTGCTTCAGCCGCGGTGTGTGAAGGAGAGATACTGCAGCTCCTTCTGCTGCTGCAACACTTTACCATCAACACGGTCCGTTTGTTGTTCACACCTACAGTTAACAAGATGGTGAATCAGAGGACAGCTAAACTATAAAACTGTTATCTGTCTTCACTCCGGTATGAAACCCAGTGATGTTGACATGTATCAGATCAGTCCGATTGACAGCAGTGTCCAATCAATAACTGATATCCAATAAGGGGGCGTGTCGGTCGGTAAAAAAACATCGGTGAAGGATACATTGGAGGATACACTGGTGTATCCTCGCTTATGGCTCCTTTGGCATGCCTCATTGCTCCTCTCTCCTCGCTCCTCGAGATGCATTTTAGGAATTGGGATGTCCTCCAAAATGTAGCGCTGAGATCGACTTCCGGGTCACAAGCCGGAGGATCGAGGAGACGAGGAGGCAAAAAATCGGGAAATGAGATGCAGCGCTGCTGTCTGATGGTGTTAGTTTGTCAACAGTGTTTTGTCTCATCTTTCAGGTATTTTTGCCTTCAAATGTTCTCGAGCTGAAGAGATCTTCAACATGCTGCAGGAGGTGATGCACAGTCACAGCATCAGTGTGGTGGAGGAGGCAGTCCTGGAGCCCATCCAGCAGACGCCGCTCACACCTGCAGGTAAATACACTCACGGTTGAGTTGTAGAGACATAAATGAGGTTCCACTGGTTCTATCCACTGGTCTCTACATGATGTAGGAAGCTATGTTGGTATACATCAAACCTGATCAGTGTGTTCACCGATCAATAAACTATGTTAAAGGGGTAGTTCAGATGTTTCTCAGTGTGGTTGTATGATAGTCAGTGTATTACTAATACAGTAGATGGAGGTTAAAGGGGTAGTCAGTGTATTACTACAGTAGGTGGAGGTTAAAGGGGTAGTCAGTGTATTACTACAGTAGATGGAGGTTAAAGGGGTAGTCAGTGTATTACTACAGTAGATGGAGGTTAAAGGGGTAGTCAGTGTATTACTACAGTAGATGGAGGTTAAAGGGGTAGTCAGTGTATTACTACAGTAGGTGGAGGTTAAAGGGGTAGTCAGTGTATTACTACAGTAGATGGAGGTTAAAGGGGTAGTCAGTGTATTACTACAGTAGATGGAGGTTAAAGGGGTAGTCAGTGTATTCCTACAGTAGATGGAGTTTGGAGCAGATCAATATCCTGCTGTGGACGGGGGCAGCAGCTAAACACATTTTACACACCTAAAAACATTTATATCAGTTAAAGTGTATGCTATATTTAGAATATTTTCACCTCTTTGCCTCGCTGTCAGACAGCCCTTTCTGACGGGGAACTGAAGCTGTTATAACGCTCTCTACACAGACACCAGACTACATTCACAAAAACAGTCATTTTACCTCTCAGAACAGGAGCTCTCAGCTAACTTTTTTCACCGTCCCGAGATTCAACTTAAGCCGTCCTGGAATGAATGCGGACTTTCACGAATTTAAAGTCTTTGTTTTTCTACATTATCATTAGTTACTCATTCAAAGTGACCAATAACATAAATCAAACATCAAAAGTTTATTTTTGTTCATAAAAGTTCATAAAGTTTTTTATTTTGGTGTTAAAAATGCAGCTAAATTAAATTAAATGTTTTTTTATGTGTAAAAAGTAGCATTTGGTCAAAAAACAAGATTTTGCATTTGGGCCCCCAAAAAGCTAGAACTGACCCTGCTAGCTAGAACCGGCTCTGCTTGCTAGAACAGGCCCTTCTAGCCGGAACCGGCTCTGCTTGCTAGAACCACCGGCCCTGCTAGCTGGGACGACGGGACATCCTTAAGCTCGAGCCCTGCTCAGAACAGCGGAGTTGCTGGTCTAACGCTGCATCGATCGGTTAGTAAGTTTGTGTTATTGTGTGACTTTCTGATCTGAACTGACCAAAGTCACACAATAACAGAAACAAACAAAAAGAGACTGTTTTGGTGAATGTAGTCTGGTGTCTTTGACGAGAGTGATATAACAGTTTAAATTCCCCGTCAGAAAGGACTGTCTGACAGCGAGGACATTGATCTGCTACCTGCTGGTTCTCCTGTCTGATTCTACCGTAGTAATACACTGACTATCATACAACCACACTGAGAAACACCTGAACTACCCCTTTAACATTAGAGTAGAGTGTGAGAAGCTGAATACCTTTCATCAACAAAACAATAGAAAGTGCTTTACATGAGACATAAAGACCAATATGAAGGGTTTAAACGGTAGAATAAGACAGAAAACACCTCTCTGTCTCTGTCTCTGTCTCTCTGTCAGCAGCTCTGGGTTACTCGGTGCCCACGGTGCCTAACGGTGTGACAAGAACCCAGTCGGTGGGCGAGGCCCCGTCTCACCCCTCCACCCGTCACCCGTCTGTCGCCAGCACCCGTCTGCCCTCGACGGGAGAAGAGTCCACTCATCCTCTGCTGGTGGCTGATGAAGCGGTGAGAGACACTTCCTCCTCCTCTTCCTCATATTAATACGGATTATTATTATTAGTGTTCGTTCTGATCAATCTCATTTAACAAGTCAGCTGATTCAGATTCAAGATATGATGATCTCATGTCTAATAATAATCTAATGATGATGTAATTAATATCTAATAAGCAGGATAATGTTCAGCCAGCGGGTCATTGTTGTAAAATAAGCGATGCCGCACCCCGACGTGGAGTGGAGGAACAATGACCTGCTAGCTGTACATTATCCCGCTTATTACACGGCTACTTACTGAAGAAATCAATAATTTTACACAAAAATGGTCCTCCAGAGTCCAACATCAGAACTGCGCCCATAGCAACGGTCTGCTTTACGTAGCAACGGTCTGCTATACCTAGCAACGGTCTGCTATACCTAGCAACGGTCTGCTATAAAGAAATAATAATAATAATTTAATCGTCTGATACAATATATCTAATAATGCTTTAATATCTAATAATGATTGAATCTGATCTAATAATAAATAATAATTGAATAATAATCTAATGTACTGATAGAACAAAATATCAGATAATGGTCTAATAATTTAATAATAATCCATCTGATACAACATATCTAATAAGGCTCTAATATCTAATACTGATTGAATGTAATCTAATAATTTAATAATTTAATGATCTGATACAATATAATATCTAATAATGGTCTAATAGTAATTTAATAATAATCTAATATGATATAATATGTAATAATGATGTAATGGTGATGTAATGGTGATGTAATGGTGATGTAATGACGATGTAATGACGGTCCCACTGTGTGCAGGTTCACACCTACGTGAACACCACGGGGCTCCTGGAGGACCAGCCCAGCCCTCTGACCGTCACCACCCCTCTGGAGAGTCCCACCTCCCCCCAGTCTCTGTGTCCTCCAACCCCCCCGCCTCCTCCGAGGGTCCGCGCCGAGCCGCCGGCACCGCCCCCCCAGCCGGAGCCCCAGGTGCTGCTGGAGCCTCAGGGGGCACGCTTCGTGCTAGGCCCCACGCCGGTTCAGAAGCAGCTGATGGAGAAGGAGAAGAAGCAGCACGAGGTCAAGGAGGTCGAGGAGCCCCGAGAGACTAACGGCCGGACCGAGGCCCCGCCGCCGCCCCCCCTGCTATCTAACGGCTCCTCCTCCAATAACTCCGCAGCTCCTCGCCGCCAGCGCCCACCCCCCCTCACACCTGACCTGCAGAATGTCAACAATTCGGCCCAGCGGCGCACCGCCCTGCTGGACTACGAGAACCTGCCGGCATTGCCGCCGGTGTGGGAGGCGAGGAAGCCCAGCTCGGAGGAGGAGGAGAACGGCTGCGGCGGCCTGAAGACGCCGTCGCTCAACGGCTACAACCACCACGGCCTGCTGCACCACTCCTACTCGCACCCTCTGTCCCCCGCCCTCGAGTCCTCGCACAACTACGTCAACACCGAGAACGTGACGGCACCGCTCAGCGCCCACCGGCCCGACACGGCCCGCCGCTGCACGCCGGGACCCACCATTTTCAACTTTGACTTCCGCCGGCCGCAGCTGCCGGGCCACCCTGAGCCGCCCAAAACCCTCAACTACATCGAGGTGGAGATGGACAACAGCGCGACGAACAAGGGGGCTTCGGACGGCAGCAACCCCCACACGCCCCGCACCCCCACCTCGCCGCTGCCTCCCACCACCCCCACCCGCCGCACCGAGCTCTACGCCCTCATCGACATCGAGCGCACCGCCGCCATGTCCAACCTGCAGAAGGCCCGGCCGCGAGACGACGGTACGTCACGCAAGACGCGGCACAACAGCACGGAGCTGCCCACCAAAAGCACTGTGTGACACGCACCCCCACTTCCTGTTAACCCTTTGAGTTGTTTGATACGACGAACGGAGCTTCTTTATATTCACACGTGGAAACGCAGTGACGGACTACACCTGACCAATGAGAGAGTGACTTTCTGTGACCTGTTGATGGCACAGCTGCGTCGGGTCGGCCTGCGTTCTTCCTCCTTATATGGTACAAATCAGTATTACTGAACAAAGCATTCCATTTAGCCTTTTCTAAGAGTCACTACATGCTGCTGTCAGTCAGTATCTCTCTGAGTATGTACAGTAGATCCTGGCACAATAAATGTCTGTTCTGTTTCTATTCAGCTCCTCATTCACTTCAATGTGCCCACAGCGTCCACCATACACATAGACGCCGCATTGGACGCTTGAGCCCGTTGCAGCGATATGTCAACGTGGGCGCCATATTGGACCTGGCGAGACTTACCTGTAACCCAATACAAGTGAAGGGTGGATAAAAAGCACTATAACATCTACATTTTCTCTGATTATAGTGCTTTTTATCCAGAAAAACAGCAGCTTCCCCGTTCACTTGTATAGAGTCTTTAACTTATGACTTTATTCTCATAATAAAACAACTTTATTTTATTCATTTATTCGTCAATGTGGCCCTAATACTCCATCGTAAAATATGAAGACGTTAAACACATAATCGGGCTAATGGTAACACAGATGAAGCTGCCAGATGCAGGAAGGACAGCTGTTACACATCAGTGATCCATCAGGAGTTCCATATATGTACAGTTTTAAGGGATAATGTACAGCGAGCCAGTCATTGTTGTGAAACAATCCCCGAATCATCCTCCGCTTCGCGTCGGGGTGCACATCGCCCTCACCCCGCTTATTACACGGCTACTTACTGAAGAAATCAATAATTTCACACAGAAACGGTCCTCCAGAGTCCGACATCAGAGCTGCGCCCAAAGCAATCAGAATCGAGTATTCATCACAGCCGTGTAATAAATAATAACTACATGTGTGTGTTCTGTTAAATGAATGTGTTGATTAGAAAGAATAGAAGACTTTATTCATCCTCTGGGAGACATTGTGGCGTGTATGAAAGCAGTGTTAATGTCGTTAATAGGGGTGTCAAGACTTCAATTCTAAATCGGAAATCGGTTTCCGACGTCGATCATCGAAATCAAAAGCAGGATCAACATTATGATCTCTTATCTGGATGATCCAGATAAGAGATCAACTCTATAAAAGCACCTCCTACTGACCAATTAGAGCTCAGTGAGCAGATCGTATGATAATATTACACAAATATGAAGAAGTTACAGTCATAATCAAAACTGACAGCTGCAGGAAGGACAGCTGGCTGTATGCTGTGGGTGTTTACCGCTTTGAATTATGTTTTTATATTTATTCATTTACTTGCTCTCAAGTCCTTTTCACGCCGTCAGAGACGGGACGCAGCTGAGAGAAGGTTGAAATAGTCACACACACCACATTAATAATGTAAACTACTGTATTCTATTCATCCATTATACTCTGGAAGTTATTTATATATCACTGCCCCATCTCGACGACTATATCTGACTTTTGAGTATTCCGTTAAATTCATAAATCTGTTCATTTACGCATTCACACATCGTTAGTTTGTCTTCTGCCAGCTGCCCTTCCTGCATTTGACAGAGTAAACTGTGTTTATATTAGTCTGATTTAACTTCTCCGTATTTGTCTAATATGGTTTATAAAATGTGGCGCTCTGCTGACAGTAGACTTGTCCATGTTTGTGATTGGTCAGATGCTGCAAACCCCGCCCCTTTCATGTGAACGGACAGACTGAGAAACCCTGGGTTGATTTACTGAGTTGATAACCACCGTGGTAGAACCACTTAGCGGGATGTTGGCTGTCAGGGTTAGTGAACCCAGATAACCAGAAGATACCCCCGGGTTTGTCGAACTACAGGCCTCTGGTGTCACACGTGTCACAACAACACGTTAAAGGGATAGTTCAGGTGTTTCTCAGTATTGCAGTACCTTCAGTAGAATCAGACAGGAGAACCAGCAGGCAGCAGATCAATGTCCTGCTGCGGACCGGGGCAACATTTTACACACCTAAAAACATCTATATCAGTTTAAATTGGACGCTATATTTAGGATCTATATTTTGCATGCTTTACCTCGCTGTGAGACCGCTATAAAGTCTGTTTTTAGACGGGTAACTGAAGCCGTTATCTATGCTCCGAGAGCAACCAGACTCCATTGAAAAAAACTAATTGTACCTTGTTTGTTATTGTGACTTTGTTTAGTTCAGATTCACTTTAACCTCCATCTACTGTAGTAATACACTGACTACCCCTTTAACCTCCACCTACTGTAGTAGTAATACACTGACTACCCCTTTAACCTCCACCTACTGTAGTAATACACTGACTACCCCTTTAACCTCCACCTACTGTAGTAGTAATACACTGACTACCCCTTTAACCTCCACCTACTGTAGTAATACACTGACTACCCCTTTAACCTCCATCTACTGTAGTAATACACTGACTACCCCTTTAACCTCCACCTACTGTAGTAGTAATACACTGACTACCCCTTTAACCTCCACCTACTGTAGTAGTAATACACTGACTACCCCTTTAACCTCCACCTACTGTAGTAGTAATACACTGACTACCCCTTTAACCTCCACCTACTGTAGTAATACACTGACTACCCCTTTAACCTCCACCTACTGTAGTAATACACTGACTACCCCTTTAACCTCCACCTACTGTAGTAATACACTGACTACCCCTTTAACCTCCACCTACTGTAGTAATACACTGACTACCCCTTTAACCTCCATCTACTGTAGTAATACACTGACTACCCCTTTAACCTCCACCTACTGTAGTAATACACTGACTACCCCTTTAACCTCCACCTACTGTAGTAGTAATACACTGACTACCCCTTTAACCTCCATCTATTGTAGTAATACACTGACTACCCCTTTAACCTCCATCTATTGTAGTAATACACTGACTACCCCTTTAACCTCCATCTATTGTAGTAATACACTGACTACCCCTTTAACCTCCATCTACTGTAGTAATACACTGACTACCCCTTTAACCTCCATCTATTGTAGTAATACACTGACTACCCCTTTAACCTCCACCTACTGTAGTAATACACTGACTACCCCTTTAACCTCCACCTACTGTAGTAATACACTGACTACCCCTTTAACCTCCACCTACTGTAGTAATACACTGACTACCCCTTTAACCTCCACCTACTGTAGTAATACACTGACTACCCCTTTAACCTCCATCTACTGTAGTAATACACTGACTACCCCTTTAACCTCCACCTACTGTAGTAATACACTGACTACCCCTTTAACCTCCACCTACTGTAGTAATACACTGACTACCCCTTTAACCTCCACCTACTGTAGTAATACACTGACTACCCCTTTAACCTCCACCTACTGTAGTAGTAATACACTGACTACCCCTTTAACCTCCACCTATTGTAGTAATACACTGACTACCCCTTTAACCTCCATCTACTGTAGTAATACACTGACTACCCCTTTAACCTCCACCTACTGTAGTAGTAATACACTGACTACCCCTTTAACCTCCACCTACTGTAGTAGTAATACACTGACTACCCCTTTAACCTCCATCTACTGTAGTAATACACTGACTACCCCTTTAACCTCCACCTACTGTAGTAGTAATACACTGACTACCCCTTTAACCTCCACCTACTGTAGTAATACACTGACTACCCCTTTAACCTCCACCTACTGTAGTAATACACTGACTACCCCTTTAACCTCCACCTACTGTAGTAATACACTGACTACCCCTTTAACCTCCACCTACTGTAGTAATACACTGACTACCCCTTTAACCTCCACCTACTGTAGTAATACACTGACTACCCCTTTAACCTCCATCTACTGTAGTAATACACTGACTACCCCTTTAACCTCCACCTACTGTAGTAGTAATACACTGACTACCCCTTTAACCTCCATCTATTGTAGTAATACACTGACTACCCCTTTAACCTCCATCTACTGTAGTAATACACTGACTACCCCTTTAACCTCCACCTACTGTAGTAATACACTGACTACCCCTTTAACCTCCACCTACTGTAGTAGTAATACACTGACTACCCCTTTAACCTCCACCTACTGTAGTAATACACTGACTACCCCTTTAACCTCCACCTACTGTAGTAATACACTGACTACCCCTTTAACCTCCACCTACTGTAGTAATACACTGACTACCCCTTTAACCTCCACCTACTGTAGTAATACACTGACTACCCCTTTAACCTCCATCTACTGTAGTAATACACTGACTACCCCTTTAACCTCCACCTACTGTAGTAATACACTGACTACCCCTTTAACCTCCACCTACTGTAGTAGTAATACACTGACTACCCCTTTAACCTCCACCTATTGTAGTAATACACTGACTACCCCTTTAACCTCCATCTACTGTAGTAATACACTGACTACCCCTTTAACCTCCACCTATTGTAGTAATACACTGACTACCCCTTTAACCTCCACCTACTGTAGTAATACACTGACTACCCCTTTAACCTCCACCTACTGTAGTAATACACTGACTACCCCTTTAACCTCCATCTACTGTAGTAATACACTGACTACCCCTTTAACCTCCACCTACTGTAGTAATACACTGACTACCCCTTTAACCTCCACCTACTGTAGTAATACACTGACTACCCCTTTAACCTCCACCTACTGTAGTAATACACTGACTACCCCTTTAACCTCCACCTACTGTAGTAATACACTGACTACCCCTTTAACCTCCATCTACTGTAGTAATACACTGACTACCCGTTTAACCTCCATCTACTGTAGTAATACACTGACTACCCCTTTAACCTCCACCTACTGTAGTAATACACTGACTACCCCTTTAACCTCCATCTACTGTAGTAATACACTGACTACCCCTTTAACCTCCACCTATTGTAGTAATACACTGACTACCCGTTTAACCTCCATCTACTGTAGTAATACACTGACTACCCCTTTAACCTCCACCTACTGTAGTAATACACTGACTACCCCTTTAACCTCCATCTACTGTAGTAATACACCGACTACCCGTTTAACCTCCATCTACTGTAGTAATACACCGACTACCCCTTTAACCTCCACCTACTGTAGTAATACACTGACTACCCCTTTAACCTCCACCTACTGTAGTAATACACTGACTACCCCTTTAACCTCCATCTACTGTAGTAATACACCGACTACCCGTTTAACCTCCATCTACTGTAGTAATACACCGACTACCCCTTTAACCTCCATCTACTGTAGTAATACACTGACTACCCCTTTAACCTCCATCTACTGTAGTAATACACCGACTACCCGTTTAACCTCCATCTACTGTAGTAATACACCGACTACCCCTTTAACCTCCACCTACTGTAGTAATACACTGACTACCCCTTTAACCTCCATCTACTGTAGTAATACACCGACTACCCGTTTAACCTCCATCTACTGTAGTAATACACCGACTACCCCTTTAACCTCCACCTACTGTAGTAATACACTGACTACCCCTTTAACCTCCATCTACTGTAGTAATACACTGACTACCCGTTTAACCTCCATCTACTGTAGTAATACACCGACTACCCCTTTAACCTCCACCTACTGTAGTAATACACTGACTACCCCTTTAACCTCCACCTACTGTAGTAGTAATACACTGACTACCCCTTTAACCTCCACCTACTGTAGTAGTAATACACTGACTACCCCTTTAACCTCCACCTACTGTAGTAGTAATACACTGACTACCCCTTTAACCTCCACCTACTGTAGTAATACACTGACTACCCCTTTAACCTCCACCTACTGTAGTAGTAATACACTGACTACCCCTTTAACCTCCACCTACTGTAGTAATACACTGACTACCCCTTTAACCTCCACCTACTGTAGTAGTAATACACTGACTACCCCTTTAACCTCCACCTAGTGTAGTAATACACTGACTACCCCTTTAACCTCCATCTACTGTAGTAATACACTGACTACCCCTTTAACCTCCACCTACTGTAGTAATACACTGACTACCCCTTTAACCTCCACCTACTGTAGTAATACACTGACTACCCCTTTAACCTCCACCTACTGTAGTAATACACTGACTACCCCTTTAACCTCCATCTACTGTAGTAATACACTGACTACCCCTTTAACCTCCATCTACTGTAGTAATACACTGACTACCCCTTTAACCTCCACCTACTGTAGTAATACACTGACTACCCCTTTAACCTCCATCTACTGTAGTAATACACTGACTACCCCTTTAACCTCCACCTACTGTAGTAATACACTGACTACCCCTTTAACCTCCATCTACTGTAGTAATACACTGACTACCCCTTTAACCTCCACCTACTGTAGTAATACACTGACTACCCCTTTAACCTCCACCTACTGTAGTAATACACTGACTACCCCTTTAACCTCCACCTACTGTAGTAATACACTGACTACCCCTTTAACCTCCATCTACTGTAGTAATACACTGACTACCCCTTTAACCTCCATCTACTGTAGTAATACACTGACTACCCCTTTAACCTCCATCTACTGTAGTAATACACTGACTACCCCTTTAACCTCCATCTACTGTAGTAGTAATACACTGACTACCCCTTTAACCTCCACCTACTGTAGTAATAATACACTGACTACCCCTTTAACCTCCACCTACTGTAGTAGTAATACACTGACTACCCCTTTAACCTCCACCTACTGTAGTAGTAATACACTGACTACCCCTTTAACCTCCACCTACTGTAGTAGTAATACACTGACTACCCCTTTAACCTCCACCTACTGTAGTAATACACTGACTACCCCTTTAACCTCCACCTACTGTAGTAGTAATACACTGACTACCCCTTTAACCTCCACCTACTGTAGTAATACACTGACTACCCCTTTAACCTCCACCTACTGTAGTAGTAATACACTGACTACCCCTTTAACCTCCACCTAGTGTAGTAATACACTGACTACCCCTTTAACCTCCATCTACTGTAGTAATACACTGACTACCCCTTTAACCTCCACCTACTGTAGTAATACACTGACTACCCCTTTAACCTCCACCTACTGTAGTAATACACTGACTACCCCTTTAACCTCCACCTACTGTAGTAATACACTGACTACCCCTTTAACCTCCACCTACTGTAGTAATACACTGACTACCCCTTTAACCTCCACCTACTGTAGTAATACACTGACTACCCCTTTAACCTCCATCTACTGTAGTAATACACTGACTACCCCTTTAACCTCCACCTACTGTAGTAATACACTGACTACCCCTTTAACCTCCATCTACTGTAGTAATACACTGACTACCCCTTTAACCTCCATCTACTGTAGTAATACACTGACTACCCCTTTAACCTCCACCTACTGTAGTAATACACTGACTACCCCTTTAACCTCCATCTACTGTAGTAATACACTGACTACCCCTTTAACCTCCACCTACTGTAGTAATACACTGACTACCCCTTTAACCTCCATCTACTGTAGTAGTAATACACTGACTACCCCTTTAACCTCCATCTACTGTAGTAATACACTGACTACCCCTTTAACCTCCACCTACTGTAGTAATACACTGACTACCCCTTTAACCTCCACCTACTGTAGTAATACACTGACTACCCCTTTAACCTCCACCTACTGTAGTAATACACTGACTACCCCTTTAACCTCCATCTACTGTAGTAATACACTGACTACCCCTTTAACCTCCATCTACTGTAGTAGTAATACACTGACTACCCCTTTAACCTCCACCTACTGTAGTAATACACTGACTACCCCTTTAACCTCCACCTACTGTAGTAATACACTGACTACCCCTTTAACCTCCACCTACTGTAGTAATACACTGACTACCCCTTTAACCTCCACCTACTGTAGTAATACACTGACTACCCCTTTAACCTCCACCTACTGTAGTAATACACTGACTACCCCTTTAACCTCCATCTACTGTAGTAATACACTGACTACCCGTTTAACCTCCATCTACTGTAGTAATACACTGACTACCCCTTTAACCTCCACCTACTGTAGTAGTAATACACTGACTACCCCTTTAACCTCCACCTACTGTAGTAATACACTGACTACCCCTTTAACCTCCACCTACTGTAGTAATACACTGACTACCCCTTTAACCTCCATCTACTGTAGTAATACACTGACTACCCCTTTAACCTCCACCTACTGTAGTAATACACTGACTACCCCTTTAACCTCCATCTACTGTAGTAATACACTGACTACCCCTTTAACCTCCATCTACTGTAGTAGTAATACACTGACTACCCCTTTAACATCACATTCATTATCTTGTTCAGATCAGTCAGCTGTTGATTTAAATGAAGAGCTCAACATTTAGTTGAATCACAAACTTCGACTTTAACTTTTTTCGACATACTATACTATGACTTATGGTGAACATTTTTGACATACTATATTATGCCTTTTTTGGGGAAAGTTTTCGAAATACTATGCTATGACTTTTTGGACATACTATGCTATGACTTTTTGGTGAAATGTTTAGACACAATATACTATGACTTTTCTTGGTGAAAATGTTCAACATACTATACTGACTTTGATATACTACTTTGACTTTTCTTGGTGACATTTTTTCGATATAGAACATTTTCAACATACAATAATATGCCTGTTTTTGTGAAATCTTTGGACATACTATACTATGACTTTTTGGGGGAAATTTTCACCATTCAATATTATGCCTTTTGTTGGTGACATTTTTAAATATACTATACTGACTTCTTTGGTAAAATTTTTCGACAGACATTTTTTCGACAAACTATGCTATGACTTTTCTTGGTGAAAATCTTTCGACATACTAGACTGACTTTTGGTGAAATTTTTCAAAATACAATATTATGACATTTTGGTGAAATTTTCAACATGCTATACTATGAAGTTTTTTGTGAAAATTTACGACATACCATACTATGTATTTTCTTGGTGAAAATCTTTTGACATTCTATACTGACTTTCTTTCATGAATTTTTCGACATGCTATACTATGACTTTTTCATGAATCTTTCTGACATACTATACTATGACCTTGATTTCATACATTTTCTACATACTATATAACAAATTTTTTTCATGAAATTTTTCGAAATAATATACTATGACTTTTCGGGAAATTTTTCAACATACTGTACTATGACTTTTTTTCATGAAAATGTTCGACATCATTTTATGACTTTTTTCATGAAATTTTTCTACATACGATACTATGACTTTTTTTTCATGACATTTTTCGACAAACTATACTATGACTTTCATGAAATCTTTTGACATCCTATACTATGACTTTTTTCATGAAATTTTTGATATGATATACTATGACTTTTTTTTTTAATGAAATTTTCTACATACCATTCTGACTTTTTTCATGAAATTTTTCTACATACTACACTATGAATTGTTTTGGTGAAATCTTTTCTACATACGATACTATGACTTTTTTTTCATAAAATTTTTTGACATACTATACTATGACTTTTCATGAATCTTTCTGACATACTATACTATGACCTTGATTTCATACATTTTCGACATACTATATAACAATTTTTTTTCATGAACTTTTTCGAAATAATATACTGACTTTTTGCATGAAATTTTTCAACATATACTATGACTATTTTTCATGAAAATTTTCGACATGCTATACTATGACTTATTTTTCATGAAATTTCCTACATACCATTCTATGACTTTTTTGATGAAATTTTTCTACATACGATACTATGACTTTTTTCCATGACATTTTTTGACATACTATATTATGACTTTCATTGGTGAAATTTTTTTCAACATACTATACTATGACTTTTTTTCATGAATTTTTTTGACATACTATGCTGACTTTTTTTCATGAAATTTTTTCACATGCTATACTATGAAATTTTTTCGACATGCTATACTATGACCTTTATTTCATAAATTTTCGACATACTACGATGACCTTCTTTTCATGAAATTTTTCGACATACTACACTATCACCCGTCCAGTAGGCTCCGATCTACTGGGGTCTAGTCAACCAGGGCCCCGTCCACCAGGGTACCGTTAGGGACCCCTGGAGGAGAAATCCCAAATCACCTCTTATTTTTTTTTATTCTTTATTTTTCTCATTTCAATGTTTTTCTCTCTTTATTAAACTGGTTTTCTGACGTCTGACCTGTGACGTATAATCAAGTGTCATTGATTAATTGATCTCATTCAACACTCGTATCCATAATTTAGTAAATATTGATTGACGACAGACTCGATGAAATGCAAGAAAACACTTTAATTTCATCATAATTTACATTCTGATGGAAAAACATGACAAGTACAAAAGAGACGATTATTATAAAAAACTAAAGACATCTTTAATCAGGTTTAATGTGTGAGCCTGTGATTGGTCGCAGTGGTTCAGCTGACATGATGAGTCTCTAACGAGTGACGAGTCTTCGTTTAGTCGTCTGCGCCACCAGTTTGTGATAATCGTCCAGTTTGTCTTGAACTTTATTATAAATCTGAAAACAGACGAAGGCAAACAGATCGCTCATTAAACTGATTCACAGTGTAAACAGGAAGTGATGTAATGAGAAGTAAACCGGAAGTGACGCAGTGAGACGTAAACAGGACGTGATGCAATGAGACATAAACACTAAGTGATGCAGTGAAGCGTAAACACGAAGTGATGCAGTGAGACGAAAACAGGAAGTGATGATGACTCACGCTGCTGTTGGTCTGTGTCTCTTTCAGAGTCTGCAACAGCTGATCGATGGACGTGTACGGCAGCCAGACGGAAGACGACGTCGCCGACAGCGGCCTCTGAGACAATAAATACAATAAAAATAATTCATCATTCTGTTAAAACAAGTCATTAAATATCTTTGTGGTTCATTCTGCTGATCGTTTACTTTTCAAATATCACAATATTAGTATTATTTGAAGTATAACTAGTAGGTAGTTGCACCAATATATCTGCCGATATTCTCCTAGTTGACGGCCATCAGCCTATCGGCAGACAAGACGGCATTCTCTGATGGACGATGTTTAACTGTTGTGTTGCTTATTTGCAGTCAGTCTCTGACAACAGCACTTCAAGTTTTAAGTTTAAGTTACAGTGGGAACGTGCAGCAGTCTGTCCCCCATACCGGGATCCAGTCCCAGGTGATCAGAGTGCAGCAGCATGTCGAGCCGCTGCATCGTAGTCCCGCGACCCCACCGTGGGTCGACCCAGCTCGGACAGCCGAGACAGCGAGGCTGAACCAGCAGAACGGAGCTCTCCATTGGCTCCCCGACGGCGTTCTGACGCTACTAGTCTTCTAGTTAATCAATCATGGATGGCGTCGTTCTCTCAGACGGATAAAAGAATAAAAATGAACAATGCTAAAATAGGTTGCTACATATACTCAGGCGGCCGTTAATACTCGGGCGTCCCGCCCAAGTGAAGTCTATGTGAGAGAAAAACTGATTATGTTTTAATCACTTTTACATTTAATTTATAAAAGTAATATTTTTGTTGGGCTGTACTGAAACATTCTTCTCATTGAGTCGTAAGTTGTAGAGCAGCTGAAAAGGAGTTATTTTTAAAATTTCACGAGACAGAAGTTTATATTAAAGGTTGTTTCATTTGTCTGATTGAATTTGTGCTGATTCTGAGACTTTAAAACAGTTCAGTTATTGTTTTATACTGAAGAGGTTTTTGAATAACAGCAAAAACGTAATAAAAAACATCGGTATCGGCCTATCGGTCCATTTCCTCAAATATTTTTACCTCTATTCCAAAGTACTGGTGTCCTCTCCCGAGCAGAGCGTCAACGTACTCCAACACCAGCTCAGCTGCAGCGTCCAGGAGGTCAAAGTTTAAGTAGAGACGCAGCAGAGACGCAGCGTCCACGCCCTGTAAGAGAAACAGCTGCATCATGGGAGAATAACCAGCAGAGACACAGCTGCATCATGGGAGAATAACCAGCAAAGACACAGCTGCATCATGGGAGAATAACCAGCAGAGACACAGCTGCATCATGGGAGAATAACCAGCAGAGACAGAGCTGCATCAATGGGAGAATAACCAGCAGAGACACAGCTGCATCATGGGAGAATAACCAGCAGAGACAGAGCTGCATCATGGGAGAATAACCAGCAGAGACAGAGCTGCATCATGGGAAAGACTGCGGCTCTCATGATTTATTAATTCAAGATAAACTATCCCTCCTCCCTATTGGCTGAACTCTCACCTTGTAAGACCTGATGAGCCAATCGGGCAGAGGGACGCCATGTGACAGCAGCTTGTTGATGACACAGCGCTGGTGTTGTCCGTTAGCAGAGGGATACCTGTCCAGGTAGGAGGCCAGCAGCCGCCACGCCTCGTCTGTAGCACTGACCACAGAAGAAGAGACAGAGTAAATAAGCAGCTGTGATTGGTCAACATAGGGATTGGTTTTAAACAGACCTGTGGTTTGCTATGTGAATCTAATACTAATCAATAACAGAGATAATCAATAACAGAGATCACACCTGGACTCTTTGGTGTTGACGACAGACGACAGCTGATTAGCAGCCAACCAGCTCCAGGCTTCATTCTGAGGCTCCTCCCCCCCAAACTGAAGCTTAATGCACCTGAAAAACAAACATGGCGACAGTTTGTGGTTATGTTCCTCACCGTGTCATCAGGTGCGTTTCCATCCACCTGTTGTTATACACATGAAAACAGCTGGATGGAAACGTGAACAAAACCGAGTGGAAACGCCGGAAAATAAAAAAGAATCGACTTGGCTGAGGTGTGAAAGTTGTCGTTGTGGATAAAAGCTCAATGTGACAAATAGAAACAGATTTAGTGAATACATGTTGACGCTCGCTGCTGCAGCCATCTTGGTTTCAAACAAACAAAGGATGATGTCATGAAGCAGGAACTCACTTGAAGGTCAGACCCTCGAAGACTGAAGTCAGGTTCAGGTTGAAGGTTTGACAGACGGACAGCGCCGAGTCAAACAGTCCTGTTTGGACCAACAGGGACACCATCTCCACTGCTGAGGCACCGCCTACAGACAGACAGACAGACAGACAGACAGACAGACAGACAGACAGACAGACAGACAGACAGACAGACAGACAGACAGAGAGAGAGAGAGAGAGAGAGAGAGAGAGAGAGAGACAGAGAGAGACAGAGAGAGAGAGAGAGAGAGAGAGAGAGAGAGAGAGAGAGAGAGACAGAGAGAGAGAGAGAGAGAGACAGAGAGAGAGAGAGAGAGAGAGAGACAGACAGACAGACAGACAGAAAGTTAGAGACAGACAGACAGACAGACAGACAGACAGACAGACAGACAGACAGACAGACAGACAGACAGGGTAAAGAACAGCCACATTTAATATTTAACTTTAAACCCAAGAAAGAAAAAACACTTTGTTTGGTTACTAATGATCTCAGATCTCTCCTCTGATGGAAACATGAGGAAACTTCAGGTAGACAACCTCGGGTAGGCAGATGTTAAAGGTGTAGAAGATGTTAAAGGTGTAGAAGGTTAGAGGGCGTTAAAGGTGTAGAAGGCTTAGAAGGTGTAATGGCGTACCAGCGATGGCGGCAGACGGCGGGTGGTGCTGGGCGAGGGTGAGGCGGCTGCGGGACAGGATGTACTCCTTCTCCAGGTCCTTGAGTTCCAGGATGTCGACCTGACGTTTGACTGTAGGAGGAAACAAGGATCAGATTATTTAGGGTTAGTTTAGCATTTAGTCCGTTTTAATCAAACTGTGGAGGAGAAGAGATTCACAGCAGATCAGTAACCAGTCAGAGTGGAGCTGCAGCTCTGGAGACCAAACAGACCCTCAGCACATCATTTCTATTATTTGGTCTGCTTTAATTGGTGCACTGTGAAAACGAACCAGACTAAATAGGAAAAGTATTGATTTCACTGGTGAAAGCACCATATCTAGTGTCTGTATTACCACGTCCTCGTCCACCAGGGGGCAGCGTCCTCACTATAAACCACACATACCTGACCCAATCCAACTCTACAGAAAAGTCCTGTTGACTGTTGAATGTTGGACACTTTATAATGTTTATATTATTATGACTAATGATCAGTAATAACTGGATTTATTGACATTATTTTACCAAAGTAAGTTACTGTTATCACGAATCCTTTTCTTAAACTTTAACTATGTTTCAAGTAAGCGGGTCATGATGTGATATAAACCCCTTCAGGGCGAACATGAAATACATTATCACGCTTATTACACGGCTAGCAACGGTCTATTATACATAGCAACGGTCAGTTATTCGTAGCAAAGGTCAGTTATACATAGCAAAAGTCTGCAGTCTGTTATACGTAGTAACGGTCTGTTATAAAGAAATAACAGACCGTAGAAGGCTGTAATTGACCAATCAGAGTCGAGTATTCAACACAGCCGTGTAATAACCTGTTTTAGTTTGTTTAGCTTTAAATATTATTCTTGTCATGTAATTGTCGTCCTGTTTACTCTGTTTTACCCTTAAACACTTTGTAACTCTGTGAAGAAACGTACTATATAACTTAGATTAAGCCATTATCATTACTTAAAACACTCTAGTGATGCTGCCGAGGAATGATTGTGTCTGTCCACAGAGAGGTTGCTAATAAAGTTTTGTTAAAGACGGCTGATGTCACCTGGTTCAGAAGAAAACTCTCCGTCAGAGTTCCTCTTTGGAGACGCTCCTGGACGCTCGTACTGCAACACAAACAGCTTTATTTACACCAACAACCACACTGAGAACAACATTCAACATGCAGGTCCTGCTCTGTTTGCATATATTTATACTGTATCGATAACATTTAATCGTGATTAATCAGGGCAACTATGCTGCTTTATGCAAATATATGTATATATCTGTTTTATTGTAAATCAATGAACACAAAACAATGACAAATATTGTCCAGAAACCCTCACAGGTACTGCATTTGCATTAACGCGTTAAAGAAATTAGTGACATTAAAAGGAATTTTAACTTAAAGCGAAAAATAAATTAGTGACATTGAAACGAATTTAGGTTAACACATTAATGAAATTAGTAACATTAAAACCAATTCAAATTAACGCGTTAAAGAAATTAGTGACATTAAAATCAATTTGCATTAACGTGGAAAAGAAATTAGTGACAAAACGAATTTGCGTTAATGCGAAAAAGAAATTAGTGACATTAAGACAAATTTGCGTCATCGCGTTAAAGAAATTAGTGACATTAAAACCAATTTGCGTTAACACATTAAAGAAATTAGTGACAAAATAAATTTGCGTTAATGCGAAAAAGAAATTAGTGACATTAAAACAAATTTGCGTTAACCTCATAATAATATGTTAATGCAATTTTTTTTAATATCACTAATTTCTTTAATATGTTAACATTGACAGCCCTAATATATTTGTATGTATATATACAGTATACTGTATATGTATGTGTGTGTGTGTGTCGTACCACAGCTCCGGAGGCCGGCTGGACAATCCAGGCGTACTCTGGTCTGATGAGGCGAAGACAGTTCAGAGCAGCCAGGTAACAGTTCACCTGTTTCTGAAGGCCGAGACGCGTCCGAACCTCTCGACCGAGACGCATCCCGAACTCAAACATCACCGTCCCAGCTAAACACATTCATGTGATAAAATACAAAAAGACAGAGTCTGGTTAGTTCATAATAGTTCGTATTAAAATGTCAGATATGTACAGTGAGATTAAACACTGAGGTGTTGTTGCAGTAGTCTTACCTTTCCTGTAGTTGTGTCTGTTGATGTGGAAGGCGTACAGCAGCTCGTAGTAATTATGAGCCAGCAGGTCCAAACCTCTGGCCCGAGACTCGATGATACCGACGACCTGGTGACGACACAACAGTTAACGACACAACAACACTGTTTGGCTTTCAGCTGGATCAGAGTCGTGTTCAGTTACTGCTGACGTAAACCCAACATTTCCACATTTTGCTGGTTCATACTAAAAACCTTTAAATAACGGTGGACTTTTATTGTGAAGAATTTAAAGGAAATTAAATGTGTTTATCACAGAATTAGCGGAGCTTTGTTAGTGGCTATTCTTCAATAAGAAATAATTATTAATTTATTTCTATTCTATATTAATGTATGATTATATATGGTGAGGGGTCAGGGGAAGGTTTTACCTCGTCGTGCAGGTTGACGTAGGAGAACTGGACTAAATCCTGCAGCTGAGAACGTTCACACAAAACCACCACCAGTTGACGGAGACAATCCAGCTGCCTGACACCACAACAGCAAGAGTTAGTTTATACAGAAAATAAATACATTTTTAATCATCATTAATCATCAAAATCTCCTGTTTTATTCATGTTTAACTGTCATCAGTCACTCTGACAAGCTTTTAATATTTATGTCTTTTTAATGTGTAAAAATATCAATATTGTCCCGTGAACAAGTGTCTTTACACTTTCTCACTTCTTTAATTTTGTGTGTATATATATATATATAAATTAATGTGTGTGTATATGTACATACATGCTGCAGTCTGGGTTCTGGGTGAGCGCTTCATAAGCTTCACTGTTGTGTCCCAGATCCAGGTGATGTTTGAATATTCGAGTCCACAGAGCCGCCTGAAGGCAAACACAAATTTATATCTATACATCATATTAGAAGAGAAATATGTAGAAACAAACATTAAATAATTTGGGAAATGGATTCAACCAAGAGAAAAAGCTTAAAGGAACTGTGTAGTATTTAGTGACATCTAGTGGTGAGGTTGCAGATTACAACTACTGCCGTGTGCAAAGCGTGCAGCAGAACTACGGCAACGACGTGAAAACATGAACGTTCCCTCCAGAGAGAGTAACGTTATCGACTGTGCTCCAACCAGGAACAGTTAAGAGGTTTTTTTTTCTGTTCTGGGCAGCTGTAGAAACATGGAGGACTCTGTGGAGAAGACCAGTTCCATATGGAGATATAAACGGATCATTCTACGCTAACGGAAACACAACCCCTCTTATTATCAGCTGATTATATACTAATGAAAACATACTTAATAATATGATATTACATTTCTACCAACAGATTCCCCTGAATGTTACACCCTGTCCTTTAATAATTCTCACCACAGCTCCCATCACAAACAGTCACATCATAGTGACATCACATTGGTGCAAAACAAAAACATTAATATAAACAGACATAAGTATAATTGTCTGTTTACCTGTCTGTTTACCTGTGTGTTAAATGTTACCTGTCTGTTTACCGGTCTGTTAAATGTTACCTGGCTGTTGACCGGTCTGTTAAATGTTACCTGTCTGTTTACCTGTCTGTTAAATGTTACCTGTCTGTTTACCTGTCTGTTAAATGTTACCTGTCTGTTTACCGGTCTGTTAAATGTTACCTGTCTGTTTACCGGTCTGTTAAATGTTACCTGTCTGTTTACCTGTGTGTTAAATGTTACCTGGCTGTTGACCGGTCTGTTAAATGTTACCTGTCTGTTTACCTGTCTGTTAAATGTTACCTGTCTGTTTACCTGTCTGTTAAATGTTACCTGTCTGTTTACCGGTCTGTTAAATGTTACCTGTCTGTTTACCGGTCTGTTAAATGTTACCTGTCTGTTTACCTGTGTGTTAAATGTTACCTGGCTGTTGACCGGTCTGTTAAATGTTACCTGGCTGTTTACCTGTGTGTTAAATGTTACCTGGCTGTTTACCGGTCTGTTAAATGTTACCTGTCTGTTTACCTGTCTGTTAAATGTTACCTGTCTGTTTACCTGTCTGTTAAATGTTACCTGTCTGTTTACCGGTCTGTTAAATGTTACCTGGCTGTTTACCTGTGTGTTAAATGTTACCTGGCTGTTGACGTCGGTGACGGCCTCTGTTATGGCCAAAGAGGCCAACTGGATGACCAGCTCAGGTAGACCCACATCCTCCAACAGCCGCAGCACCTAAACACACACAATCAATATGTGGAAATACTGTATATAATATATATATAAATAAAATATTTCAGTTCTGTGTAGTTTCACAGTCACAACACTGAATAAAACACAGACAATTTTAACAACTGTCTCACTAATGGACTGGTGGTTTCCTCCATCTATATTGTTCTCGGTTCTTCATGTGTACCTTGTTGTAGTATTGTAATCTGGGGGTCGAGGCAGCCTCCTCATCCTCGCTGCCCGTCAGTTTCATCAGGAACTCCTCCTTCTCCACCTCTGTCGCTGCCTCCTGGAAACACTGCAGAGCCTGAGGAGAAAATACCAACAACAGGGGTATGTGAGGAGTCGACAGAAACCAGCACCACCAGTTTGTGCTTCCAGTCTACACACTGTAAAAATACAGGTGTGGTTGTTGTGACCCACCTTCTGGCCCTCCCCGTTGGCCAGGTAACACTGACCCAGCATGAAGCGACAGGAGCCGATGTTCACCTGACACCAGGGACCAATCAGACGCACGTACTCCTGCACACACACAACATACAGGTGAGATACACCTGAGACGCTCTGCCATCAACAACACAATACAGAGATATAACAGACCAGGGCTGACCGATAAATCATATTTTCATTGTCATCGCGATTTGGTAAAGGCTGCTTGAAACGCGATGGATAAGAAAAATCATTTTATTCAGAGATGGTTACCGAAACCCGTTAATGAACGGGCTCCAGGGCTGAAGACTGTAGTATTTATTATCACACTGCAGCCTCTCCCTGCTCTGTCAGAGCTCTACACATCAACACACACAGAAAAGTCAGAGATCAGCTGATCAGGGAGACCTCTAGGACTGTGTATCGGCAAGAATCTGGCGATACGATACGTATCATGATACAGGGGTTATGATTCAATATGTAAGGGATAATGTACAGCGAGCCGGTCTTACCGCGTCGGGGTGCAGCATCGCCCTGTCGGGGATTCTTTCACAACAATGACCTGCTAGCTGTTCATTAGAAGAGTCAGTGATGAAGAACATAATAAACTCAAACCCACCTGCAGCTGTGTGTACTGACAGTTGGCCATCAGACACTCTGGGAACTGGAAACCAGGGTTACTGGGCCAACTGGGAGATGCCAGTTAAGATTCAACAACAAACCACTACACCATGGTGAAGACAGGAAGTCACCAGAATAAATAAAATATAAAAGTATGATTACTGCCTTCCTGAGGGTGTGTAGGAAAAAACACCTGCTCAGTGTGTTGTCAGGTGAATAAAGGATACAGCAGCTGAGCGAGCAGGTTGACCACGTTGGAGATAATGTGACTCCAGTTGAGCAGAGAGTTACTCTGCTGCTGAGAGTAAATCTGAGAGATGATCATCTTCCTGGCTACAGTCTGATAGAAGAGCTCCACCACCGTCTGAGGACTCAACACTGCTGAGACAGAGGGCACTATTATTACCTAGTATGCACACTGAACGTCATGTCAGGTACTATTATTACCTCATAAACACACTAAACATCATGTCAGGCACTATTATTACCTCATACACACACTGAACATCATGTCAGGCACTATTATTACCTCATAAAGTGAACTTTAATAACAGTAACTGTATTAAAAGGACTATTAGTACCTCATAAACACAGTGAACTTTAATAATAGTAACTGTATTAAAGGGACTATTGTTATCTCTCTGATGGAAAACAGACGTGATGAAACTGATCTGAGTTCAGTGTTTCTGACCTGATCTGTTGGTGGAGAGGGCCGGGGTGTCAGACAGCTCCAACACTGTGAGGTGCTGCAGGTTAGCGTCTCTGCAGGAGGTCAGAGGTCAGAGGTCAGTCAATCTATGTGAACACTTTCTACATGTGGGTCAAGTTGTTTTAATCAGAAATTAGAAATAAACATGAATTAAATTAATTAAAATAAATAGTGAAAGTGTATAAGGGTTTAGAACATTATGATAGAAGTATATGATGATCATCCCCAAGCTCTATTATGTCTCATAAGTTGTTGCAGCAATCTTTGGAGATTTGGATCATCAGATTTGGGGCTTAATTGAACCATTTTTTTTACCAATGGAGAATTGATAAAAATGATCAATAATCCCTCTAAAATACCAACTTAAGACACCAAGACTTTGTGGAACACCATAGGCGATTGGATGGCGAGCAATTGTGTTGTGTAAACTGCTCTGAAACCCCCTTATTGTCAATCTACTTTGATCCACAAGAGTCTCAGCTTTACAGTGATACCCAATTTATGTAATTCAAGACTGTTTAGGGACCCCAGTATGCAGAAATATTCAAATCTCGGCATGTCTTTAAAGGGGAGACTTGTGGGTACCCATAGAACCCATTTTCATTCACATATCTGGAGGTCAGAGGTCAAGGGACCCCTTTGAAAATGGCCATGAGTTTTTCCTCGTCAAAATTTAGTGCAAGTTTGTAGCGTTATTTAACCTCCTTCACAACAAGCTAGTATGAACATGGTTGGTACCAATAGATTCATCAGGTTTTATAGTTTCATATGATACCAGTATCTTCACTCTAAAACTGAACCTATAGAACCTCTAAGAGGCAGTAAAGTCGGACAGGATCGCTGGTCTCAGGGGGTTAATAGTTTTTCCTTCCAGAGCAAAATAAATGATTAAGACCTGTGTGTGCGTGTGTGTGCGTGTGTGTGTGTGTGTACACACTCACATGATGTCTATGGGGACGGAGGAGGCCAGGCTCTGACTGATGTGTTTGAGGAGGTGATAGGAGGAGAGGAGGTTGGAGCTCCGAGGGATCAGGTCCTGCTGGAGCTGCAGCAGTTGAGCCCCTCCCCCCAGAAACACCTGAGAGACAGAGACACACATTATAACACACACACACACTATAACATACACTATAACGCACGCACGCACACACACACACACACACACACACACACACACACACACACACACACACACTATAACACGCATTATAACAAAGACACACTATAACACAAATTATAACACACACACACATTATAACACGCAAGCAGGCGATGGTAGATTATTACATCGTGATGCGTTCAAATGTAATCATGTAACATTGGATTTCTGGTGAGAAACTTGAATAACTCCAGTAGTTTGAAGGAGATGTTTTCACAACAATATCAAATAGATAATAGAGAATTATGACCTGTTTAACTTCCTTACACTACTGTAGCTCTAACCAGCTAATAATATATAATTAGAACTACTAATTCAAAGATTCTTTTAATCAATAAAAAATAAAATCATTTATTTCCTAATCGTTTGAATTGTGTGTTTTTATGCCAATAACCACGATAGGACAATAACACAGTAAAACATTTAGCGTTTGACTGTTGGAATTTAGCACAACATGGAAGTGAAAACAGCGCTCTGTATATTTAAATGTCAATTTGCAATAAAAATATTTTGTCCCTAAAATCGATGAATAATCATGATAAATAATCGTGATCAAAATATTGATCAAAATAACCACACAGCCCCGCTGAGAGGATTTCACCACACAGCCTCAAACTAATTTATTGCTTGGCTCTTGGTGTGAACAGAGCTTAACAGTGTTAACCTGTGGGGGGGACCGGAGGGTGGGTGCGACGCTTCAGAAACGACGCCGTTGGTCAGGACAGCGTTATCAGCTCTAACCGCCGTATGAGAGCAGTGCATAGCAGCGGTCGTGAGCTCGCCAGTGCAGCCAACTGGGGGGCTGACGGTCTACAGCTCTGAGTGACTGGATCTGCCTCGTGTTGTTTTGATTCATCCATTCATTCATCCACCCATTGTGTGTGTGTGTGTGTGTGTGTGTGCGTACGTTGTCTCCGAAGCGTAGGTATAGTTTCTGCAGGATCAGCAGGTCTCTACAGAACAGCGCTCTGGTCATGGTCATGTGACACACAGCCTGACAGACGAGCGACACCGCCGAGCTGCTGCCGTACAGCTGAGACAGGCTGATCCTCAGGTTCAGGCTCTGACCTGCAAGACACAGAGCAGGGACAACTAAACACACCACACATCAGGGACCAGGAGTCCACATGGGTCTATAGACCTGAACCAGGAGTCCACAGGGGTCTATAGATCTGAAACAGTAGTCCACAGGGGTCTATAGATAGGAACCAGGAGTCCATATGGGTCTATAGATCGGAACCAGGAGTAAAGTGGATCAGCCGTTACCCACCAGGTGCGAGGGGTCCTGGTCCTTCTTCTCCGACCTCGGAGTCCGTCTCCAGGTCCATCTCCCTGAGCAGGACCATCATGGCCGCCATCGGATTACGAATGTCCTGCAGTTTGTTCTGGATGTCCTCGATCACGTTGTCACTGCAGGAAACACGACAACACATTTAAATAAAACTACTACAGCTGAGGATTTTACATACCTTATTAAACATATTCTAATATTATTCATTCTAAAGTTCATTCAACATTATCTAATATTATTCATTGTAACGTTTATAAAACATTATCTAATATTATTCATGATATGGTTTATTAAACATAATCTAATATTATTCATGATATGGTTTATTAAACATAATCTAATATTTATTATAAAGTCTATCAAACCCCTCCAATGAATTGCCATCTTAACATGGTGGAGAGGTTTGTGAGCCCCAGTGACCCTGGGAGCTGTGTTGTCGGGGGCATTAGCTCCTGGTAGGGTCTCCCAAGGCAAAGTGGTCCCAGGGGAGGGGCCAGAACAAGAGCAAATCACAGACCCTTATGAATCGGAGCCAACAGATTTGTGGAATCTAGTGGTTAATATTATTGATAATAGAGTGTATTAATTAATATTATTGATTATAGAGTATATTAATTAATATTATTGATTATAAAGTGAGGTGACTGACTTGTCGTTGGACAGCAGGTTCTCCAGGACGAGTTCTGCAGCCCTCTCAGGTGACTGAAGGTGTTCCAGAGCTTTCTCCATCTCATACGCCATCTCTCCAGAAACAGCATCACTGACCAGCCGCAGACACTGAACCAGCTGCAGCACGTCACGGCCCACATCTGGATCTGACAGGTCACATGACAATAACACACATCAGGATCTGACAAGTCACATGACAGCGTGGTCACATGACAGTGTGGTCACATGACAGCGTGGTCACCTTCAGCGATGGGCGTCTCGTCCTCTGAGAACAGGTACTCATCATAAGACAGGTAGAGATGATCCACAGCGAAACACGGCAGGAGGAACGACACGAAACCCTGAAACACACCAGCATTAAAAAGATTTAAAGACTTTAGTGGTCCGTCTCCACAGGTGTGTCCATAGGTGTCAGAGAGAGGGACACTGACCGTCTTCAGCAGACAGACCATGCCGGTGCTCTGGCTCACAGTCAGACCCAGAGGCAGGGACAGAGCCTCCTGGTACTGGAGACAGCAGGCGTAGAACCTGGACCAGAACTCCACCTGCAGCTGACGGTACTCCTCCTGAGAAAACTCAAACTCTGTCACACTGCTCTGCAGCTGGAGGAGGAGAGACAGACAGGAAGAGGAGAGACAGACAGGAGGAGAGAAAGGAGAACAGATTACTGTCTGCACTGTCACAGGAAGGAAACCAGAACAACACTTCCCATCTTCTTCTAAAGTGTAACATCGCTGTGCTGGACACGACCGTAACAACGCTACGCTGGACACGATCGTAACAACGCTACGCTGGACACGACCGTAACACATCGCTATCGCCAGATGAGTGACATCTTTGTTCAGCTCATTTTCTGGAACCAGTGTAGCATTAAAACATGGAGGAATTAGCAGGCTAGCTAGCTAACTAGCGGTGCAGGTGTTTCTTAAAGGGTTAAGCAGTAACTCACCTCACTCTCCACAGCCACCGTCACCTCCTTCTTCAGACTCTCCCAGGAAAGATCAGTGATCCTCTCTGAGCCTCGGCGGTAGATCTGAGACACAGAAAACACACGTCATCAGCAAAGCCAGGTAGCTTTACACCTGTAGAGCTTTAACTATACCAGGTAGTTTCTCACCAGTAGAGCTTTAACTATACCAGGTAGTTTCTCACCTGTAGAGCTTTAACTATACCAGGTAGTTTCTCACCAGTAGAGCTTTAACTATACCAGGTAGTTTCTCACCTGTAGAGCTTTAACTCTACCAGGTAGTTTCTCACCAGTAGAGCTTTAACTATACCAGGTAGTTTCTCACCTGTAGAGCTTTAACTATACCAGGTAGTTTCTCACCTGTAGAGCTTTAACTATACCAGGTAGTTTCTCACCTGTAGAGCTTTAACTATACCAGGTAGTTTCTCACCAGTAGAGCTTTAACTATACCAGGTAGTTTCTCACCTGTAGAGCTTTAACTATACCAGGTAGTTTCTCACCAGTAGAGCTTTAACTATACCAGGTAGTTTCTCACCTGTAGAGCTTTAACTATACCAGGTAGTTTCTCACCAGTAGAGCTTTAACTATACCAGGTAGTTTCTCACCTGTAGAGCTTTAACTATGGCTGAAGCTGTGAAGCGTAGAGGAGAGAAGAGAACCTCCAGGTACGTCTCCTGTTAACACACAACACATACAGTATTTAATCAGACATGATGAATGAACAGTCAGCTCAGTTATCATGACAACACACCTCATCACCTGGATACAATTTGTGTTGCGTCATTTCAATCATTACTGTGAATGCTGTACATTATACATATATTACTTAATCATGTTATATACTATTCTGGTGTACTCTGTAGTAGATCTACTTTACTTTGCTGCTACTAATAATCACCACTATGTCACTGACACAGTACTGTTGTATTAGTTTAAGTACAACATTGATGTTGTTTACTGCTTGGCTTGTAATTTGACTGAAATTATTTTGTGTAGTTTCTATTTTTATTTCTATTCTTATTCTTTTTTCATATACTTCTAATTATTTATATTTCACCTTTCTGTCTTTGTGCTGAGTTTTTCCTGAGGAACAAACATGATTAACTGATTTATTGTTTCAGTTCTTAAATTCAGCTGTATCAGATAATTTTATCGATCAATGAGGAGGTCAGAGGTCACAGTGTGACTGGTCTTACTCTGGGGTCCTGGTCCACTCCGATATGGACTTCTTCTTCAGGTGGAGGCTGAACAAACACCTGGTTCCACTGACCTGCTGTATTACTGGACAACACACAAACACACACAGGATCAATATCACAGGAGGAGGGGCCACTAGAGATGATGTATTTTAACATTAATTAAGGGATAATGTACAGCGAGCCGGTCATTGTTGTGAAATAAACCCAATCAGGGCGATGTCCATCGAGTATTCAACAACACTGTGTAATAAAGGTAAATTAAGCTGTGATCGAGGCGGAGCAGCAGAGACACAATCAGCTGGAGCACCATGTTAACCAACCAGCTCTCAGCTCACTGTGATCTGACCAATCAGCTTTGATGTGTATTCTGACCTCATGTCTTTAGTGTCCAACTCTGTTATTCAGGGTCCTATCTGTCTGACATCGCCGCGCATCACAGCGGAACTATCACTGCTAGTTTCAGACCGACGCTGTTGTCATTTTCACACCCAGCGCCCACGTTGTGTACGTAGCAGATGTACTTGCGCCCATCTGATCGCCCATGGGCGTGTTGGTCTTAAAATGAGGTGTGGTCAGGCGCTTTGTTGGAGCATTGACCAACAGAAGCCTGATCTAAAGTCTGGTGAAGTATTTTCCTGCTATTTAAAGGGCTCATTATTCAGATAGTAAGATGAGTCTACAGGCAGGTTCACAACACACGTTCACTCTGCTTGTTACACACAGGGACGCAGCAGAGCTCCTCCTCAGTTAAACACAGCGTCAGCTCTACACCAATGTTTTTATTTATGTTCAGGAAAACATTAAATTCAGAATATAATGGAATATACGGTGATGAAGTAAGGATCTCAGGCATTCTGGATTGATCAACCTGCAGCACTCTCAGCGCTCCTCGCCGTGACCAGAGAGATCACTGGTGTGACTTTAACCTTCCTGTCTGTTGAGCTAGCTGGTTGAAGCTAAGCTAACTCTGAAGCTAACTTTGCACCAAAGATCATCTTTTTAATTTGATGAGATGTTGTCAGGTCACATGACCTCCTCACAAATATGGACAAGTGGACCAAACAGGATGGAGACTTTTTACTTGTATTTACTGTAGCCAGCTACAGGAAGTTAGGAGACCAATGACAGATGTTAAAAGCCAACAGCAGCTCAGATTAGATCATGTGACTTACTGTTCATAGTTGATGTATTTGACCACGGTGGCGTTGGAGTCGTCCACCCAGACAGCCCAGATGTCTGTGGAGGTCAGAGCGAAATCCACCAGAGTCTCCTGTTGACACACAGACAGACAACATCTTCATACATGTATTCATTACATCTATTACTGTATATGTGTTTCTGTTACTACTACATGTCCTGATCACAGTTCTCATCGGTGGACTTCCAGTAGCAAAGCCCACTCTAGATACCGCTCCTTCTACCCTTGGCCCGAATCCACCCACATCCTCCAGATATATATCTAAAATATCGGAGTTGACACCACAATGAGTAGCCATAACAAAAAGATGAAAGATAAGTTGATAAATTGAGATCCCCGACACAAGACGCAAAAAATAGCGGGATGAAATCATGCCATTTCATTTATTTGAGGATTATCAGTCAGGATTTAGATTATCATAGCACAGAGACAGCACTAGTGAAAATTACAAATGACCTTCTTGCATCCGACAAAGGACCTGTCTTCTTAGATCTTAGTGCTGCTTTCGACATCATTGACCATCACATCCTATTACAGAGACTGGAATATTTAATCATTAAATATTCCAACTAGCTTACTGCTACTTCCGCTACCTAACCGGAAGTTACGAACATAATCATTTCTACAGTAACACCCCTGAGAATAAGGTGGATAAAATAATACAGTAGATAAACCTGAGGAGAATTAACATCTGAGGAAAGTTTTCTGCTGCTTGAAAAGCTATTTACAACTGCCCCAATAACAGAATCCAAGGGCTGAGCAAGCGCATCAAAAAATGTCAACCCCGCTGCTACAACTCCCTCCGAGAGGAAACACTGTGTGTATGTGGACAGGCACGCTGGAGCAGGAAGTGACATCACAGCTCACCTGCGTGGTGAAGAGAGAGGAGATGTGGTCGAGACTGTAGCGGTTGTTGTCGGTGGCGACCAGCTGCAGGACGGTGAACTGTCCTCTCTGAGGGACGGCCAGGTAGACGCACAAACAGAGGCCGGTGGCGGCGGAGAAGGCCAGTCTCAGACGGTGACCCTGACCGGCCAGACGCTTCACACCTCGACAGGCCGGCATGTACTCCAACATGTCCGCCTCCAGCAGACACGCCTGCTCCTGTGGGGGGACGCAACAAGTATTTCTTTAATTATGCAGTACTTGTTATTAACAAACTCTATATACAGGAAATACTGAGTCATCAGTGGACATCAATATGGCAGACTAGAAAATGCATCTCTTGCTGAAAATGCGTGGGAATGCTGACAGCTGAAATTAATTGCAAAGCATTGCTGTAAATATGGAACTGAATTGTAAAACTGGCAGAGTTGAAAGCTGAACTGATCCAAAAAAAGAACTGAAATTCATTGGTAGAAAAGCAGGAAGCTAAACTGTCATACTGTCAAAGGTGGAAGTTTTGACTCGTTAGACAAAAAGTATTTTTTGGGTGGAATGAACCTTGAAAACTGTACAGTAAGTGCTTGTACAGAAAGTAGTATTTGGGTGAAAAACAAACCTTTAACCAAACCTGCCTTTATGGTTTCATTTATGTTTTTTTCTGCACTTTTTTTCTTTGTTTCTTTTGGAGAATTAATTAATGTTGATTTGAATTGAATATCTATCTAACTAATTACATCTCCCAGCACAGCAGCTGTATGTGTGAAGCTCATCGGTTGGAGAGGAGTCTTACCCTGAAGGACCACATGCGCAGCTTGTGATCCTGACAGAGGGCGAAGATGAAGGAGTCTTCCTCCAGCTCTCTGACAGCCAGACTGAGGACCAGGTCAGCCGGACTCTGTTCCCCCCGGATGGAGGAGGGCATCCAGCCGGACAGCCTCTGCATCATGGAGCTCCTCTTCAGCTCCACCATCGACACGCTGCCTGCAACACAAACACAGACATAGACAGCCTTCAGAAGCAGTCCTTCTACAGCTGACCAGCACCATATGAGAGCAGAGAGCCGCTGTTTACCCTGTGTGTCGTGGGGGGGCAGAGACACCACCATGATGCCTCCAGCAGCTGAAGCCAGGGCGTAGTGGGCCTCTCCGGACGGACTGATCCAGGCCGTGGAGGTGCTGGGACTCCCCGTCTGTCCCACAGAGCTGGGGATCAGGACGCTGTGAGACGGGTCCTGTAGACTCAGCTTCCCCACATCAGTGAAGATGGACTGCATGTGGAGCTCCGTCACCAGTTCCTGGACAGGTATAGAAACAGGTATAAGACAGGTATAGAGACAGGACAGACAGGTAGAGAGACAGGTAGAGACAGGTAGAGAGACAGGACACACAGGTATAGAGACCGGTAGAAAGACAGGTAGAGAGACAAATATAGAGACAGGTATAGATGTGTGTGAAGTGAGGTGTGTATTTACTCACACTGTGGTACATGCGTGCGGGGTGAGGCAGCACCAGCCTGTGGACGCTCTGATTGGTGGAGATGAGGATGATGACATTGTTGAGGGTCTCCTGGATGTGGACGCCGCCCGGCAGCACGCTGCAGTGAGACAGACGCAGTCTGACGGCATTGTTTAGCAGGTTGGCATCCAGAGACTGTTCCACCAGCTGCACGCTGTCACCTGACGTACACCTGCACACATACACACACTTTAAGTAAAGAAGGACCTTCAGAGAGGAAGTAGTACATGAATTCTTCCTGTTACTGGATACTAGTTACTGGATAATAGTTACTAGTTACCGGTAACCGGATACTATTTACCTGATACTATTTACTGGGTACTAGTTACATGGTACTTGTTATGGGATACTAGTTATGGGATACTAGTTACAGATTACTAGTCACCGGTTACTAGTTACCAGTTACTGGTTACTCACCAGTGAATGAACCTGTTTTTTTTTTCTTCAATATTATATATATTTTTTTTGTTGTTCATTTTGAAACAACAGAACAAACATTCACAAACGTCCCCAATAATAACATTCTCGGTACAAAGAAACTTAACAAACCTAATAATATAAAATAAGCCAGTATAGATCCAGGAAAAACATATTATATACAAAAAGTAGATAAATAAGTAAAAAGAATATACACAGGTAAAAAAAATCTAATTATTAAAAACAATAAAATAAAATAAAATCTAAACCTGTTACTGGTTACTCACCAGTGAATTAACCTGTTACTGGTTACTCACCAGTGAATAAACCTGTTACTGGTTACTCACCAGTGAATAAACCTGTTACTGGTTACTCACCAGTGAATAAACCTGTTACTGGTTACTCACCAGTGAATAAACCTGTTACTGGTTACTCACCAGTGAATTAACCTGTTACTGGTTACTCACCAGTGAATGAACTTGTTACTGGTTACTCACCAGTGAATAAACCTGTTACTGGTTACTCACCAGTGAATGAACCTGTTACTGGTTACTCACCAGTGAATAAACCTGTTACTGGTTACTCACCAGTGAATGAACCTGTTACTGGTTACTCAAAAGTGAATGAACCTGTTACTGGTTACTCACCAGTGAATAAACCTGTTACTGGTTACTCACCAGTGAATAAACCCGTTACTGGTTACTCACCAGTGAATAAACCTGTTACTGGTTACTCACCAGTGAATAAACCTGTTACTGGTTACTCACCAGTGAATAAACCTGTTACTGGTTACTCACCAGTGAATGAACCTGTAACTGGTTACTCACCAGTGAATGAACCTGTTACCGTTTACTGGTTACTCACCAGTGAATGAACCTGTTACTGACGACAGACAGCAGCTTCCCGCTCTCGTCATAGTGAAACGCTCCAGCACTGTCAGGAAACTTCACACCTCCAGGAAGAGCAGTCACACCTGCACACAGGTAAGAGTTCATATTAATGTTTCAGTGCCCAGACCGAGAGCAGAGAAACAGAGAAGCTGCTATCACTCTTTCATCACTTTAACTCACAGTGGTGGAATAATAACAGAGAGAATCATGGGAACATTTCCACCTGAACCCGGTAATAAGGTAATACTAATAACATATAATAATAACATCAAGTAGGTAAACATGGGTGTTGAAAGTGTGTGTGTGTGTGTGGGGGGGGGGGGGGACGACGACTAGCGAACAGATTTTTTACCTGAACCGCTCCAACCCTAATATACATATATACACTGATCAGGATTTGATCAGGATTACACCTGGATTGTGGTTGCATTTGCTGCCGCGTCTGCTGCCTGCTTGACACCAACTGCTACCATCATTAATTCATTCCGTCTGTACCAGGGACTACCTAGGCTAAGCGAGAAAGTGGCAGCCTGGAGAATGAGGCTTCTTGGCCACTGCCAAAGACATCAAGAACTCCCTGCAAGCATGCTGATGCTGTGGGAACCAACGCACGGGCATCGATCACGGGGACGTCCCACACCAACATACATGGACATACTGAGGAGAGATGCAGGAGTGGAGAGTGCTGGCGAGCTAGCCAGATGTATGGAGGACTGAGATAGCTGGAAGCTCCGCTGGAAAGCCTGTCTGAGGACGACCCAATGATATCAATTCCGATAGTTGTATTATCACTCTTTTACAACCACTGCTATTGATTTTTGTTATTAGTCCTACTTGTATTAGTTATTACAGCTGCTGTGCTATTATTGTCTCTCTCCACAGCGCGTTGCAATGCTCTTGGTGGGATTTCTTGTTGGGTCTCTAAACTATAGAGTACGGTCTAGACCTGCTCTATATAAAAAGCGTCTCGAGATAACTTCTGTTATGATTTGACGCTGTATAAAAATTAATTTAATTGACTGAGCCATAACATTAAGACAGCATGGGCACCCTGACTTGTCTGCAGCTACGCAGCCCCATACACAACAAACTGCGATGCACTGTGTGTTCTGACACCTTTCTATCGGAACCAGCATTAACTTTTTCAGCAATTTGAGCTACAGTAGCTCTTCTATTGAATTGGACAACACGGGCCAGTCTTTGCTCCCCACGTGCATCAATGAGCCTTGGGTCTGACCCTGTCGCCGGTTCACCGGTTTTCCTTCCTTGGACCACTTTGGTAGGTCCTGATCACTGCAGACCGGGAACATCCCACAAGAGCTGCAGGTTTTGGAGATGCTCTGACCCAGTCGTCTAGCCTTCACAATTTGGCCCTTGACAAAGTCGCTCACTTCCTTACGCTTGCCCATTTTCTTCTGCTTCCAACACAAAGTTCAAAGTTCAAAATATTCACTTGCTGTCTAATATATCCCACCGACTGCCAGGTGCCATTGTAACTAGATAATCAATGTTATTCACTTCACCTGTCAATGGTCTTAATGTTATGGCTGATCGGTATATATATACACACATACAAAACATATAAATATGTACATATACACACACACATATATATACACATATCTATATATACACATATATATATATATATATCACACTAGCAGACTGAGGAAGTTTTTTCCCCGAGGCGTTCAGACTTCTAAATAGATAATTCATACGACACCTTCTCACACAAAAAGTACCTCAATCATATATCTTATACTGTATATACTGTATATGTTCTTAATATGCCTGTATATGTTCTTAATATGTCTTGTACAAAGTATTTCCTTTTATAATTGTAATATAACTTATTACTTTTAATGGAGCTTCCCAGCAAAAAGCATTTCACACGATTGTACCTGTATAACCGGCGTGACAATAAACATCTTGAACATACACACACATATATATATGCATACATACATACATACGCAGATTGCTAATTCCAGACCCTGTATGTATGTGTATTTATATACATATACATACATGGTCTGTCAGTCTGTCAGCCTCCACAGAATAAATCTCCATGGTAACTAGTTTGCCCCTGCCTTCATGAAACCTGGTCCAGGCTAACCTGATCCATGGAGGATAACTGTGAAACCCGGCTACATTCACACGGACAGGTGCCGTGGTGACGACCTAACGGAAGTGACTGTAACGTTAACAGGTTGACTTGTTTACCGATGTTCCTCTCCGTCAGGCCCCGGTACGTTACGGTGCGTTAGCACACACCTAGCAGCGTGTTAGCGGTGCTAGCTGCTGTTAGCATGTCCTCAAATAACATCTATATATATATGTGTGTGTGTGTGTTTGTGTGTGTCGGTGAGAGGACACCGGGAGCAGAGCTGTACGGTCATGTTACCGGGCAGGTTGACGGTCACGTCTCGGAACCGGTGCAGAGTTTCCCTCTCAAAGCCACAGATCTCGATGAAGCTGCGCTCCAACACCGCCGTCGCCATCTTCTCCTCTTCCTCATGCAGCTGTGACGTCAGCGGGACGGAGAGGCCGCGCGCTCATCCTTCAAACATTTAAAGAGACAGTAATAATAATCTTCTTCTTCTTGGGTGTTTATTGGAGGTTGGCAAACCAGCTTAGAGGTGCATTACCGTCACCTACTGGACTGGAGTGTGGAGCAGTAGATTGGCAGGAAAAAAATAAAATTTAAATAAATAATAATACAAATAATAATAAAAAAGAACAATAAAAAAACAGAAAATACAAATTAATAATTATTAATAACAATAATAATAATAAAATTATCTCCATTATTCCTGTTGCCCTTAAGTAATTCATTAGAAGATTGGGTAATTTCCTCCTAAATTTACTGTAGTTTCTTGTAATTAAGGACATTTTTAGAGAAAGATTGCTGGGAATTATACAATGTACGATACGATAATAAGATAATACTTTATTGTCAGACAGATCTGAAATTTGTTTTGCATAACAGCAGCTCCATTTGCAACATCACAAAAAGGACAAAGTCAAGAAACAAGAATACGTACATTTAAACATTACAACCACAGAAGACGATATTCAGGGCCCTTCAACGTACATTTGATCTGGGATTAGGCTCCATATTTAGTTTTAGGATTGACTGGTGTAAAAAGAGTGCTTCAGTCTAACCTTATTAAATCGTGGAACCCTGTATCTCCGATTTGATGGTAACAATTGATATTCACTGTTCAAAACATGGTTGGGGTCAGAGACGATGGTGTTAGCCAGCCTTAAGATGTTATTATGATAGGCTGAGTCATAGAATTTCTCAAGGGGTTGACCTACAATCTTTGAGCAGATTTTCATTTGGTGAAGCAGTTTTGACTTTAAAGTAGTGGACAAATTCTTGTACCATGTAGATTCCCCCTACATTTCTTCTTCTTTTTCTTCTTCTTCTTCTTTTGTGTTTATTGGTGGTTGGCAAACCAGCTTATAGGTGCATTACCGCCACCTACTGGACTGGAGTGTTGAACAGTAGATTGGCAGGAAAAAGTAAATAAATAAAATAAATAATAATTATTATTAATAATAATAATAATAATAACAATAGTAATAATAATAATACTAATAATTTAATTCTCTCAATTATTCCAAAGTGCTTTACATACATTGAAATAGTGCAAACATCAAGATAAAAACAATACAGAATAAAAACATAAAAACATAGGCCAAAATAAAATGTTGAACATAAGACTTTTGTCCAAAAAGTCAACAGTAATGAAATTTAAAACAAGGGATTGCTATAAAAAGGCCTTCCTGTAAAGGTAGGTTTTGAGGCGTGATTTAAAGGGACTATTTGTAACTTTCAGAAATGCTTGTTAACAGCGACACCTGTGGCCGTTAAGTCAACGAAAGTCAGCGTCGGGCTCGCGCTTTTGCTCGCTCTACATAGACATGAACGAGCATCGCTCAAAACAGTGAGGCGACACACGTCAGCTAAAACCACAATATCACTCTATATTTCAGCTGCTTAGCAGTAATGTTAGCTGACCAGACGAAGGTCTCTCCATGAATCACTGCTGATCCTAGTGTTGGCTTTTCCTGCTTCAGCCCCGCTGCCTCAGCCTCCGGGGCTGAAGCAGGAAAAGCGGGTCGGTGCCGGGGCTGAAGCAGGAAGAGAAACGTTATCGTCTCCCGACTGCCCCCATAGGGAGACGATAACGTTTCTCGCTGCGGAGCCCCGTCACTTCACAAGACACGGGAAACCTCTGTTGGTCTGTAGGAGCTGCAGCAGTTATTTCTACACAAACGTCCACTAGATATTCTCAGAGCTACTAAGTCTGCTGCAGTGTGTGGTGTGCGTGCATGCACGTCTTGAGGTGGAGCGAGACAGCGAGAATGCGCGCGGTGTGAGTGTAGGCAAGCAGGCAGAGGAGCAGAGACACCGGCCACACGCGAGCGCGCATGGGATCCCAACCCGGTAGATTTATACGTGTAAGAAGTTACAAACAGTCCCTTTAAAAGAAGAAACAGAGTTTACTAGCCTGAGTTCCTCCGGAAGGGAGTTCCACAGCTGTGGGGCTCTAACAGAGAACGGTACAACAGTACAACATTTTATTGGAGTAATTTTGTTAGTGATATTGACTGGAAGAAAGTTTGGTCCTTACCGCAAAAGTTGCTTCTAACAAATAAGGTAAAAGAGGTGTCATTTAAGTTGAGCCACAGATTCTACCCAGTGAAACATTTCTTACAAAAGTTAAAGAGTGACATACATGTAAATTGTTCCTTCTGCGAATCACATCCTGAAACTTGCTCTCATTTATTCTGGTCCTGTAAATTTACATGTGAATTGTGGAAAGATGTCAATAATTTTATACTTGTTAACATTTTCTCAGAAGGGTTAACGTTTTGAGTGAAGGTTTAACGTGTTGTATGAAGGGTTAATGTGTTGTGTGAACGGTTAAGTGTGGTGTGAAAGGTTAACATGTGGTGCTGGTGCTGAGGCCTCACCAGTCTTTGTTAACCCCTTGTTAACTCTTTGTTAACTCTTTGTTAACCCTTTGTTAACCCTTTGTTAACCCTTTCATAGAGGCATTATGTGTCAGCGTGCTGACTCAACACGCTGCCACATAAAGCAGCGAGCAGCGCTCAGGTGTATAAAAGCCCTGCACTCACACATGTGGGAAAGCAGTCCACCGCAGTCAACCAGAGCAGCACTACAACGAAACGCCAATATGTCCGCTACCGACATGAACATGATGAGCAAGGTAAGTCCTAGCATGCATCACTTCCTCTATCTAACCTCCAGCGATCAATAACACATCTTCACAATAATAATTTATTTCTTCAGTAAATAATAATTTACATTATCCCTTACATACAGTATAAATACAGTACTGATGTACAGTATATATTTACTGTATACATATACAGTAAATATATACAGTATATACTAGGGCTGTCAATCCATTAAAATAGTTCATCACATATTTATTGCACATTTTCTATCTGTTCTACTTACTTACTTAGTCCTTGTTGCGCCTTGTGGCACATAGGGCAGGGACTAAGGATCTCCACTCATCTCTGTTGTTTGCTTTCTTCTCAATGCTTCTCATTTTGTGTTGTTAATTTACTTACAATAATAAATATATCCATACATTTACACAAAGCAGCATATTTGTCCACTCCCATATTGATAAATACTTGACAAATCGACTGACAGCCCTGCTAATAACCAAAATGCTCTGATTGTTTCTCCAGAGTTTTATTTCTTTTATTCTAATAGAGTGTTCATGGTGGTCTCTCTGTGTGTGGGTCAGGTGGTGTTCTACGAGGACAGGAACTTCCAGGGTCGTTCCCACGAGTGCAGCAGCGACTGTGCCGACATGTCTTCCTACCTGAGCAAGTGTCACTCCTGCAGGGTGGAGAGAGGCTGCTTCATGGTCTACGACCGCTCCAACTTCATGGGCAACCAGTACTTCCTGAGGAGGGGCGAGTACTCCGACTACCAGAGCATGATGGGAATGAACGACTGCATCAGGTCCTGCCGTATGATCCCCATGGTAACCACACAACCAATCACAGCCCAGTGCTGCCATCTCCTTCATCACTTACACAACCAATCACAGCCCAGTGCTGCCATCTCCTTCATCACTTACACAACCAATCACAGCCCAGTGCTGACATCTCCTTCATCACTACACAACCAATCACAGCCCAGTGCTGATATCTCCTTCATCACTTACACAACCAATCACAGCCCAGTGCTGACATCTCCTTCATCACTACACAACTAATCACAGCCCAGTGCTGACATCTCCTTCATCACTACACAACCAATCACAGCCCAGTGCTGACATCTCCTTTATCACTTACACAACCAATCACAGCCCAGTGCTGACATCTCCTTCATCACTTACACAACCAATCACAGCCCAGTGCTGACATTTATATATCAGTATATTTGACCAATCAGAGTCCAGTCTCATATAATGCACTCGTCTTTATAATATTACTGAAAATGTGTAAAGTACAAAGCTGCTGGTAACCATAGCAACAGTCCGGCTAATTCATAGACAGTAAGGGACTCCAAGGCGTCCACAGAGAGACAGTAATAGTTGGCAGTAACTGCTGATTATTGATTATTGGTTGTGGATGTGTTTCAGTACCGTGGCTCGTACAGGATGAAGATCTACGAGAGGGAGAACTTTGGAGGCATGATGCACGAGCTGATGGACGACTGCGACAACACCATGGATCGTTACCGCATGTCCAACTGCATGTCCTGTAACGTGATGGACGGACACTGGCTGATGTACGAGCAGGCCAACTACAGAGGCAGGATGATGTACATGAGGCCTGGAGAGTACAGGAACTTCACGAACATGGGCATGAGCAACATGAGGTTCATGAGCATGAGGCGCATCAATGACTCATACTATTAGAGTCGCCATGGCAACACTGAGACCATAGCAATAAAGTTTAAATCAAGTTAACTGTCTGTTTCATTTACCTAAACATTATTCAGTTAAAGGTGGATATTAGTTATCTGACCTAAAATGTGTCACTATTAAATAATTACTGATCAACTATAAAACACACCAACCAATCAGAATATGACTACACACCAACAATCACAAAACCACTACACAACAACAATACGACTACACACCAACAATCAGAATACGACTACACACCAACTAATCAGAATACGATTACACACCAACTAATCAGAATACGACTACACACCAATCAATGAGAATACGACTACACACCAACAATCACAATACGACTACACACCAACAATCACAATACGACTACACACCAACCAATCACAATACGACTACACACCAACCAATCAGAATACGACTACAAACCAACCAATCAGAATATGACTACACACCAACAATCACAATACGACTACACACCAACCAATCACAATACGACTACACACCAACAATCAGAATACAACTACACACCAACTAATCAGAATACACCTACCAGCAATCAATCAGAATACAACTAAACACAATCCAAAGATAATACGTCTACACACCAACAATCACAGTACGAATACACACCAACCAATCACAATACAACTACACACAAACCAATCAGAATACGACTACACACCAACTAATCAGAATACGACTACACACCAACAATCACAATACAACTACACACCAACTAATCAGAATACGACTACACACCAACCAATCACAATACAACTACACACCAACCAATCACAATACGACTAAACACCAACCAATCACAATACGACTACGACTAACTAATCACAATACGACTACACACATACCAATCACAATACAACTACACACCAACCAATCAGAATACGATTACACACCAACAATCACAATACGACTACAATCCCACTAATCAAAATACGACTACACAACAATCAATCAGAATACGACTACACACCAGCCATCACAATATGACTATACACCAACCAATCAGAATACGACTACACACCAACAATCAGAGAACGACTACACACCAACCAATCAAAATACGACTACACACCAACCAATCACAATACGACTACACACCAACCAATCAGAATACACCTACCAGCAATCAATCAGAATACAACTAAACACAATCCAAAGATAATACGTCTACACACCAACAATCACAGTACGAATACACACCAACCAATCACAATACGACTACACACCAACAATCACAATACAACTACACACAAACCAATCAGAATACGACTACACACCAACTAATCAGAATACGACTACACACCAACAATCACAATACAACTACACACCAACTAATCAGAATACGACTACACACCAACCAATCACAATACGACTACGACTAACTAATCACAATACGACTACACACATACCAATCACAATACAACTACACACCAACCAATCAGAATACGATTACACACCAACAATCACAATACGACTACAATCCCACTAATCAAAATACGACTACACAACAATCAATCAGAATACGACTACACACCAGCCATCACAATACGACTATACACCAACCAATCAGAATACGACTACACACCAACAATCAGAGAACGACTACACACCAACCAATCAAAATACGACTACACACCAACCAATCACAATACGACTACACACCAACCAATCAGAATACGACTATATACACTAATAAATCAGAATACGACTACACACCAACCAAAGAGAATACGCCTACACACCAACCAATCAGAATACGACTACAAACCAACCAATCAGAATACGACTACACACCAACCAATAAGAATATGACTACACACCAACTAATCAGAATACGACTACACACCAACCAATCAGAATACGACAACACACCAACAAATCAGAATATGACTACAAACAAACTAATCACAATACGACTACACACCGACCAATCAGAATACAACTACAAACCAACTAATCAGAATACGACTACAAACCAACCAACCAGAATATGACTACACACCAACCAATCAGAATACGACTACACACCAACAATCAGAATACGACTACACACCAACTAATCAGAATACGACTACACACCAACCAATCAGAATACGACTACAAACCAACTAATCAGAATACGACTACACACCAACCAATGAGAATACGACTACAAACCAACCAACCAGAATACGACTACACACCAACTAATCAGAATACCACTACCCACACAAACCAATCACAATACAACTACAAACCAACTAATCACAATACGACTACACAACAACCAATCAGAATACGACTACACACCAACCAATCAGAATACGACTATAAACACCAATCAATCAGAATACGACTACACACCAACCAGTCAGAATACGATTACAAACCAACTAATCAGAATACGATTACAAACCAACCAATCAGAATACGACTACACACCAACCAATCAGAATATGACTACACACCAATCAATCAGAATACGACTACACACCAACAATCAGAATACGAGTACACACCAACCAATCGGAATACGACTACACACCAATCAATCAGAATACAAGTACACAACAACCAATCACAATACGACTACACACCAATCAATCAGAATACGACTACACACCAATCAATCGGAATACGACTACACACCAACTAATCAGAATACGACTATACACACCAACTAATCAGAATACGACTATACACCAACTAATCAGAATACCACTACACACCAACCAATCACAATACGACTACAAACCAACTAATCACAATACGACTACACGCCAACCAATCAGAATACGACTACACACCAACCAATCAGAATATGACTACACACCAATCAATCAGAATACAACTACACGCCAACAATCAGAATACGAGTACACACCAACCAATCAGAATAAGACTACACACCAATCAATCAGAATACAAGTACACAACAACCAATCAGAATACGACTACACACCAATCAATCAGAATACGACTACACACCAATCAATCGGAATACGACTACACACCAATCAATCGGAATACGACTACACACCAACTAATCAGAATACGATTATACACACCAATCAATCACAATACGACTATACACCAACTAATCAGAATACCACTACACACCAACCAATCAGAATACGATTACAAACCAACTAATCAGAATACGACTACACACCAACCAATCAGAATACGACTACAAACCAACTAATCACAATACGACTACACACCAACCAATCAGAATACGACTACACACCAACCAATCAGAATACGACTATAAACACCAATCAATCAGAATACGACTACACACCAACCAATCAGAATACGATTACAAACCAACTAATCAGAATACGATTACAAACCAACCAATCAGAATACGACTACACACCAACCAATCAGAATATGACTACACACCAATCAATCAGAATACGATTACACACCAACAATCAGAATACGAGGACACACCAATCAATCAGAATATGACTACACACCAATCAATCAGAATACGATTACACACCAACAATCAGAATACGACTACACACCAATCAATCAGAATACGACTACACACCAACCAATCAGAATACGACTACACCAATCAGAATGTATGTATATGTATGTAAGTATGTATGTATATGAATATTAATGTATGTATGTATATGTATATGTATGTATGTATATGAATGTATGTATGTGTATGTATGTATGTTTATATGTATATATATGTGTATATGTATGTATGTATGTATGTGTGTGTGTATATGTATGTATGTATGTTTGATCTTGATTTTTTTTTTAGGATCTCTTTTAACTGAGCTATTCTTCCAAGAGTCCTGAAATATAAAAAAATCACCTTAATTGATACAAACATTATTAATATAAGTAAGCCACAATTATCCCCATATACTGTACAGCACACAAAAATAACATTAAAATATTAAAACAACTACTGAAGCCCTGTATACAGCAGGGAACCCATACAATGAACTATATCATCATTAACTACATATTTCTATCGTCTCAAGATATTTTTAGAAACTATTCCTAGACATTACCCTCACTGTGTTGGGTAGTTTATTCCACTTTTGACAAGTCTGATAAGAGAATGTTCTTCTACCGAGCTCTAAAGTCGGCTTTGTCAAGACATAATTTCTGCCCGTGGTTGTTCTCGTATTGACAGAATACTACTACTAATATATATATATATATATATATATATATATATATATATATATATACATACTGTATATAAATTATACTGGCGCATATACCTGTATACAGACATGTGACATCATAGTGTGAGAGTTTCCAGAAAGCGTGGTGGACAGCAGAGTGAACAGAGGCCTGAAGGAGACACACACTTGCTGTCTGTAGCTCTTTGTCTGTAGTTTCTAAGAGAAATGCCGAACAGCGAGCGTCTCTTTATGACGCCCTGCTGGCTCAGGCTGTTTTGACAAAAGGCTTCAGCTGCTCAGGTGCTATAAAGAGCAGCAGCTGCTCCACAGGTAACACACAACCACCACCGATCACAGAGGCAACATCAGCAGCAACCAGCTGAGCAACCACAGAGGCAACATGACTTCTAGCAGCATGAACATGGGCAGGGTGAGATTGCGTGCTATTAATGCTATTTCCTTTATTGACTTAAATGCCATAACACCAATATATAACATAGTTTTACATTAGTTTAGTTTACATTTACAGCAGCATATAAGAACCATTTTGATGAGGCAGTCTGGGTCTCAGCAGAAAATAAATATATTTATTTAGTCACAGTAATAGCTGTCTCGGTCCTGCAGTTAAATCTTTCCAAAGTTAACGTGATAATAACACGTTAACGAAAATTCGTTTTAATACCCCTAATTTCTTTAACACATTTACACAACTTGTGATTTTTAGGTTGTAGTGGCTCAGTTTTAAAGCTAGAGTGAAGATAATGGTATCATATGACACTAGAAAAACCTAATGAATCCATTGGTACCAACCATGTCATACTAGCTTGTAGTGAAGGAGGTTAAATAACGCTCAAAACTTGTGCTAAATTTTGGCGAGGAAAAACTGTCATGGCCATTTTCAAAGGGGTCCCTTGACCTGTGACCTCCAAAATGGGTTCTATGGGTACCCATGAGTCTCCCCTTTACAGACATGCCCACTATATAATAATCACATGCAGTTTAGGGCAAGTCATAGTCAAGTTAGCACACTGACACACTGACAGCTGTTGTTGCCTGTTGGGCTGCAGTTTGCCATGTTAGGATTTGAGCGTATTTTTTATGCTAAATGCAGTACCTGTGAGGGTTTCAGGACAATATTTGTCATTGTTTTGTGTTGCTAATTGATTTACAATAATAAATATATACATACATTTACATAAAGCAGCATATTTGTCCACTCCCATGTTGATAAGAGTGTTAAATACTTGACAAATCTACCTTTAAGGTACATTTTCAACAGATGAAAAATGTGTGATTAATCTTGATTAAATATTTGAATCGACCGACAGCCCTACTGATAATCAAAATGCTCCAGTTGTTTCTCCAGAGTTTTATTTCTTTTATTCTAATAGAGTGTTCATGGTGGTCTCTCTGTGTGTGGGTCAGGTGGTGTTCTACGAGGACAAGAACTTCCAGGGTCGTTCCCACGAGTGCAGCAGCGACTGTGCCGACATGTCTTCCTACCTGAGCAGGTGTCACTCCTGCAAGGTGGAGAGAGGCTGCTTCATGGTCTACGACCGCACCAACTACATGGGCAACCAGTACTTCCTGAGGAAGGGCGAGTACTCCGACTACCAGAGCATGATGGGAATGAACGACTGCATCAGGTCCTGCCGTATGATCCCCATGGTAACCACACAACCAATCACAGCCCAGTGCTGCCATCTCCTTCATCACTTACACAACCAATCACAGCCCAGTGCTGACATCTCCTTCATCACTACACAACCAATCACAGCCCAGTGCTGATATCTCCTTCATCACTTACACAACCAATCACAGCCCAGTGCTGACATCTCCTTCATCACTTACACAACCAATCACAGCCCAGTGCTGACATTTATATATCAGTATATTTGACCAATCAGAGTCCAGTCTCATATAATGCACTCGTCTTTATAATATTACTGAAAATGTGTAAAGTACAAAGCTGCTGGTAACAATAGCAACAGTCCGGCCAATTCATAGACAGTAAGGGACTCCAAGGCGTCCACAGAGAGACAGTAATAGTTGGCAGTAACTGCTGATTATTGATTATTGGTTGTGGATGTGTTTCAGTACCGTGGCTCGTACAGGATGAAGATCTACGAGAGGGAGAACTTTGGAGGCATGATGCACGAGCTGATGGACGACTGCGACAACACCATGGATCGTTACCGCATGTCCAACTGCATGTCCTGTAACGTGATGGACGGACACTGGCTGATGTACGAGCAGGCCAACTACAGAGGCAGGATGATGTACATGAGGCCTGGAGAGTACAGGAACTTCACGAACATGGGCATGAGCAACATGAGGTTCATGAGCATGAGGCGCATCAATGACTCATACTATTAGAGTCGCCATGGCAACACTGAGACCATAGCAATAAAGTTTAAATCAAGTTAACTGTCTGTTTCATTTACCTAAACATTATTCAGTTAAAGGTGGATATTAGTTATCTGACCTAAAATGTGTCACTATTAAATAATTACTGATCAACTATAAAACACACCAACCAATCAGAATATGACTACACACCAACAATCACAAAACCACTACACAACAACAATACGACTACACACCAACAATCAGAATACGACTACACACCAACTAATCAGAATACGATTACACACCAACTAATCAGAATACGACTACACACCAATCAATGAGAATACGACTACACACCAACAATCACAATACGACTACACACCAACAATCACAATACGACTACACACCAACCAATCAGAATACGACTACAAACCAACCAATCAGAATACGACTACACACCAACCAATCGGAATACGACTACACACCAATCAATGAGAATACTACTACACACCAACAATCAGAATACGACTACACACCAACTAATCAGAATACGACTACACACCAACCAATCAGAATACGACTACAAACCAACCAATCAGAATATGACTACACACCAACAATCACAATACGACTACACACCAACCAATCACAATACGACTACACACCAACCAATCAGAATCGGACTACAAACCAACCAATCAGAATATGACTACACACCAACAATCACAATACGACTACACACCAACCAATCACAATACGACTACACACCAACAATCAGAATACAACTACACACCAACTAATCAGAATACGACTACCAACAATCAATCAGAATACAATTAAACACAATCCAAAGATAATATGACTACACACCAACAATCACAGTACGAATACACACCAACCAATCACAATACGACTACACACCAACAATCACAATACAACTACAGACCAATAATCAGAATACGACTACACACCAACAATCACAATACAACTACACACAAACCAATCAGAATACGACTACACACCAACTAATCAGAATACGACTACACACTAACCAATCAGAATACGACTACACACCAAATAATAAAAATACGACTACACACCAACTAATCAGAATACGACTACACACCAACTAATCAGAATACGACTATAAACACCAACCAATCACAATACGACTACACACCAACAATCACAATACAACTACACACCAACCAATCACAATACGACTACACACCAACCAATCACAATACGACTACACACCAACCAATCAGAATACGACTACACACCAACAATCACAATATGACTACAAACCCAACGGGTTCATCTCACAAAATGTCACTCTTCACAACGGGACCAGGCCAGGATGTCCTCTCTCTCCACCCCTCTTTGCTATATTCTTTGAACCCTTAGCAGCTGCAGTATGGCAAAATAGTAATAATTATCGCTAAAAAAGACTATCCTCTCAAACTGGAAATCAAAAAATAACCTAAACATTATACAGTAGAAGAATCTTCTAATAGATCATATATCCCTAGAAAAAATGTCTGCCTCCCTCAACCACAAAACAACTGCTTTCAATAAAACCTGGTCTGCATTCATCAATAAATTAACCTCTGATATTGTCTGATCTCCCTGAGAACTGGAGTAAACCAACACTAACCTGCATGTCTTTGGACTGTGGGAGGAAACCGGAGAACCCAGAGTAAACCCACACTAACCTGCATGTCTTTGGACTGTGGGAGGAAACCGGAGAACCGGAGAACCGGAGTAAACCCACACTAACCTGCATGTCTTTGGACTGTGGGAGGAAACCGGAGAACCGGAGAACCGGAGTAAACCCACACTAACCTGCATGTCTTTGGACTGTGGGAGGAAACCGGAGAACCGGAGTAGACCCACGCTAACCTGCATGTCTTTGGACTTTGGGAGGAAACCGGAGAACCCCGAGTAAACCCACACTAACCTGCATGTCTTTGGACTGTGGGAGGAAACCGGAGAACCCCGAGTAAGTAGATCCAGACTGCGGCTGTGGACCAGTCCACTGGTTTCCAGTCTGTCTGTCAGCCCCTGTTTATCTGCACAGCGACTCCCACCAACCCGACGGGCACTGAACAGAAACCAGAGAGTCATCAGTGAGAGAAAACAGTGAGTTTCATCAGATCACAGCTGCAGCTCCTCCTCTACCTGAGCAGGTGTTTCTATCTGAGCCTGAGCTTCCACAGTCCAGGAGAGCAGAACTCTTTAGTCCTCCACGTCTCCATACAGCGCCCCCTGGAGGACTGGAGGAGCCCCACAGACCACCCCTGGATCCTGCTGGTCAGAGACAGCTTCAAACTGAGGGCCACCACTGGTTAGACTGGTTAGACTGGTTAGACTTCACCTCCAGTCTGGCTGCTACAAGCTAGCAAGCCACCATCTGCCCAAACTGCCAATCAGAGGCCACTGAGGGGGGGTTATCATTTGTTAGTGACACCCACCAGATAAAATAAATATCAAACAACATAAAATGTTTTGAGCTGCATTTAATTAGTTTGTTTAATTTGTTAAGTTTACAAATATAAAAGAGAAACAGCATCAACAAAATAGAAAATACAATGCAGGCTATAATAAAGGGAATAAACTGTAACATGTATAATAAAGTAACATGCATAATAATGTAGAAATGTATAATAAAGTAAAAATGTATTATAAAGTAACGTGTATAATGAAGTAAAAATGTATAATAAAGTCAAATGTATAATGAAGTAACATGTATAATGAAGTAAAAATGTATAATAAAGTAAAAATGTATAAGTAACATTTATAATAAAGTAACATGTATAATGAAGTAAAAATGTATAAAAGTAAAAATGTATAATAAAGTAAGATGTACAATAAAGTCAAATGTATAATGAAGTAAAAATGTATAGTAAAAAAATGTATAATGAAGTAAACATGTAAAATAAAGTAACATGTATAATAAAGTAAAATGTATAATGAAGTAAAAATGTATAATAAAGTACAATTGTTTGGGGCACAAGGTTACTACAAATATGATTCTCTGGTAGTAGAAGGATGTCTTGGTTAAATTATATGTATTGAAGGAGCATGTGGTTAATAACCTATAATCAATCAATCATTTTTTGTTTGCTGTATGTTGAATGGAGCAGCGCCCCCTGGTGGCCTCACTGGGAGCTACCTTAACATGAAAGCAGCCACACAGGAGTTTAGTCCAGTTAGTGATGCAGTGGAAGACGGCGCCGAGAGTAAAACTCATAAACAATAACATGGAGATGAATTATAGATGTTGTTTTGTTACCCTGAAACATTTTCAGTCAGAAAGTCATAATTTCTTTAGTTTTGAATTGAACATTGAATCCCAGATGGCATCATCATCATCATCATCGTCATCATTGGCAGCAGCAGCAGTTAGTGAAATGTGTTTATGTTTCTTAATTACTTTAACATTATATTTTTATGCTAATGTTAAAAATAAAGTCGAAGTATTGATGTGTGTGGGTGAGGGAACATTGCTGGTCTGGTGTTTTATTAAACAGCACCTCCCCCTGGACTGGAGCAGAACCACCTGATTACAGTTTTTCTCAATTGTTTACACACAAATACTGGTACTTGACACACAATGACCACAACATGTAACTCATGCACCAACCCCCTGAACCAATTCTGCTAAACTACAAGCACAATTCCTGCTTTACACTCAAATTGCAGTTCTAAAACACACTTTTTTCAGAACACTACACACAATTCTCTGCATTTGGCACAATTTTCATGAAGAAAATCTCGTTTTCACAAGGAACACACTGTCATTCAAAATGCTAAAGTCAATTGCCCTACTATGCACACTGACTCATCACATGGGCAAACACCTGTCACACAGTGTTACAATTAGCAATCATGGAAAGTGTATGACCGAAATCCACAAACGCGTATACCCCTTCTCCAAGCTACGGAAGACGCATGTGGAGATATAGCAGTTGATGCTTTTCATGGCTGGATTCGACATGCTAAGCGATATTTCCCCCGCTGCTTGGCCAGGGAAAACATTGCTTGTGATGTGGATGAGGTGCTGTGGCCAGACCGAAACAGAAGAGAGGATGCAGCATAGTTTTTTTTTTCGTTTTTTTTTTTACTGTAACTGTATACAGTAAATTCTTCTGTTGTTTTGTATGTAGACCACTGTATGTGCAACTTTGTGTTGGTTGGGATGTACACTGTGTACATTGTTTTTGTGGGGAAAATAAAATATATTTGTTACCGTGTATTTGTGTGTTCTGAGTATAAAAACAATATTCTAAAATATTTTACAACACACTTATGTATGTACTGTCTGTAGTAAGTGTAACACTGAACAAAAAAAAGGCCTAAGTCATTATGATGAATGGAGAAGAAGTGTTTTCCATTCATCATAGTGTTTTACATTGAGCACATCAGTGTTCAACTGGTTCTTATAAATGTCTATTCATATGATGGTTTGTGTGTGTCATTTGAAAACAAAATACCATTTTGAGAAGAAATAACATTGTTTTGAATGTAAAGTTTAATTTTGCAGGAGAATTGAGGGGTTTTGCCCATTGTGTGTGTGTTTTTTGATTTGTGTGTAGAGTTCTGAGAGTATGAGGCATGCTTTCAGAAAATGTGTGTAAACAATCGAGAAAAACTGTAAGTCTGGAATCAGATCAGTGAACAACAGAGACACACATCTGAGTGTAAATGATCTGATCTGGATTCGATCTGATACCGGACTGTAGAAATGATGAGTGGAAATGGAGCCTTGTACGGGACTAAAAGCCTACGATCATAATAAATGTTAGATAAGTGTTATTCATGTTAGGTTTGTAATAACATGGGTTCGTATTAAGTTTATTTATGAAGTTGAATATGAACAAAGACTGAGCTCTGTTAGGAAGTGAAGACGCAGAAATAACATGTTGAGTTGTCAGTGTTCCGCCCACTTTAACTGGAGTTGTGTCGTCTCTTATCTGAGAGGTCGGTCCTCAGGTGATGATAGAGTCTCTCAGGTGATTATAGAGTCCCTCAGGTGATGATAGAGTCTCTCAGGTGATGATAGAGTCACTCAGGTGATGATAGAGTCCCTCAGGTGATGATAGAGTCTCTCAGGTGATGATAAAGTCCCTCAGGTGACGATAAAGTCTCTCAGGTGATGGTAGAGTCCCTCAGGTGATGATAAAATCCCTCAGGTGACGATAAAGTCTCTCAGGTGACGATAGAGTCCCTCAGGTGATGATAGAGTCCCTCAGGTGATTATAGAGTCCCTCAGGTGATGATAGAGTCCCTCAGGTGATGATAGAGTCCCTCAGGTGATGATAGAGTCCCTCAGGTGATGATAGAGTCCCTCAGGTGATGATAGAGTCCCTCAGGTGATTATAGAGTCCCTCAGGTGATGATAGAGTCCCTCATAGAGTCCCTCAGGTGATGATACAGTCCCTCAGGTGATGATAGAGTCCCTCAGGTGATGATAGAGTCTCTCAGGTGATTATAGAGTCCCTCAGGTGATGATAGAGTCCCTCAAGTTCTCATCTGAGCAGCATGAAGAGAAACTCACTGACCGTCACCGTCCACAGACTGGACCGCCGTCTCTTCGCCGTCTCCGTGCTTCAGGACATATCTCCTGTACGCTCTCTGGATCACCGTCACTGCCACTTCTTCCGGCTTCCTCTGCAGGCTGCTGCTGATTGGTTCACAAGATACCTGTACGTAACAATAATCAATAATCATGTAGCTCTGATAATAATAATAATAATAAAAATAATAATGAATAATATTAGACATAATGCTAATATACAGTAGATAATAATACAACATGCAGGTTAGCTTGTGTTTACTCCGGGTTCTCCGGTTTCCTCCCACAGTCTAAAGACATTCAGGTTAGTGTGGGTTTACTCCGGTTCCCTGCCACAGTCCAAAGACATGCAGGTTAGCGTGGGTTTACTCCGGTTCTCAGGTTTCCTCCCACAGTCCACAGACATGCAGGTTAGTGTGGGTTTACTCCGGGTTCTCCAGTTTCCTCCCACAGTCCAAAGACATGCAAGTTAGCGTGTGTTTACTCCGGGTTCTCCGGTTTCCTCCCACAGTCCAAAGACATGCAGGTTAGTGTGGGTTTACTCCGGGTTCTCCAGTTTCCTCCCACAGTCCAAAGACATTCAGGTTAGTGTGGGTTTACTCCGGTTCTCCAGTTTCCTTCCACAGTCCAAAGACATGCAGGTTAGTGTGGGTTTACTCCGGGTTCTCCGGCTTCCTCCAAGAAAGACATGCAGGTTAGTGTGGGTTTACTCCGGGTTCTCCGGTTTCCTATAACAGTCCAAAGACATGCAGGTTAGCGTGGGTTTACTGCGGTTCTCCGGTTTCCTCCCACAGTCCACAGACATGCAGGTTAGTGTGGGTTTACTGCGGTTCTCCGGTTTTCTCCCACAGTCCAAAGACATGCAAGTTAGCGTGTGTTTACTCCGGGTTCTCCGGTTTCCTCCCACAGTCCAAAGACATGCAGGTTAGTGTGGGTTTACTCCGGGTTCTCCAGTTTCCTCCCACAGTCCAAAGACATGCAACTTAGTGTGGGTTTACTCCGGTTCTCCAGTTTCCTTCCACAGTCCAAAGACATTCAGGTTAGTGTGGGTTTACTCCGGTTCTCCAGTTTCCTTCCACAGTCCAAAGACATGCAACTTAGTGTGGGTTTACTCCGGTTCTCCAGTTTCCTTCCACAGTCCAAAGACATTCAGGTTAGTGTGGGTTTACTCCGGTTCTCCAGTTTCCTTCCACAGTCCAAAGACATGCAGGTTAGTGTGGGTTTACTCCGGGTTCTCCGACTTCCTCCAAGAAAGACATGCAGGTTAGTGTGGGTTTACTCCGGGTTCTCCGGTTTCCTATAACAGTCCAAAGACATGCAGGTTAGCGTGGGTTTACTCCTGTTCTCCGGCTTCCTCCAAGAAAGACATGCAGGTTAGCGTGGGTTTTCTATGAGTTCTCAGGTTTTCTCTCACAGTCCAAAGACATGCAGGTTAGTGTGGGTTTACTCTGGGTTCTATGGTTTCCTCCAACAGTCCAAAGACATGCAGGTTAGTGTGGGTTTACTGCGGTTCTCAGGTTTCCTCCCACAGTCCACAGACATGCAGGTTAGTGTGGGTTTACTGAGGTTCTCCGGTTTTCTCCCACAGTCCAAAGACATGCAGGTTAGTGTGGGTTTACTGCGGTTCTCCGGTTTTCTCCCACAGTCCACAGACATGCAGGTTAGCGTGGGTTTACTCCGGTTCTCCGGTTTCCTCCCACAGTCCACAGACATGCAGGTTAGTGTGGGTTTACTGCGGTTCTCCGGTTTTCTCCCACAGTCCAAAGACATGCAGGTTAGCGTGGGTTTACTCCGGTTCTCCGGTTTCCTCCCACAGTCCACAGACATGCAGGTTAGTGTGGGTTTACTCCGGTTCTCCGGTTTCCTCCCACAGTCATGCAGGTTAATTGTCGACTCTAAATGTCCTGTAGTTGTGAATGTTGTGTGAATAGTTGTTTGTCTCTATGTGACAGCCCTGTGATAACTTCTGTTATGATTTGACGCTATATAAAAATAAATTGAATTGAATTGAATTGAATTGATAGTCTGGTGACCTAACCAGGGTGTACCCCGCCTTCACCCAATGTCAGCTGGGATCAGCTCCAGCCCCCGTGAACAGGATAAGTGATTATGGATAATGGATGGATGGATGAATAATAATAATGATAAATGTATATATTTAAATGTTATAATATATGTAATATATGTAATATATTATAATATTTAAATATATACATTTAAATATAATTCAAAAATAATTAAAATACTATAGAATAGAATAGAATAGAATAGAACCTTGGTTGTGAACATTTCCTCCATTCTGGCTTTGAGAGAGTTCATTTTTCCTGAGTCACCCAACACCTGCACACACATGGAATATAATAATAACAATAATAATAATAACAATAATAATAATAATAATAATAATAATAATAATAATAATAATAATAACAATAACAATAATAATAATAATAATAACAATAATAATAATAATAATAATAATAATAATAATAATAATAATAATAACAATAATAATGTTACCTGTGTGGCGAGTGCAAGAAGGACGTCCGTGTAGTGGACTTTGTCTCCAGGAAGTAGAGGCGGGTCCATGTTGATCAGTTTGATGGTGTTTGGTTTAGGAATCCTCAGAGGGTCCTTCAGAGCTAAGCAGAAATCTGATAGCTCACTGTGTAACACAGGAGAGTCCGTTAGAGTCCACTACAGACCACTACAGACTACTAGAGACCACATAAGAATCCACTACAGACTACTAGAGACCACTAGAGACCACTATAGACCATATTAGAGTCCAGTCCGGCCACTAGAGACCTTACTAGAGTCCACTACAGACCACTAGAGACCATATTAGAGTCCACTAGAGACCATATAAGAGCCCACTACAGACCACTTGAGACCATATTAGAGTCCACTAGAGATCATATTAGAGTCCACTACAGACCACTAGAGACCATATTAAAGTCCACTAGAGACCATATTAGAGCCCACTACAGACCACTAGAGACCATATTAGAGCCCACTACAGACCACTAGAGACTATATTAGAGTCCACTACAGTCCACTTCAGACCACTTGAGACCACTATAGACCACATTAAAGTCCACGGCGGACCACTATAAACCACATTAGAGTCCTCTACAGACCACTAGAGACCAAATTAAAGTTCACTGCAGACCACTAGACCATACTAGAGTCCACTACAGACCACTATAGACCATACTGTATTAGAGTCCACTTCAGATCACTAGAGACCACATTAAAGTCCACTGCAGACCACTAGAGACCATATAAGAGCCCACTACAGACCACTTGAGACCATATTAGAGTCCACTAGAGATCATATTAGAGTCCACTACAGACCACTAGAGACCATATTAGAGTCCACTAGAGACCATATTAGAGCCCACTACAGACCACTAGAGACCATATTAGAGCCCACTACAGACCACTAGAGACTATATTAGAGTCCACTACAGTCCACTTCAGACCACTTGAGACCACTATAGACCACATTAAAGTCCACGGTGGACCACTAGAGACCATATTAGAGTCCACTACAGACCACTAAAAACCCCATTAGAGTCCTCTACAGACCACTAGAGACCAAATTAAAGTTCACTGCAGACCACTAGAGACCATACTAGAGTCCACTACAGACCACTATAGACCACTATAGACCATACTGTATTAGAGTCCACTTCAGATCACTAGAGACCACATTAAAGTCCACTGCAGACCACTAGAGACCATATTAGAGTCCACTACAGACCATAAGAGATCACATAAGAGTCCACTACAGACCACCAGAGACCATATTAGAGCCCACTTCAGACCACTAGAGACCACATTAGAGTCCACAACAGACCACTAGAGACCATATTAGAGACCATTAGAGCTTTTTAAAGTCACACCTGTACTCTATGGAGTTTGGACTCACCTGTACTCTATGGAGTTTGGACTCACCTGTACTCTGTGGAGTTTGGACTCACCTGTACTCTATGGAGTTTGGACTCACCTGTACTGTAGGGAGTTTGGACTCACCTGTACTGTAAGGAGTTTGGACTCACCTGTACTGTATGAACTGCGAGGCCTTGGGGTCAAACTTCCTCCAGGTTTCATAAAACATCTGGAGGTCGTTGTCACTCAGCGGCTCGGCGTCCTCTGAGCTAAGGGTCTCCAGGAAAACGGCGATGAACAGGTGGAGCACCAACAGGAAGGACAGGATGATGTACGTGACGAAGAAGGCGATGGCGGCTGCCGGGTTGCCACAATTCTCGAAGTCGGGGTCGCAGTCTGGCGGCGTGTCCGTCATGGGATGCAGCAGGCTACCCCAGCCAGTGGAGGCGGTGGCCATAAACATACAGATCATGCTGTTCCCAAACGTCTCAAAGTTGAATATGTCGTCAATCAGGGCCCCTCTCTTCACGTGGGCAAAGTGAAACATGCCGAAGATGGAGTAGGTGAACATGATGATGAAGAGGAGGAGGCTGATGTTGAAGAGGGCAGGAAGTGACATTATGAAGGCCAAAAGCAGCTTCCGGATCCCCCTGAACCAGAAGAAGATACAACCGATACGAAGCCCTCGTAACATAAGGAAGAGAGAGGACGGGACCAGGTATTTCTCCATGAGGTCAGCGAGGAACATGCCTAAAGAGAGAATCAGAGACAACACAAGATTAAGACTTTCTGATCCTCCAAGAGACCTGGTGGATCTGACCACGGCCTCCCAAAGTACAAAGAAATCTTTGTCAATTAAAAGAGGTAGAGATTCAGGAGGCATTATCATTTGGTACAATTCAAATGCGTTAACATTCTGCAAAAGTAGCATGCAGCTGTGAGATGGCCAACATACAGTTGTATACTGTAACTGTATATGTAATCAACCGTCACCTGTGATTGAGCGTGGTTTTTGCGTCTTCACTGGACACACCCCCAGCGTTTCAGAGCAGGATACTGCTGATTTTTTCACGATTTTGAAACCTGATTTTATATACTTGCCGGTATTTTTAATCATTCAAATTTAGCTAGGTGGTTAATAAGACATTTCTGTCGCGTGAAAAGGTCTAAAAGTAAAACAGGAAGTGGTCGTTGTTGTGGGAAAAAATAATGAATTAAATGTAAATGTTGCCTCAACAAAACAAAAGATATTCTTTAAATGAAAGGAGATTTAAGGAAAGTTGAATGTGTTCCACAGTTAGGAGACAATGCAGATGACATCACCAGAGGACTCACCTAAGATGGCCACTATGATCACCACGAAGTCGAGGATGTTCCAGCCGTCGGTGAAGTAGTGCTGTCTGAGAGCGATGATTTTCACGATGAACTCGATGAAGAAGAGGATGATGAAGACGAAATGGAACCAGGCCAGAATAAATTCCATCTCCATGCTCTGCTCGTCCGTCTCCATCATTTGGGTCACCATGTACAGGCAGATCAACACCAAGATGAAGACCAGGAACGACCGTTTAGTCACCATGTCAAAGAGCCGAGCCTGGAACCGATTCTGAAACAGGAAGACCAGAGGATGTCAGAGCCACACGACACGTTGAAACCAGCAAGTGTTCATTTATCCAGAGATAAAACATAAGACTTATTATAAATTTATTCAGACTTTATTCTGAATTTATTCAGTTTATTCTGACTTTATTACTAATTTATTCAGAATTTATTCAGAGTTTATTCTGAATTTATTCAGAGTTTATTCTGACGTTATTATTAATTTATTCAGAATTTATTCTGACTTTATTATGAATTTATTCAGAGATCATTCTGAGTTTATTCAGAATTTATTCAGAGTTTGCTGTAAATTTATTATAAATTTATTATTATTATTAATATATTCTGAATTTATTTTGAATTTATTCTGAGTTTATTCAGTTTCTATTATGAATTTATTTAGTATTTATTCTGAGTTTATTCAGAATTTATTCAGACTTTATTCAGAATGTATTCAGAGTTTATTCAGAATTTATTCAGCGTTTATTATGAATTTATTATAAATTTATTCTGAGTTCATTATGAATTTATTTTGAGTTTATTTTGAAGTTATTCTGAGTTTATCATGAATTTATTCTGAGTTTATTGTGAATTTATTGCGAATTTATTCTGAGTTTATTCAGAATTTAATCAGCGTTTATTCAGTCTATTCTGAGTTTTTTTCCGAATTTATTTAGAAGTAGTATTATTATATTATTATATATTATTATTATTATTCAGTGCCGCCATTTTGGACTGAAAACGCCAATGAGTCTGTGTCCATGTCCATGGAAGAGACGTCTGTAAATCAGAGGATATAAATCAACTTCCCAGTATGAACACTTAAATAGCCCTCATTTAAAACATTATGTCCTAAAAAGTAGTTAAATTAACTAATAGCTGAATCCAGAGTTATTTTCCTCGCCATAATGAACGGTCATCAGACCCACGGGACTGCACCGCTCTGCACGCTCATATAATATATCTGGTTCTGCCAGCTTGCTACGGCTGTAATAATGGATATATTGGCTGTAGTTCATCACTTTTATTATCTTCTAATACAACCATGGGCTGTATGCTGTCAGCCTGTACCGTGGTGGATGTATTAACGTCTCTGTTCCCAAACAACCGTCTATCGGCCAGTAGTTAGTAGTGCTAGTAGCATGACATCAACAGAATTTAATGGAGTTGTAGGCTATTTATTAACACGCAGGGCAAAAGCACAGGACACAACCTCTTCTACATCCATGGTCTGTGGTCTATTGGACTCCATTTTGGATCCTTGACAAAGTTTGAGATTGATCTCAAATTCTCTTTGCTGGATTTTTATAACTTCCATTTATGTCCATCGCTCACTTTATGCTTCTCTGGGAAGCAGCCGGGTTAAAAGTTTAATAAATAAATAAGTAAATAGTAATAATAGTATGAATATTTATAATATTTTATTGTTCAACACAGGACATTTCAGTAGAGACATTAAATATGACAATAGAATAGAAATAATTAGACATATCGGTAGATTAGACATGAACAGCTGTTTGGGTCACAGGGCAAACCGAAAGGATGTCGCGGACCAAACCGAACGTCCTGTACCGAACGGTTCAATACAATTACACGTATTACTTGACTGCAATCACATCATTTCCCATCATGCTTCTTGGTTTGCTGACTAAATACTATTTAATTTGAGTTAATGACACACCTGCAAAAACCTGGATCAGGTGTTTACAGCCTGTACAGTAACCTGGTTTCTATTAGAGTGCTCCAGCTAACATTATCCCAGAACTCTAACCAGAACTCTATTCTGAACTCTATTCTGAGCTCTAACCTGAACTCTATTCTGATCTCTAACCTGAACTCTAGCCTGAACTCTATTGTGAACTCTAACCTGAACTCTATTCTGATCTCTAACCTGAACTCTAGCCTGAACTCTATTTTGAACTCTAACCTGAACTCTATTCTGATCTCTAACCTGAACTCTAGCCTGAACTCTATTTTGAACTCTAACCTGAACTCTATTCTGATCTCTAACCTGAACTCTAGCCTGAACTCTATTTTGAACTCTAACCTGAACTCTATTCTGATCTCTAACCTGAACTCTAGCCTGAACTCTATTTTGAACTCTAACCTGAACTGTAGCCTGAACTTGAACCTGAACTCTATTCTGAACTCTAACCTGAACTCTAGCCTGAACTCTATTTTGAACTCTTACCTGAACTCTATTCTGATCTCTAGCCTGAACTCTATTTTGAACTCTAACCTGAACTGTAGCCTGAACTTGAACCTGAACTCTATTCTGAACTCAAACCTGAACTCTAGCCTGAACTCTATTTTGAACTCTAACCTGAACTCTATTCTGATCTCTAACCTGAAATATAGCCTGAACTCTATTTTGAACTCTAACCTGAACTGTAGCCTGAACTTGAACCTGAACTCTATTCTGAACTCTATTCTGAACTCGAACCTGAACTCTAGCCTGAACTCTATTTTTAACTCTAACCTGAACTCTATTCTGATCATCTAACCTGAACTCTAGCCTGAACTCTATTTTGAACTCTAACCTGAACTGTAGCCTGAACTTGAACCTGAACTCTATTCTGAACTCTAGCCTGCACTCTATTCTGAACTCTATTCTGATCATCTAACCTGAACTCTAGCCTGAACTCTAGCCTGAACTCTATTTTGAACTCTAACCTGAACTCTATTCAGAACTCTAACCTGAACTCTAGCCTGAACTTGAACCTGAACTCTATTCTGAACTCTAGCCTGCACTCTAGCCTGAACTCTATTCTGAACTCTAGCCTGCACTCTAGCCTGAACTCTATTCTGAACTCTACTCTGTATTTACTGTGTGCTTGGAACACAGTGTGACAGAAGAACCCACCTGAGGTCGTGGAACAGGTTTCTGAGGTTTCATCACACGTTCCTTCAGAGCCTTGCAATATTTCTGCTGCTCCTCTGTCATTAAAATAGGTTTCCCTGCAAAGTAAAGACAAAAATAAAGACAAAAGTAAACACCAAAGTAAAGACAAAACTAAAGACAAGTAGGTTACACACCAAAGTAAAGACCAAAGCAAAGACACAAGTAGGCTACACACCAAAGAACAGACACAAGTAGGCTACACACCAAAGTAAAGACCAAAGTACAGACACAAATAGGCTACACACCAAAGTAAAGACAAAAGTACAGACACAAGTAGGCTACACACCAAAGTAAAGACAAAAGTAAAGACCAAAATAAAGACTCTGTCTGTCTGTCTGTCTGTCTGTCTGTCTGTCTGTCTGTCTGTCTGTCTGTCTCTCAGTATAAAGACGTATCTTGTCTCCCTGCAGGTTGTCGATGATGACTCTGATGAAGAGGTTGAAGGTGAAGAAGGAGCTGATGATGATGAAACTGATGAAGTACAAGTACATGGAGGTGTTGGACTCATAGACTGGCTGAGACTCCACCTACACACATGCACACACGCACGCGCGCGCGCGCGCACACACACACACACACACACACACACACACACACACACACACACACACACACACACAGTGTCAGGACCAGTAGAAGTGCTTTAATACCAGTAAAGCTACCAGTTGGTGTACTGACCTGTGTGGAGTCCACAGCGGAGTACATGATGTCCATCCAGTCTGATGCCGCCTGACAGAGAAACCACACAGAACTTCATAAAGAATTTAAGTTTGTTCTCTAATGTTAACTCAGCTTAAATTATCAGGCTAAAAACACTGTGGAAGGTTTAATGCCAAACGTGAGAAACAACACAGAACTTCATAAAGAAAACAGTGAACTTGGATATACTGTATTTTTGTACTTGTGGGATATATTTATTTTTTTATTAAATTTTTTTTTCAGGGGCTGTAGCTCCTGGTAGGGTCTCCCAAGGCAAAATGGTCCCAGGGGAGGGGCCAGACTGAGAGCGAATCACAGACCCTGATGATACGAACTGAACAGACTTGTGTAACCTCGCTTGGAATAGGGAAACCAGGGCCCCCTCCTGGAGCCAGACCTGGGAGGGGAGATCGCCGGAAAGCGTCTAGGGGACTCTCGCCTTTTCCAGAGTTGCCCAGGGTGAGAGGCGCCAGGCGGGTGTAAGGATACTCACGAGCCCCCGGCTGAGCGTGTTGGAGTTCTCCCAGGACGAGATGTGAACGAGGTGAATACTAGCGAGGGTCGCCTCTCTGTGACCGCGAGTCGCTAAAAGGAAATCTCCGACTGTTGTTTGTGCTTATGCACCAAACAGCAGCTCAGAGTACCCGACCTTCTTGGAGTCTCAGGGTGGCATCCTGGAAAGGACGCCAACTGGGGACTCTATAGTTCTGCTGGGGGACTTCAACGCTCACGTGGGCGTTGATGGAGAAACCTGGGTGGGGGGGGGTGAGTGGGAGGAACGGCCTGCCTGATCTGAATCCGAGTGATGCTTTGTTGTTGGACTTCTGTGCTAGTCATGGATTGTCCATAACAAACACCATGTTCGAGCATAGGGTGGTTCATAAGTGTACTTGGTACCAGTACACCCTAGGCCAACGATCATTGATCGATTTTGTGGTCGTATCCTCAGATCTGCGGCTGTATGTCTTGGACACTCGGGTGAAGAGAAGAGCAGAGCTGTCAACTGATCACCACCAGATGGTGAGTTCGATCAGATGGCAGGGGAGGCTGCCGGACAGACCTGGTAAACCCAAACATGTCGTGAGGGTGAACTTGGAACGTCTGGCTGAGGCCCCTGAGGTCTGCAAGGTCTTCAACTCCCACCTCCAGAAGATTTTTTTGTGCATCCTTGGGGAGGCTGGGGACATCGAATCTGAGTGGGCCATGTTAAAAGCCCCCATTGTGGAAGCGGCTGCTAGGAGTTGTGGTCGGAAGGTCATCGGTGACTGTCGTGGCGGCAACCTAAGAACCGGCGAAAACCGCTGACAGGTACCAGTTGGCCAGAAGGGCTGCAGCTGTGGCGGTCGCCAAAGTAAAAACCCGGATGTCAGAGGAGTTCAGGGAGACCACGGAGAAGGACTTTCGGTTGGCCTCAAGGAAGTTCTGGAAAACCGTTAGACGACTCAGAAAGGGAAGGCAGGGCTTGTGTGTTCAGCAGGAGGAAGACTCAGGGGAAGGCTTGTCCATATTGTTGTTAGAGGTCGCTGAGGTAGCTCCTCAGAAGCAAGACGCCGGGGGTGGATGAGATTCACCCTGAGATGCTGAAGGCTCTGGACATTGTTGGGCTATCTTGGCTGACACGCCTCTTAAGTGTTGCGTGGAGGTTGGGGACAGTGCCTGTGGAATGGCAGACAGGGTGGTGGTTCTCATTTCTAAAAAGGGGGACCTGAGGGTGTGCTCACAATTATCACATTGCTAAGCCTCTCTGGGAAAATGTATTCTAGGGTGCTGGAAAGGAGGTTCAGACCAATTGAACATCAGATCCAGGAGGAACAATGCGGATTCTGTCCTGGCCGTGTAACAGTAGACCAGCTCTTTACCCTCGTAGGGCTGTTGGAAGGGTCATGGGAGTTTGCCTATCCAGTCTACATGATGTTTTGTGGACTTGGAGAAGGTTTACGATCGTGTCCCCCCGGGGAGTCCTGTGGGGGGTACTGTGGGAATATGGGGTACCGGGGTCGCTGTTACGAGCCATCCGGTCCTTGTATAACCAAAAAGAGAGCTGTGGCCGTATACTCGTTTCCGGTGGGTGTTGGCCTCCACCAGGGTTTTCTGGGCACGTCCAACAGGTAAGAGGCCCCGGGGTAGACCCAGAACACGCTGGAGAGCTTATATATCTGGTCTGGGAACGCCTCGGGGACCCGCAGGAAGAGACGGAAAATGTTGCTGGAGAGGGATGTCTGGAATTCCCTGCTAAGCCTGCTGCCCCTGAGACCCAGATAAGAGGAAGAGAATGGATATATTTTTTTGTACTTGTAATATATATTTTTTTGTACTTGTAAGATATATTTTTTTGTACTTGTAGGATATATTTTTTTGTACTTGTAAGATATATTTTTTTGTACTTGTAAGATATATTTTTTTGTACTTGTAGGATATATTTTTTTATACTTGTAGGATATATTTTTTTGTACTTGTAAGTCATAGTTGTTTCTGAAGCATTAGAAATATGATGTGTATTGTTTGATTAGTTTGTTTGTGTTTGCAAAACAAAAATGCATTAGTTTGTTAATGCTATTTTGAACTTGTAGGATATATTCTTTTGTACTTGTAAAATATATATTTTTTTGTACTTGTAAGACATTGTGAAGCATTAGAAATATGATGTGTATTTATTTGATATGTAGGCTATGTTTTGTATTTGCAAACCACGCTGTGTCTGTTAGTGAACCGTAAGAAATAAAACAACTGTTGTTAGTTTGTTGCGTTGTGGCAGGAAATGAGCTCCATATGTGAACTACACAGTCTTCAACTCCTGGTTTTATAGGAATGATCATAGTGTTATCAGTGAGTTTATAGCCTGGATTCATTGTTTTCTAGCTCACACTGAATGTTCACAATGAGAGTGTTCACACTGACCACGTGCAGCAACGACAGGTAACCACTCGGCACGTCGTCGTAGTTTGAGATTGAGTTCTTCCAGTGGACCTCGCTGGTGTTTTCCAAGTACATCAGAGAGTGACACATAGTCTTGTTTTCCACGTCCTCAGATAAGAAGTGTACCTCTGACGTGTCATTAAAACAGTAATAAAACTTCCCAGCAAACAGATTCACTCCCATGACGCTGAAGACTAACCAGACGAACAGGAACACTAGCAGCACGTTAACCATGGACGAGACGGACCGGACTAGAACCTGGACCACCACCTGTACACAGACAGGTAGAGAGGGAGACAGATAAACACCTGCACACAGCTGTGCGTCTCTTCTGTCTCTCTCTCCTAACCGTACACAAGCTGAGGCTCTATTGGTGAGTTAAGGCTTCAAAAAACATCTCATTATACACAATGATCAGGCAAAACCCTGAATAGTATAGTATTAGTATAGTAGTATATTAACAGTAGTATAGTATTAGTATAGTAGTAATTAACAGTGGTATAGTAATAGTATATGAGTATATTAACAGTAGTATTGTAGTAATTAACAGTAGTATAGTAAGAGTATAGTAGTAATTAACAGTATTATAGTAATAGCATATTAGTATATTAACAGTAGTATAGTAGTATAGTAGTATAGTGCCTGTCTCACCCTCAGGCCAGGGAAGCGAGACAGGGCCCTCAGGGGCCCCAGAGCTCTCAGAGTCCGGACGACTCCCAGTTCAGAGAATCCAAACCAGTCCGCTGCCAGAGACACCAGAGACACCTGGAAGAGACAACACAGGGTTAACATCCATACTGGGACCAGTTTACCCAGTACCAACTGGTAGAAACAATACTGGGAACAGTTTACCCAGTACAAACTGGTAGAAACAATACTGGGACCAGTTTACCCAGTACCAACTGGTAGAAACAATACTGGGACCAGTTTACCCAGTACTAACTGGTAGAAACAATACTGGGACCAGTTTACCCAGTACTAACTGGTAGAAACAGTACTGGGACCAGTTTACCCAGTACCAACTGGTAGAAACAATACTGGGACCAGTTTACCCAGTACCATCTGGTAGAAACAATACTGGGACCTGTTTACCCAGTACCAACTGGTAGAAACAATACTGGGACCTGTTTACCCAGTACCAACTGGTAGAAACAATTCAGGGACCAGTTTACCCAGTACCAACTGGTAGAAACAATACTGGGACCAGTTTACCCAGTACCAACTGGTAGAAAGAATACTGGGACCAGTTTACCCAATACCAACTGGTAGAAAGAATACTAGAACCAGTTTACCCAGTACCAACTGGTAGAAACAATACTGGGACCAGTTTACCCAGTACCAACTGGTAGAAAACAATACTGGGACCTGTTTACCAGTACCAACTGGTGGAAACAATACTGGGACCAGTTTACCCAGTACCAACTGGTAGAAACAATACTGGGACCTGTTTACCCAGTACCAACTGGTAGAAACAATACAGGGACCAGTTTACCCAGTACCAACTGGTAGAAACAATACAGGGACCAGTTTACCCAGTACCAACTGGTAGAAACAATTCAGGGACCAGTTTACCCAGTACCAACTGGTAGAAACAATACAGGGACCAGTTTACCCAGTACCAACTAGTAGAAACAATACTGGGACCAGTTTACCCAGTACCATCTGGTAGAAACAATACTGGGACCTGTTTACCCAGTACCAACTGGTAGAAACAATACTGGGACCTGTTTACCCAGTACCAACTGGTAGAAACAATTCAGGGACCAGTTTACCCAGTACCAACTGGTAGAAACAATACTGGGACCAGTTTACCCAGTACCAACTGGTAGAAAGAATACTGGGACCAGTTTACCCAATACCAACTGGTAGAAAGAATACTAGAACCAGTTTACCCAGTACCAACTGGTAGAAACAATACTGGGACCAGTTTACCCAGTACCAACTGGTAGAAAACAATACTGGGACCTGTTTACCAGTACCAACTGGTGGAAACAATACTGGGACCAGTTTACCCAGTACCAACTGGTAGAAACAATACTGGGACCAGTTTACCCAGTACCAACTGGTAGAAACAATACAGGGACCAGTTTACCCAGTACCAACTGGTAGAAACAATACAGGGACCAGTTTACCCAGTACCAACTGGTAGAAACAATACAGGGACCAGTTTACCCAGTACCAACTGGTACTGGGACCATTCCAGTTTGTGTAGTCTCTACCTGCAGGTCAGTTTCCGATGAGGTTAATCCTGAACTGACAGTCAGCTTTAACAGACAGCTGACGATCAATATATCACCAATAATCACAGTTATTGATCTCAATCTTACGTGTAAGATGAGAAAGTCGAGCCAGCACCAGGCGCTGCTGAAGTATTTCTTGAGTCCGAAGGCGATCCACTTGAGAAGCATCTCCATGAGGAAGACGAAGGTGAACACCTGATCTGCTCTCTCCAGAACCATCTTTAAGACCTGACGCTGCTGCAGGTGGACATCCTCAAACACCTGTTGACAGACACACTGATGTTAACACCTGGCCAGGTGTGTCAGGACCAGTCTCATGTCACTCTACATGCAGACAGACAGTATATCTGTCCACTCCCATGTTGATAAGAGTATTAAATACTTGAACATTTTTTAAAAAAAGTGTGATTAATCGCAAATTAATCACAATTAATCGTGATTAATTTGCGATTAATCACACACAATCATGTGATTAACTTCTTTTAATGAATTGACCACACTAGTAATAATAAATATATTAATGTTTGATGTCTTCACCAGAGCTACGCTGCTCAGCAGGATGATGACGATGATGAAGGTCTCAAAGCATTTGTGTTGTACGATGGAGAAACAGGCTCTTCTGAAGTTAAACCAGACCCTCCCTCCACCCTGGGACGTGTCTATGTCCAGGAACGGACAGCAACGGCAACACTCTGAAACACAGACATATCAGGGCTGTTATTGATCACTGATTGGGCTGTTATTGATCACTGATTGGGCTGTTATTGAGCACTGATTGAGCTGTTATTGATCACTAATTGGGCTTGTATTGATCACTAGTTGGGCTCTTATTGATCACTGATTGGGCTGTTATTGATCACTGGTTGGGCTGTTAGTGATCACTGATTGGGCTGTTATTGATCATTGGTTGGGCTGTTATTGATCACTGATTGGGCTGTTTTTGATCACTTGTTGGGCTGTTATTGATCACTGATTGGGCTGTTATTGATCACTGGTTGGGCTGTCATTGATCATTGATTGGGCTCTTATTGATCTCTGGTTGGGCTGTTATTGATCACTGGTTGGGCTGTTATTGATCACTGGTTGGGCTGTTATTGATCACTGATTGGGCTGTTATTGATCACTGGTTGGGCTGTTATTGATCACTGGTTGGGCTGTTATTGATCACTGGCTGGGCTGTTATTGATCACTGATTGGGCTGTTATTGATCATTGATTGGGCTGATATTGATCACTGGTTGGGCTCTTATTGATCACTGGTTGGGCTGTTATTGATCACTGGTTGGGCTGTTATTGATCACTGATTGGGCTGTTATTGATCATTGGTTGGGCTGTTATTGATCATTGATTGGGCTGTTAATGATCACTGATTGGACTGTTATTGATCACTGGTTGGGCTGTTATTTATCACTTTATGGTGCTCATTGATCACTGATTGGGCTGTTATTGATCACTGGTTGGGCTGTTATTGATTATTTATTGGCTCCTGTTCTCCATCACTGTTACAGAAAGACTCGTACTGTCGCTGCAGCAGTCGTCAGGTGTGTCTCCTCTCTGGTGTTTGTCTTCTTGGTGCTGCTGGACGTCAGGATGTTTCTGAACAAACAGTGAACAGATTTTAGTTTATTAGAACTCACCAACGGTCTGAACCCTCACATGTTTCTATACAATTAGTTTTGATCAATTCAATTGATTTTGTTATGAAACAAATGGATCTGTCCCGTACTTGCAATCATGAGCTCTTCACTTCACTCAAATTCACTTGATTTTGATTTTGATTTTTCTCCACGATGTGTAAAATGTCTCCGTGGTGAAAATCAATTTATTACAATAAAAACTGTTCATGTCAGTTATGCAGCTGACAGTCCAGTAAACTGTGACGTGATTGGTTGAAGTACTCAGATCTTTTAAAGGAGTAAAAGTACTAATACCACAGTTAAGAAATATTCTGTTACAAGTACATCTATCAGCCTGTACTGAAACATTCTCCTCATTGAGTCGGTAGTTGTTTAGCAGCTGAAAAGACTTCTTGTTATTAAAAAAATTATAAAAAACTTAATTAAAGTTTTTTTCATAAATGATTGAATTTGTGCTCATTCAGAGACAGAGTGATGAAATGCTAAATTAGTTAAGTTATTGTTTTATACTTAAGAGGTCTTTGTTTCCCTGGAACAAAAGAGGAATAAATAACAGCAAAAACGAAATAAACAAAAACATCAGTATCGGCCAAATTGTTATTTTAAACATCGGTATCGGCCAAATTGTTAATTTAAACATCTACGTCTCTTGGTGCGTTGACTTAATTAGTTCTACATTTCACAAAGGCCAGTTTACACTTCAGGTATCAATAGAATGAAAAACAATTTACTTTTTTCTCTTTCTCTTCTTTATTTTTAGGCGTCTTCGCGGCATCGGCAGGGGCCTTGACCTCTGACATCGGCTGGTTTGTGGTTACCAAGGTCAAGGCCAGGTACTGCTTCCTGTTGACCTCCTGACCGTCGACCTCTAACCATCAAATACAAAATACATTCAGTCATAAAATCTGAGATTTACAGTGAACTCAGTAACTCCACACTCGTTATTAACGGTTTCACCTCAACTAAATGAGTCAGTTGATAAAGTCTTGCTCTGGTTCTGATTCTGGTCCTACCTGGGGGGTCTGGGTTCATATGGGTCTTCTTTCCCAGCAGAGCACACACAGCCCGGTTGATCCGGCTCATGGCGATCTGAAAGTTGTTTGTTTCTTTTTCTTCTGGAGCCACCAGACTTTCACTGCTGTCCGAGCTCAGCAACAAGGCCAGGAACAGATTCAGGACCTGAAACCAGACCAGGAACACACTCAGGGTCTGAAATCAGACCAGGAACACACTCAGGGCCTCAAACCAGACCAGGAACACAATCAGGGCCTGAAACCAGACCATCAACAAATTTAGGACCTGAAACCAGCGCAAAGGAACACACTCAGGGCCTGAAACCAGACCAGGAACACATGCCCTCAGGACCTGAAACCAGACCAGGAACACATGCACTCAGGACCTGAAACCAGACTAGGAACACACTCAGGGCCGGAAACAAGACCAGGAACACACTCAGGACCTGAAACCAGACCAGGAACACACTCAGGACCTGAAACCAGACCAGGAACACATGGACTCAGGGCCTGAAACCAGACCAGGAACACACTCAGGACCTGAAACCAGACCAGGAACACTCTCAAGACTTGAAACCAGACCAGGAACACACTCAGGAACAGATACAAGACCTGCAATAAGGTCAGGAACAGATTCAGATTCAGATCCAGAGTCCAGAACAGACTCAGGACCTGTACCTTTATTGGTATAAATATTGTTCAGCCAGATTCAAAACAAAAACCCTGAACCTTTGACCCCAGACCTGAATCTGTTTGTAGCTACAGCTGACCTTCTGGACTGGAGGATTAGTGACGTACAGGGACCAGGCTCAGGTCAAAAAATGTCTACCTGTGAAGACTCACCAGCAGGTTTCCAATGACCAGGACCATCATGAAGAAGATCAGACATGTTGTCTGACCTGAGACCTCCATGCAGTCCCACATGGTCTCGATCCACTCTCCACACAGGACCCTGATGATGATGAGGAAGGCGTGGAAGAAGTCGCACATGTGCCAGCGAGGAAGCTGGCAGTCCATGGAGATCCGACAGACATGGTCTTTGTAGTCCTGCTGGAACAGCTGCATGCCGACCACGGTGAAGATGAAGACCATGATGAGCAAGACGAGAGTCAGGTTCCTCAGAGCCCTCACCGAGGTCCAGATGACCTTTAGCAACACATGGAGGGCCGGCCACCACCTGGCCAGCCTCAACATCCGCATCTGCACAGGAGACAGTTAGGCAGACAGGTAGATAGATAGGTAGACAGGTAAGGAGACAGGTAAACAGGTAGACAGGTAAACAGACATGTAGGTAGACAGGTGGACAGACAGGTAGACAGACAGGTAGGTAGACAGTTAGACAGTTAGACAGACAGGTAGGTAGGTAGGTAGGTAGACAGTTAGACAGACAGGTAGGTAGGTAGGTAGACAGTTAGACAAACAGATAGGTAGGTAGACAGGTAGACAGTTATATTGAAGATGTCGTTCCACTGACCAGTATAAGAAACCTGAGACCTGAGACGTCGAGAGACAGCCACGGCAGACTGAATACGACAAGGATACTGTCAAAGATGTTCCATTCCACCTGTAACCATGGAAACAGACACGTTACCATGGGAACAGACATGTTACCATGGGAACAGCTGTCAGTCATCAACACTAAGCTGGTAACAAACAGGAAGTCCCACCTGGAAGTATCCGTACGGGTCCATGGCCACGAGTTTGACGACCATCTCAGCCGCGAAGATTGTTGTAAAGGCCTGAAAGAGGTCAGAGGTCAGGGGTCGGAGGTCAGAGGTTGGAGGTCAGGTGTCAGGGATCAGAGGTCAGGTGCATCGCCCTGAAGGGGTTTATTTCACAACAATGACCCGCTAGCTGTTCATTATCCCGCTTATTATACGGATACTTACTGAAGAAATCAATAATTTGACACAAAAACAGTCCTCCAGAATCCAATATCAGAATTGTGGCCATAGCAAAGGTCTGTTATACTTAGCAATGGTCTGCTAAACATAGCAATGGTCTGTTATACGTAGCAACAGTCTGTTATACATAGCAACGGTTTGCTATCCATAGCAACATTCTGTTATACATAGCAACGGTCTGTTATACATAGCAATGGTCTGCCATACATAGCAACATCTACTATACTATACGTAGCAACGGTCTGTTATACATAGCGACTGTCTGCTATGAATAGCAATGGTCTGCTTTACATAACAACAGTCTATTATACATAGCAACGGTCTGCTATACATAGCAACGGTCTACTATACTATACGTAGCAACGGCCTGTGTTACGTAGCAATGTTCTATTATACATAGCAACGGTCTGTTATACATAGCAACGGTCTACTATACTATACGTAGAAATGGTCTGTTTTATGTAGCAACGGTCTGTCATACATAGTAATGGTCTGCCATACATAGCAACATCTACTATACTATACGTAGCAACGGTCTGTTATACATAGCGACTGTCTGCTATGAATAGCAATGGTCTGCTTTACATAACAACAGTCTATTATACATAGCAACGGTCTGCTATACATAGCAACGGTCTACTATACTATACGTAGCAACGGCCTGTGTTACGTAGCAATGTTCTATTATACATAGCAACGGTCTGTTATACATAGCAACGGTCTACTATACTATACGTAGAAATGGTCTGT